>NC_074712.1:40677223-41277223 GCF_947242115.1 Biomphalaria glabrata | reverse complement strand
TCTGTCGTGGAGAAGGTGAGAGTTCGTCTAGGACAAACATGGCAGAAAGCAGTCGTCATTAAGAAACATCCATCACCCAGATCTTACATCATAAAGACAAATGATGGGAAAACATACAGACGAAATCAACAGTTTTTAAACAAGAGCTACGAAGAAGACATCTCTGGGTACTATGACACCGACGAAGACAATGAACAGCAAACTGTTAGAACAAAAGAAACAGACAATTATTAACCAACATCTAGAGAACTTGCTGTGCCGGTCCAGACAACCAGAAGTGGTCGAGTTGTCAAAACTCCTTGTAAATATAAGTATTAAGAACTTTAAAAGGAAGGATGTGATTATAGCTTCAAAAGGAAGGATGTGCTAATATTAGAGATATTACGTCATTGTTTGTTGTTTATGTTTTATGCGAAAGCAAAGAATCGGATGGAAATAAAAGTTAGTTATATATGTCTACCTTGATCAAGACAGTCTCGTTATTATCATTATTAAATAGTAACGTCTACAGTAATTTATTATTAATCTGTGACTACAGAACAAGAACTGCCTGATCTGGAAACCACTTCGCGGTTCATCTCAGATATAGAATTACTTGTCTGAACCCTTCAACATGTAAAATGAGAATGAAAAGGAAGAGGAAGAACTGATGTATGTGTACCCAAATAGTGTGAACAGCAGCAAAGTTTTTTTTTCAAGTGTGGAAATACAGCTTCTGGCACCCATAAGACTCCCGTGGAACTTCTCTTTGCTTGGAGTTATGTCCTCTGGAGCTGAATCAGCTTCTGCGATAAATGGTGAACTGGGTCTTGACCTTAAAATGTGCTTTCATAAATTGCACAATTAAGTAATCTTAATAGTGTTGTACTTTTAATTATTTCACTAAAAAAAGTTTCACCTTTCAGCAAAAAAAAAAATGACAAAACTATTTTCTTTTGTTTGCCTGTAGAAATGGGAAAACCTTGTTTGAAAAGATTTAACATGCATTTATATTTCATATGTAAACATCCGCAATTGCAATAGCAAATATAGAAAACATGACATCTGTCTTCCACTCTTCATAAGAAATATGGGTAACAAAGTCACAGTCATACAAAGAACGTAGTGAAACTCTGAACACTTTAGTCTTAGAAAGAACGTAGCTCTAATAGGTTTGATTACTATTTTAGTTTGGTTAATGGTGTAATTTTGTGCAGCTTTGTGCAAAATTTTCTGTTTAGAGTTTATGGTTGGGATATTTCTTATTTAAAAAATATTTTTCTCAGTCAAAGATCGAGCTCCATCAGTTGTTACACTTGCCATCTTGTTCCAAGCCTACCCAACACTCAGAGATTGTGTCTTGAATCGAGTGTGTTGATGTATAACCAATACGCCTAATCTTCGTTTACTAAAAACTTTTATAATGAGACAGTTTCAATAATTTATATAGATTTTATTTTTAATATTTGCATTTTATATGTATATACTGTAGGCATACCTGATTTCTATAGGTGTCAGTGGGCCGCATAAAACACTTCGGAGGGCCGCATGTGGCCCGCGGACCGTAATTTGCCCACCCCTGGATTAGATTGATTCAAACTAAAATCAACCCAACCAGTTCTACTTCTAAGCATTAATGATGTAAGATATCTGTAGTGCTGGTATAAAGTCTACTGAATTGATTTTATCAAACTTCACGTTTTCAAAATGGCTGCGGCACATTTTATCCCACCTCAAATTCAAGATAATCCTAATGGATGGGGACCAAATCAAATTCCAGAACAGTTTAAAGATATGCCCTATCAGCCCTTTTCCAAGGATGTTAGATTAGGAAAGGTAATGTAGAGTTTAATCTTAACTAGTCTAGATTACATTATTTCAATATTTGTATCTTTTTTCTCGCCATCTGTAACAAAATTTCTGTTGTCAGTGTAAGTGTTGAGCCTAGCCGCTAGTGGCCCTAGCCCTAGGGCAGGGCGGCCTATAATTATTTATAATATAATATAATCTAGCGATGTTACAATTTTTTCAGAAATGTTTTTAAAAGAATTGTGTTGTTTATCTCTAGAGATCTAGTATGTTGTAGTTGTACTGTAGATCTAGTCAATCTAGAGTCACTAAAAGAGTGAGTAATCTAGACTATTCTAGACTCACTCAGTCTAGATTAGATAGGGAGGGGAAATAAAAAATTGATCTTTGAAAAAACAATTTTTCGTTAGTACATCATTAAAATACTTATAAAGAACTTTCCAATGGTGTTTAAATTATGACTGTATGTCTAATAGTTAGAAAGTTATGATTTTTTTGTGTCGCTTTGGCTTTGGCCTAACATTGTTGACATGGAACAAGTAAGATGAGTCATCATGAGAGCGTCTCTCTCGCTAAGCCAGCGAGACACACCCCCGCTCAAAAAGTTAAAAAGTTGGAATTGAGTTTCGTAGAGGATAAATCTACTTATTAAATAAGAAATTTAATACTTATTAATAGTAGATTTAGTATTCATAGTAGTGAATTTCTAGAATAGCTCACAAATCTGATTTCATTTATATTTTATATTTATGAACTTTACTTGTTTAAAATGTAAATATTGATGAAATAAACAAATTATCGGGTCTAGATCTACAAGAATTGTCAGAGAGGTGGGGACAAAATTGCGGCGTTCTGATGGCAGAAAATAACAAAATATTTAAAAAGTGGGATCAAAATCGTCTGAAACAATATCGCGATAAAACTTGGTAGAATTATAGCCAGGCATGATATCTACCATGGAAAAAAAATGAATCATTGATCATTTTCCTGGACCCTGTATTGCTAAAAACAAAAAATGTGTATTTTTTATAATAAATGTAAAAATGACAAATAACTTTTTAAAAAAGCCGTAATTAAGCTTTATATAGGCCATTGTCTAAAGTAATCGATAACATAAGTTTAAAACTTCTCTTATTTCATTCAAAAGTGTACTAAATTTGCAAGTGTGGTTTATGTGAAAAAAAGTCAAAAACCCAATCTCAAGTTTATCGGTCATTTTTTACTTTCACACTTCCGCGTTTTTTCGTCTAGCTAGTCTAGAGTTAGAGTAAAGTGCGAAGTTCGAAATTATTAAGCCCGCAGGCAGCAATTTTCACGTTTGGATTTTTATAGCACTGTAACGGTCTGGCCTATGAAAAAACTGATGGTATCTCTGAATTCCTCGTCCTTTTTTCTATAAAAATAGATTGAATTTAATGTATCACTAGGCTTGGTTAAAATTAAATCTGAGTTCAAAGAGGTGTAGGGTAGGTATCGCCAAGCGTACTTTACCTCGAGCAGATTTTTCCCCAGTTAGTAAGCTCGAATGGGTTGATGGAAGGTTCGAACAGATCAAAGAATATATATCTAAAAACATGTTTTAATATTTAATTTTCACTATAAAGTCATTTTCTTTTTACTCCAGCGCAAGAACACCATCCATTCATTTCCCACCCTCCACAACTTCAAATAGTCTCTTTAAGCTGATGAGCAATCAGACTTAAAAATAGCCTTAAGCCCATTACCCATTTATTTCCTTCACTACTGGGTAGTAAAAAAGAATAATTCCACACCTCCTGAGTTTGACCTCACCATGAACTTAGCCTTTACAAGGAAAAGGAAATAGTATGTGTCGGAAGTAAAGAAAAAAGGTGCATGCGCAGTAGCAATTTAGTAGTAATTTGGTAAACATTCAAATAAAAAAGTTTTAGCAATAAAAAGTGAACTGTTCAAACCTCTTGACAAATCGGGGCTGCTCGAACTTTGCAATTTACTCTAGATCTAGATTATTCTAGATTTGAAAGAGCCTTCTAGATTTATATGAATTATGTATGATATTTATCATGTATGATTCCTGGTTGAAAGAATTAATATAAATTTTTTATGTGTGCTTGACTTGTCCTTATCATAGCAACCAAAATGGACACGATGAGATTTGAATGTGTTGAATAAATATGTAGGGATGTTACAATATCCGGTGACACGCCCTTTTATTAAGTCAAAAAACTGTTTCGACTTTTTTCTGACATTTTTTTAGACATGCCTTAAAGGTGCACTTTTTTAACCTATTAATTGAATACTTCTCTGTAAAAGAGTTATAGTTTTTGATTGACCAATAAAAATGGCTACCGGGAATGAAATTACGCTTTCCCACGTGGAGTAGAAGGTTATTTTTTATTAGACTTTAATTAATAAAGGTTTGATTTCCCTGTGTATAGTTTAAAAGGCTCAACATACCCACGCCTGGCTTTTGACTCTCCAGTATTGTAGAGCATTTTTCTGGCTAAATTTCAGTGCTTGACTTTTCACATAATTCTGTGCACTTTGGATGCTATTAATTTTTAATATTTAGCAGTTGAATCTAATGCTGGAGGCCATTGTTAACCATTGTAATTTTAGCCATCTTGTTTACATGCCAAGATAATAGTCTTCTTCTTCTTCGTTCTCATTGTTATGTTGGAGTGTTCAGATGAGTAGACCAATACATGAGATGAACTGCGCAGTGGTTTCCAAATCAGGGACCTCTCCATATAGTTTCCTTTCTATTGGGGTGATTTGGGGCCAATGTCTTATATGGGCCTCTTGGTAAAGAGAGCAGTTTTGGAGGACGTGGTCTGCATTCTCTGGTGATACTCCACATGGGCAGATTTCACTGGTTCCAATTTTGAGCTTTCGGTACATGTGTTGTCGCATTCTGTTGTGTCCGGTCCTGAGTCGAAAGATTAGATGTTGGTCTTGTCGGGAAAGCTTATAGTAAGCATCATCTTTCTTGTGATTTGGATGAGAGCTTGTCCATTTCTCATTTATTTTATTTATGATTAATTTCTTCAATTCTTCTGTATAAAGTGAAGAGATTATTAGTGAGTTAGTTCTTCCACTCTTGGCGAGTGTGTCAGCCTTCTCATTTCCTTATAGTTCTATATGAGCTGGTATCCATTAAATAACAGTTTTTTTGCTGTTGTTGTTGAGCTTTGTAAGTGCTGTCTGAGGTTTTTAATATATGAGAAATCAGAGTTTTGCAGGCTTTGGAGGGTTGTTTTTGCATCGGTTAGAAAGACAATCTGACTGTGTGGGGAACTTGGATGATTTGCTAGCATGGTAGCAGCTAGTGTTAGTGCTTCCCATTCTGCTCTGTGACTGTCAGAGAGCTCGCCAGTTGCAATGGATTTTTCTAGTTTTCCTCCATCTGGCCATTTGATAAGTATTCCAGCTCCTGCAATTTGAGGTGGCTTTATGGGTTGAGCCATCCGTGTAAACTCTGATCCACTGATTGCTAGGATAATTAGTATGTAGAAACAGTTCACTATTTTCTTGAGCTCTGTTGGTCTGTAATCAGATGTTCTTTTTATGCTTTCAATATGTCCCTTATAGTAGGAAGAGGGCTTTCGTCCCAGGGTGGAGATTCATTATAGTGTATCAAGGATTCCAGAGTAATTTTTTCAAGTTGGTGTTTCTTTTTTAGGTTTAGAGATTCCTGTATGAAATTGGTCCTTTTGAGACGTTTTTTTGTGCCAGTTTTGTGGATGGGGTGCCTCTCCATGGTTTCCAATTTAGTGAATTGGGAAAGGATTTTTATTTCTCTTCTTTCATCCAGAGAGATCAGGGCAGCTGTTTCCTCCATAGCTCTTATGGGTGTTGTTTTGATTGCTCCTGTCATTATCCTTAGACCAGACATGCCTACAGTCCCGCATTATGCGGAACCGTCCCGCAAAAGCATAAAAAAAGCTCACATGTTCCGCCGTTCCGCATTCACGTTTTTTTGTTCCGCCAAGTCTGAATTCCGACACAAAAAAAAAAATCGCCGATTTTTCATTATTTATTAAAGTGCGAAATGAAAATACTGAATGAAAATAAAATATATATAGGTCTGTGTTTATTGTTTACATTTCATCTTCTCCCGGACCCGGTGTGTCCTAAATTTACGAAGATATGGCATGGTTGAGCTAGATCTAGACATAGATCTAGATCTAGTACTCTAGGTCTAGATACTAGATCTATTCTTAGAATCTAGTAAGTGCTAATAAGCCAAATGTTCTATTCAAATCCCTTTCTTTTCCCGACAATGGCTCTACTCTATTAGTTAGTATTAGTCTAGACTCTACTAGTCTAGAATCACCCTTACTCTAGACGTCTTGTACTACTAGACTTACTAGATATCTAGATTCTAGTTACTAGTAAGTAGTACAATACTGTCAATACAATATAGAGACGACTCTAGATCTAGATCTATTCTAACACTAGTAACTCACTGTCAACTCTAGTTAGTAACACTAACTCAACTGGTTTCTTAGGTTTCTAAGTAAAAGGATTTTTTTAAAATACGTTATTAAAGATCTACACCTAAATGATAATAATTAAATAATATAATTAACTTAGACACAGTAATGCTAAGGCCTAAATAAGGCTATCTATATTATATCTACTTATTACTTACATTATTTACAAAGTCTAAATTGGGATCTAGGGCTAGGCCTAGCACTAGATTAGATTACTAGATATTATAACTAGATGATACTAACTAAATCTACATCTATCTACAGAAATAGACTTTGAAGGTGATAGATCTCTAGATTTCTATATCTATGTATCATTATCATGATTATGTAATACATTTAGTTCTCAATAAGTCCATAGATCTAGACATAAATATTTAGATCTATGATATAATTATTATAATATCTGTTCTTAGACTTAGAGGACTTATTAGATGTAGGTCTATTCCTAGACTAGTAGACACTCTTAAATTATTTTAGATCTAGAACTAGAGACAACTTCTAGAGTGACTAGAGTAGAGCCCTAGAAAAGGATAGATAATCAAGTAGATCTAGAATAATCTAGATCTAGTCATTAGAAATTAAAATATTTAGATTTAGTACTAGTAGTAGTAACTAGGTCATTAGAATAGATTTTTTTTAGAATTCATCATATAGGAGTTAGAACTATTGATTTCAAACAAAGGATATAATTATGAATTAAAGGTTTTCTTACTTTTAATTATAGTATACTATTTACATCTAATTTATAAAAGCAAACTAGTATTGTTATTAAAGTAATTATAATTGAAGTTTTATTTATATTGCGTACAGTATGGCTGACAAACCTAAACGCGTTTATGTTCCACATTGGGGCCCAAAATTCCACATTTTCAACCTGAGTGTTCCACATTCTGGGTCTTGGGGGTAGGCATGTCTGTTAGACCAATATTTTGAACCTTGTCTATTTTTCTTAGGTTGGTTTGGGCTGCTGAGCCCCATACCGAGGCACCATATTCTAGTACAGGTCTTACATTACTGGTATAGGTCTTTTTCAGGATGTTGTGATTAGCTCCCCAATCTGTGCCAGCTAATTTTTTCAAGAGGGATAGTCTCTGAATGCCTTTACTCTGTGTTTTATCTATTTGGCTTTTCCAGGTTAGTCTCGGGTCATAGGTGACTCCAAGGTATGTAGGGCTGTCATTTTTTTCTAAAGCTTCCTTATCTAATGTTTATTTTATTGTTTGTTGTTTTGTTGACAGTGAGAATATGGTATATGTTGTCTTTTTTTGTGTTGATGGACATGCCCCAGTCTGTGGACCAATTATTGAGTATATCGAGAGCATCTTGTAATTGAAATTTCGATGTTCCTACATATTCTTCTGTGCTAATTAAGGCAAGGTCATCTGCATACATGCTGCTTTTAACTTTTCTTGGAAGGTTTTGATTTAGATCGTTTATGAATATTAGGAAAAGTGTTGGGGATAGGACTCCTCCTTGGGGGACGCCATTTTTTATACCCACTGTGTGGCTTCTTTGTCCTTGCATGCAAACTAAGGCTTTTCTATTATTTAGATATTCCTTTATCCAGTTGTACATTCTGTGGGATATGTGATGCTGGATTAGCTTGAGCAAGAGACCTTGTTCCCAGACTTTGTCAAATGCTTTTTCTTAGTTAACTCACACAATTGTTGTTGGTTTCTTTTCTTGAAAGCCATCTTCTATTTCTTGTGTGATGAAGGCAATTTGATCTTCTGTTGATCTGCCTTTTCTAAAGCCAACCTGGGCTTCAGTGAGTAGGTTATTTGACTCAAGGATCCATGTCAGCCTTCTATTTATCACTCTTTCCATCAGTTTGCAAGTACAGCTAGTGAGGCTGATGGGGCGGTAGCTATCCAGTTTATTTCTTGGTTTGCCATGCTTTAGTATAGGGATCATTATGGCTTTTTTCCAGATGTTTGGAATTCTGCCAGATTTCCAGCTAGCATTGAATATTTGTAGCAGTTTTCTTTTGGCTTGAGGACCCAAGTGAAGAAGCATGTCATTAGATATTTTGTCTGGCTAAGGGTTTGTTTTGGTTTGAGGACTTTTAGGGATTAATCAAGTTCCTTCATTTTAAGATTAGTGGTCATTCCCAAGGAGTAAGCTGGATTGTTTTCTTTAATTCTATCTTGGATTTCTGAGTTTACATCTTTATTTCTACTTTCATTGATTTGTATTTGTCCGACGCTTTGGAAAAACTTGGAGAAAGCTGAGTATGACTTATTAACCTGATTTGATTTGCAGTTTATTGAAGTTCTGTATAGGTCTGTGAGCTTTGAGAATAGGTTCCAGTTGGCTTTTTTGTAGTTCCATCTGGGGATGGTGGAGTTTTCTGATATTTTGAAGGAGGTATCCATACTGATCAATATGGGTCTGTGGTCACTGGTGGCTAGCTGGTCTGCAACTTCTCTGGTGCACTTTTTGGATAAGTTGTCAGTTGCAAAGGCTAGATCTGGAGTGGTTGATGTTAGCCAGGCTCTTGAGAAAAAGGTTGGTTTATCCTCAGGTTTGTTAAGCAAGATAAGTCTGTTCTCTGCTTGCCATTCTTCAATTTCTTCTCCCCTGGCATTTAGGTGTGGGTATCCCCAGCTCTGAGAGTGACTATTCATATCTCCTAAGATAAGACAGTCTTCTTGGTCAGGTATTTGTATGTGGTCAATCTCTATTTCCTTGTCTGGTGGGAAGTAGCAGTTAAATAGATTATTTCCATCTGGGAGAATTAGCTTAGTTCCCATTATTTCTGATTCTGAGGAGTTGGGCAGAGTTATGTCTGTGGTAGGGATGTCATTTTTAATGAGGGTGTGGATTCCTCCTTTGGGTCTGATTTTTGTCTATCTTGTCTGATGCAGGTGTAGCTTCTAATGGAGAAAGGAAGATTACTGTTCAAATGAGTTTCTTGGATGCAAGCTACATCAATTTCTTTCTCATGCAGAAATATTTTTAGAGCTTATTTTTTCTTTTGGATGCCATCTTTCTTATATTATACAGCTATGTGAACAAATACCCTATATATTCAAAACATTATTTGATAATTAACTATTTGAAATTAATGGTAAAAACAAAATTTGCTGTATATGTATGTAAAGATGTTGAATTATAGATTTAAGAAAAAATATTTTTATATGTAATTTTGAGTGTAAAAGATGTTAGTGATTCTTTAATACACACCATGACTCATGACTCTAAAATACACATAACTAATATAATGCACCTTTCCATCATATTATTTCTGGTCAATGTAGAGATCTCAAAGCATATGATAAACAAATGGAAAATGGCAACCATTGGCTATGTTGTTCAATAAATCTTCAAATGAAAAACAAATGGATGTTTCAGGTTCTAAAATGACTGTCAGGTTGTTACTTGATATCTTTCAATAGATTTTCTGTAGACTACCATTGTTTCTGTTCTTGGTGGGTAGTTTGCAATATCATATATATTATCTCATACATTTCCTGCTTCAAAAAAATCTCCAACGATTTTGTTATGGAAAGTGTTACAAAGCCATTAGGTCTTAAATCCATTAAAAAACAAGCCAACACATTAATTTCTTGTTTGATTGATTTGACACAATTATTCTACAAACCATTAATACACTTAAAGACATTATAGACAAAATAGTCTTTGGCAAATGTAAAAGTGAAACAGATTGTCTATGAGAGAAAAGACCATTTCCAGCTATCGCACTGGGTGATCTACATTGCAAGTTAGTAGTAGCTGTTGAATTTTAAAAGCAGAACTGTGCTGCTGGAAGAAGAATGTGGATAATGTCAAGCTTAATATATGTATGCATCAGACGTAATAGACAGGCACACAAATTATATGTTCACTCTCTCTCTTTTGTAGGTGTCTGATTGGACCGGCAGCACTTATCAAGATAAACGTTATCTAGGTAGGGCTACTTTTTTTTTTTTGATCCACAATTTTATTCAATAGATATACATTTAATTAATTTTATGATAATGGTGAGTTGCTATTAATTGAGAAACAATTTTTAAAAGTTTTGATTGGTATTTAAATTAGTATTTTTATATTTTTTTAGGGAAGTATAACTCAGCCTTTGGAGGGGGAAGCCAATATGCCTATTATCATGAGGAAGATGAAAGTACTTTTCAACTTGTGGACACTTCAAGAGTCCAAAAACCAGTGTATCAGAGACGAGGGAAACTGTTTCAACAGGTGCTTAGGCAATTATTTGCCATATAGTACTTTACTATTGAATTAGTAAATAAGAGTTATTTACATTCTGAAAGTATATTTGTTTTGCTTTTAATGGAAATTAAAAAAAAAAATATTGCCATTCTAGAATCGACAGCGCCGAGATAGAGAACGCCGACAACAGCAGACACAAGCTAACATGCAAGTTCTCACAAAGACACAAAAGAACCGTGAACGTGATCGTCAGCGTTTACTTAAAAAGTGGCAGAAACAATTTGGTAAACAAATGCAGGAGAATAGAAGTAAAATGCCAATTCGTAATCGAGACGCCTCAGTTCAGATTAAAGATGACTGGGTTGTGGTAGAAGAGATGGACTTCCCACGTTTGTCTAAACTGAATCTTCCAGATATAAAAGAAAGCGAAGATTTGTAAGTGCTAATTTCAGTCTTTCTTTCTAGTGACACTTAACTTGTAAACTTTAATTTTATTTATAATTATTGTTTTGAGAACCATTCCATAATTATAAAAGCCTAAAATGGATTACTTTCAGGGTAACGTGTGGCTCAATGGAATTTTATGACAAGTCATATGATCGAGTCACAACCAAGAATGAGAAGCGTTTGAAACGTATCAATCGCATTTTCCATAAAGTTACTACTACTGATGATCCAATCATTCGACAGGTACTATTTTGTTGTTCAACAAAGTATGCATCTCATTGTATAATCATTTAGACACACTTCACTTAACTGCAGCAATTAAAACACTTCAAATCTGATGCGGATTAAAACTGTCTTCTAGTAGAAAATGATACCTTTTAAATATTTTTAAAAACTTTAAACATTTTTATTTTTCTTTATCAGCTTGCCAAAACCCAGGGCAATGTTTTTGCTACGGATGCTATCCTAGCCACCATGATGTGCTGTCCACGTTCTTCCTATTCATGGGATGTTGTGGTACAGAGGGTGGGCAACAAATTGTTCTTTGATAAACGTGATGACTCTGACTTTGATTTGCTGACTGTGAGTGAGACAGCCACAGAACCACCCCAAGAAGATGGCAGTGCCAGCATCAATTCTCCACGCAGTCTGGCTCTGGAGGCAACTTTCATTAATCACAATTTCTCACAGCAAGTCTTAAGAATGGTAAGATTTAGCTCTACGTCATACAAATTTTTTTGTTTTTCACAGTATAAGTACAAAAATACATATAGAATGTCTTTGGAATATTTTTTATTATTAAATCATTCACTGCTTTTTTTTTTTTTCAAGCTTCAACTCATTATTTTGTACCTTTGCATCTTTTTTAAAAATTATGATCAGAATGAAGAAAAATACAGTTTTGAAAAGCCAAATCCATTTGTTCAAGGAGAAGATGACACAGAAGTAGCTTCAGTTGGCTACAGGTAGGCCTCAGGAAATTAGCTTGTTTGTAATTATTGTTTGCTTCACTAGTCTACCAAATACTTGTTTGTAATTATTGTTTGCTTCACTAGTCTACCAAATACTTGTTTGTAATTATTGTTTGCTTCAAAAGTCAGCCCAATATTTATTTGTAGTTCTTGCGATGACCTCTTAACTCTCATATGTGTACAGGTATAGAAAGTGGGATCTTGGCAATGAGATTGTTTTGATAGCTAGAACTGAGCATGATGCTGTAACTTATGGTCCAAACAATGAGATTCAGTTTATGAACATCAAGGCTTTAAATGAGTGGGACTCAAGGGTAAGTAGTAGTATGGTTAGTGTTTTTTACACACCCCCCCTCCCCATCCCCAAAAGCAATTATGGGATCTGTAAGCTCCCTTCATCAGGGTTAGGGTAGAGTCCATGCATCAAGCATTTTCTTGCATTCTGAGTAACAACTATTTCACCATTTAAAAGAAGCTCATGTAAGATCAAGCTAAATTAAGGAGGGGCAAAAGAAACAGATATGGAAGTCTGAGAGACATAAAAGGCATTGTACATTTGTAGTGGGCTTGATCATTCGTGTTTTCAGCATAACATCTTGTAGCATGCCTATTTTGATCAAGAAAAACATTTCATCAAAATGATGGTGCATCCTCGATAGAAATTTAACCATTCTGGTGTAAATGGCGGGTAGATTATAGAATCACATTTGCGAGGACCTATTGAAAAGTCTTCAAAAGAGTATTTTAAATAGATCTTGTTGCAGACATCTTTTGTGAAAATAGTACTTAAGATTAGAAGATGAAATATTGTTTCATTTAATTTGTAAACATTGGAATTATAATGAGGTCTTTAACTTTATTAATGCTAAATATGGATTTCTAACTACAAAGTAAAACAACAGATTTTTTGCCCTTTAAAAAAACTAATGAAAAACCATTGCATTCTCTTTGTCAACAACTAGGAATGCACTTTGAGAAGTGTTGGTTTAGTTGTTTAGTTTTCATTATTGATCCAAATTTAATGTAGATAAATGGATGCAAGATTGCCAGCATGCTGGCAAAATTACATCTGAAAAAAGAACTATCCAGTAAACGCCAGTCCAACTGATTGCCGGTACTGGACTTTTTTTTCAACTTGCAGTAAATAAAAGTTTTTGTCTATAAGAATTTGTCAGATTTTGAACAGCTAAAGTTTAATAATAAGTCTGCTGTTCTTAATTAAGAAACTTTTGCAAAAATTTTTCATATGAAAAAAAAATGGTTTTAAAGTCATTTGTACATCGAGGGGATAGCAATGAATCATTCCAGCTTTATAATAGCAGTGAAACATTCAAACATTATAATAATAGTAAGTCATTGAAACTTTATAACAGCAGTAAAACATTAAATAGCTGCAAAACATTCAAACTTTATAATAGCTGTTAAAACATTCAAACTTTATAATTGAAATGCAGTAAAAAAAAAAACTATATATGTATCAGACCTGCCTACCGTTACGCAAAATGCGTATTCGTTACGCAAAATCTCCCAAAAATGACTGTCAGTACGCAAATACGCATTTAACCCGTCGCGTTACGCATTTTGTATCCTTTTTTTTTTCCCTCTCTTGGCTAGCTTACGAGCGGTCACGGAGGTCACGCTAAGCCGTCCTGTTGGGGGGGGGGGACATAAAAGGTGGGGGAACACATTGTGTCCAGATCTATACGTTGATTGGTTCTTAAAAGCAATTAGATTTAGTCTAGAAATGAAGAACCAGGTTGGTACCGTCAGCTGATAACCAACATGACTTTTTTTTTGTAAGTTCATTAGTAGAAATTAATTATGTTGAATCCCTGATTCTTGTATTCATTTGTATAGAAAAAAATATCGAAGTGCTATCGATTCAAAACACATTGAGTGACATCCTAGATATCTAGTCTAGATCTAGATCTGGATTCTAAATCTAGATAACTTGTTATACAGGAATAGATCTAGCTAGACATTACGTTATGTCATGATTCTCTTTCTAGATCGATAACATCTACTACCATCTAGTCTATATCTAGATTAGATTCTTAGTCTTATATAGAATAGATCAAGGATGAAGGTAGGCCTACGAAAGTTTGTAGTAGACCTACGTTTGTAGCGGATCCACGGCATCGGTAACACTCTTGAGCCCAGATCTAGAGTAGATTATATTCATTATATAGACATAGATCCAGATCGTCTATATATCATCTCCATTGTCGTATTGATCTAGATTTAGATTGTAGATCTAATCATGACATCTAGATCTAATATATATATATATATATATATATATATATATATATATATATATATATATGACAAAATAGTGGATCGCGTAAGTGTTATGCATTCTGGTGCCAAAATACGCATTTTGACCGTCAGCGTTACGCATTTGGACTTTTTTTGGTAGGCAGGTCTGATCTGTATATGTATATTTTTGTTATGTTTTATCTTGATGTTTTTTAAATCTAATTTGTCTCTTCAGTTTTCTGGTGGTGTTGATTGGCGAAGCCGTTTAGATACACAACGTGGTGCTGTCTTAGCCACAGAGTTGAAAAACAACAGCTGTAAACTAGCTAAGTGGACAGTTAGTGCTCTCTTAGCTGGATCTGACCAAATAAAATTTGGGTAAGTAGACTCTACAAATGATCTCACTGTGTGTGCATAGTCTTTTATGTCACATGCAATTATAAATATTTAATCATGCTGACTGCTCACAAAGACATAGAAGCTTTTAGAGGTGAACTTATAATTTTTGTGTTTCTGTCTCTAACTATAAAACATAATTATTTAAAGCATTAATTTTGCACCAAATTGGCATTGAAAAAACATGGTTACAACATATTTGAGTTCAGATCTTGTGGTCTATGGGGCAAATAATGTTAAGCATAACTGGGTAGACAGTTAACAAGGGTGTCCTGCAGTTAGCACAATAACCAAACACTTTGAGTTGGCTTGACTCTAGGAAGCCAAGTTTTCATTGGATTTGGATTCCTAATTCCTCTTGGTTTGGATGCTATGCACTTCACACTTAGCCTTCACACACCCTAAAAATTATTGTTTGCATTGGTTTATACAAAATTATATGTCCAAACTTTTAGTCACCACTTCTTGTGTTGTTTCTAGCTATGTGTCTAGGTTGCACCAGAAAGATACTGCCAAGCACGTGTTACTTGGTACTCAGCAGTTCAAGCCTGTAGAGTTTGCTAGTCAAATCAATTTGAACATGGACAATGCTTGGGGAATTCTCAGGTGTATAGTGGACACTTGTATGAAACTGAAGGAAGGAAAATATCTTATCATGAAAGATCCAAATAAGGTAAGAGCAAATGTTGATCCAGTATTTAGTAGGACTGCTTTTATTTTCAGACTTAGTTGGCATACAATTACTTATTTATTACTTCAGTAGTTTTCAGATTGCTATCAAATGAAATTTTCCTTTTTTTTTTAACAATTTATATCTTTTTTTAAGCCTGTTGTGAGAATTTATGACATCCCAGATCACACATTTGAATCTGATGAAGATGATGATGAGGAGGACTCAGATGATGATGATGATTCGGATGATGATGATGATTCCTCTACTGATGGTTAGTTGTTGTTTTTTTTTTTGGTATCATTATCTGTTTCAGTTGGAATAGTTGTCTAGCATTGTTTAGCTTTTTAACAAAATGTTGATTGAATGCTACTTATGTGGCATATTTAGAACCAAAATGTCATTATAATGTTTCATAACTTATAGTTTATTGCTGAATTAGTTGGATTTTACATGTTTTTTAAGTTTTTTGTTGTTTTTTTTTTTCATAAATTTGTGTAATACTTTTATGTTTGTGAATTGTATGTTTTTAGGTTGTAGTTTTGGTTTAACCTTCATTTGAAATACTTTGTTCTTTTCAGATGAAGGGGAGAAGTAAAGAGTGAACTGATTGTCTGTTTCCTTTCTTAACATGGTTTGGCCATCCTTTTTTTGTTGTTTTTATTGAGAGAGTGTCAGTGTCATGCCTGATGCAGTTGTAAGCCTAGACCTCAAAAACATTTCTTTGTATATTTAATACTATGTCTATTAGTTGTAAACATTATTGCATTAAAAAATGAAGTCTCTGAATACACAATTTTTAGTCGGAAAGCAAACATTTGAAGGAAATGCTTTTTTTTTGTGATTGAATAAACAATATGACATTGTTAATTTCACTATTTGTTTTTACTGTTGTAATATTATTAATTTACTTATAGATTTGTAACAAACATTGGAGATTTTGTGAAATGGTTGCAAAATTTGAATTTAATCTCCCTAAAAGTTTTTTTCTTTTTAATTCAGTATCAATAGGGTAGATTTAAAAAAAATTAATATTTAAACTTCATTCTAGATCTACTGCTATTTGTTCTTGATCCAGGTGCTTCTAGTGCTGATACATAATAATGAATATCTACACTAAGTACTGTTACTGATGTTATAACAGAGTTCACAGTGGCACTTGTTCTTCTTTGAGAATGAATGTATAACAATGTATTTGTGGTATGCTACACATTTTAGCAAATGACTCATTTCTGAACTAATAAACTTGAAAATGAGATAACAAATGCTGTTAATGTGATTTCATTATTACAATTTATTGAACATTTCCAACAGTGATGCATCATAACAAAATAACAAGTAATGAGATTTATGATTATATAAAAATACAAGGGAACATAAATACAATGAGTCAACTCAGACTTCATATTTAGTCCATGGCTGTAGATACCTGCGTTGAGACATGGCAAGAATAATTTCAAGCTTTGGCAAAGTCAAACCAGGTTTTTATAATTAGCACCTTCTTGGCTTGCCATTTTTAGAAAACTATATGAAGCTAGCAATAAGTAGTAGACTACAGGTCTTGTTTGAAGTCTTGAAATAGAGCTCTTCTTTGGTTAGGGTTTAATGATATGGTCTATGCATAATGAAAAGGCTATTGAACAAAATTATGATTATATAATTATTTTAAATGTATTTAAATATCCATGCCACTTATTTCAGTAAGTGCATTTCACCTCAATAGTATCTTTATAAACATAAATTGCTTTAGTTTTGTTTACATATGTGATGCTACTATGCATATGGTAAAGAATAAATATTAAGCATTGTTTTTTTAATTCCAAAGTTTAGAATAAATAAATGTGCTAATACTATTTATGAAAATAGTTAAAATTGTATGTTTGTTTTAGAAGAATGACTTATCACTTTATGACACCAAGTTTTGTTAACATTAATAAAAAAAAAAGTAAGTTTGTAAGCTGGTGGAAACTACTAACTACTAATTTTAAATTAGTGACCCCTAAAGTAAAATGGTTGAGTTACATTTTTATTTAGTCCATTGTTGATTGACTTTGAGCCTAACAAGGCAAATTAATTAGCTGGTTTCCAGTACATGCAGACCAACTTAGAATATAAGCATGTATATAATAAACTACTTTTCTAAAATGACAACCTAATGAGATGAAACATTATGAATATTATTTATACAAATAATTTAAGAGATGAATCCAAAGCATGCTGAATTGCTGATGTAAATGTGTCTGTTCCATCCTAATTCTCGACATTTACTGAATATGCTGAACACAAAGTAATAAAAACATTTGATGATCAAGTGCACAAAATAATCACAATAGCAATGGAAATCAAAATATAATTATCATATTGTTACTGGCTTATTGTTCAAATATCCACACCTTTTATTTAAAAAAAAAATAGTTATCATCTGTAGCTTCAAAGAACCAACTACTGGCCCTATGCATTCAAGTTTGAGATTCACTGAGTTATTAACATGGCAACCCATAGTTTTCTTCTTTCTCTCCTCTAGCTCTAAGGTGACTGTGTCGAGCCATTAGATTATTATGAATAGTTTAGTTCAAATGTTAGGTTCACATTTCATTATGTTCATACTAGGTTTACATCAGAGTAGAGCAAATTTATGCATCAAATTTTGGCTTGAGTAGCTAAACAGAATTTTAAGTTTACTTTTGCCCATTGCAAATGCTTTGAAGAATCACCAACTACAGTAATCTTACAGGTGTTTTGCTGTTCTAATTGTAATGGCCAACATCTTTTCAAAAAGATGCTGAAACCATTATACTGTCATTTTTTTATGCGTGGAGTTAATCCAGTTGTCCATTGAATCCCAGATGATTTGAAGCAGGATGACATGAACAGTGAAAAAGTTTTGTTTCAAAGGGCTAGCGATGTGATGGTTAGTTCAAGATGTGCCCAGAGACTCTTTCGTCTGATGTCAATGTTTTTGTGATGCAATGAACAAAGACTGCACTACCTTAACCTACACAATGATTTCTGGATACTGATGTCATCTATTGCAATGTCTCCAGTGAATCCAGCCATAGTAGCTTGAAATATTACCTGTCAAGTAAAAAAAAGTAAATCATAAAACTCTACAAGTTCAATGCAATGTTAGATGTACCGGTATTTAAAAAAAAAACACAATGTAGACTTCCATATTACAAAATACATAAACCTTGGCAGCAACAGCAGTTATTTGTACTTGATAGAAATTATTTTAGTGAACATCAAAATATTTAAAAGGGAAGCAACTTTTCATTTATCCCATGGTTAACATTTTTTTTTTAAAGAGAGAGAGAAGGGGGGGGGGGGTCTGTGATATTCAGCTTCATTTTCTATTGTTTGTTAAAAGTCTATGGTTCAAACCTTCGATCCCCATTCGTCTTGGTATTTCGTTCATCATCAGTGTATTCAGTGTATTGTTGATCTTGGACTGATCCAACAGTGCACGTTATTTATTTTAAAAACAAACTTCTACAAAGTCCATACAGATGTTGGTATTCTGTTATCATTCGACTGTTGTCTTCCAGTTTAGGACAATCAGCTTCAGGATATTTTCTTATTGGAAGCATTTAGTGGGTGTTGGGGGAGGAGAGATTGTGAGAGGACTAGGGCCAACAAAGGACTATAAAATGGTTTCATCAAAGTTTGTACAAATTACCTTTACAATGACAAACAATACGCAGTAAAACACAGTCATGCCTTATGAAATGAAGTCAGTGATAATTACAACTTCTTATCAATCTATCATTTCTAAAACATTCATGGTAAAGTCTATCCTTACATTAAAATCTCGACCATGTGTGTTGGTAATATTAGCATTGAAGCTTCTCCAATCGTTGCCCTGGTTTCCTGAGGCACTCCATAGGATAGTCTCCTGACCAATGTCTGTCTGAGTGTACACTGTTAGGTTGCCGCTGGTCCTACCGTACATGTGGTACCAAAACTGCAAACAATAGCCACTTGGTGAGTATGACACAGTTGGGGAGACTAATCTTGCTGTGTCACCAATTATCGTTCTTGAAGACTCCACGTAAACATAGTAGCCACCTGCAATATAAAATATCAATAAGTTGGAACATTTTGTGGCACATATGTGAGAGTAGCTAAATAAGACTCGTGTTTCTTATACTGTCCAGGACTCTCACCGACATTGTGGCAATAAAAGGTATTCCCTAGTAATCCAGCCAAAGATAAAGTAAAAACCCCATTTGGTTTTTCATCAGAGATATAGCATGAGGACATCAGTAAAAGGACAAAACTAATAAATATGTTCAGACTATGACATTGTCTGACTGACTTTGTAAAAACATTCCTATTAACAAGGCATCCACCTTATTGTTTTGGAAAAGTTAAGCATATTTAAAGCCACATAAATTCAAAAACAAAACATTTTTAAAATATTAAAATATATAAAATTGCAGATTTTGACTCCGAGCATTGGCTACTAAACAACTAGCCAACAACCAAAGTTTAGAAACTGAGTATTATCAGCATGGATATTTTATTTGGGTATGTAAACTGAATTGGAACCACAATTACTATAATACATATCACTTTTTTTTAAGCCCTGATTTAGGCACTTCCTAATTTATTAGTTGACATAACACAATCATTAACACAAACTATAGAGGACAATACACAGGAACTGTATTATCAAGGTTTTACAGTATGACGCTAGTTCTATGTGTAGAAAAAATGCTCAAATATAGTTTTACCTGGACTTAGTCTGTCAGATTCTGGTCCTGTATCAGACGTATCAGTTTCTCCCCTGTGTCTGGTCCAGTCCAGCATATCTCCTGGTGTTGGGGCATTGACCCAGCCACAAAAGTCCTCAGTAAAACTACAGTTAAAGTTCGGCAACTCTGATCAATGATAATTAAAAGAAATAAGTCTGTTACCGCCCTTATGAGTTCAAGTGATAAAAAATTGCTGATGTAAACTTAAAGACATGAAAACATTTTAAAAAGTAATACTATTTTCAAGTTAATTAAGTGATAAATCGCTTTGGATTTTGTGTAATAAAAGAAAAATTTAAGAAACAACAGTAAACAAAACATTTACCATGGCAGCGTCCAGTAGCAATTTCAATGCTGTCAATAGCGATATCCCCTCTGTAACCTGGCCCGACAGATGCCTCAAACGATACCTGTGATGATGGAGAATTATACTTTGAATGTCAATGTCTTTTGTCTTTTTTTTCTTCTCTACCTTCTCCATACAAGATGAAACAGGCTGGAGGACACGCACTAACCATAAGATATATCATATTCAATATTGTATAAAGATCCACCGATAGTGACAGGTCACTTTGAAAGAATGTCAGAGAACAGAGGAGCGAAAATTGTATATAAGCAAAAACCAAAAGGCAGGCGACCCAAAGGCAGATCCCCAATGCGATGGATTGATGATGTACATGCATATCTACAACACCTTGGGGTTAGGGTATGGAGACGAAAGGCCTAGGTGAGATCTGAATGGAGGGATGTGTTGAAGCAGGCCAGAGCCCTTCATGGGCTGTAGCGCCACTGGGATGGACGAATGGATCTTTTTCATCCTCCTATTAAGTTTCTACATAAATCTAAATTCCTCTCTCACTCCCTGAGACTCAGTTGTTAGATAAAGTAGGCCTAAGCAGTGTTTCAATATTGAGTGGCATTTTCTAATCGGTTGTCTTCGTTGAGCTCTATTATAATAGGCACGTGTTCGAAGAAAAGGGAGGGAATCAATATTGGTGATTCACCACATAGAAAAAAAAAAAACTTTAAAAAAAAAAAGCTTCTATTAATTGTATCCATTAGTTTGGATCAGCCAGAGTACAGTCAGACTAACAATAATAAATCGTATTTTTTTAAAAATTGTTTTTGTTTAGCGCAATTTCATGCTTTTAGAATTCCTAATGCGCTATGATCCTATCACTTGCCTGGACCAGTTTGGAAAAAAAGGGGGGGAGGGAGAGAAAGGGGTATCTGTGTAAATGTTACCATGATCGCTTTTTAAAGATATAAAAAAAACTTGTTTACTCAAGGCTCAAGCCTATTCAAGGGAACTAATTCAACTTCCAACCCAATCTGTCGAGTACGATTTTTTTCCCGATACCAAACAAATTAATTCATTATCAATAGTTAATTAACTAATTGGTTATTTTTTTAAAAATTAATTCTTGTTTTGTCAGGTACTAGAAATAATTGTGCAAAAATTCAACTTGATCCTTGATTGGGTGTTAGAGAAATAACGTATACAAACTTCGTAGCCTATCACATTGCTCGGTTAGTGTAGTAAGCTATAAGATTACATTGCTCATTTAAAGTATTTAACCTCCACATATAAGATTTCCTTGCTCGGTTAGTATGTATAACTTAAATACATAAGATTGCCTAGCTTGGTAAATGGATTGAACTAAATATCTCTTTTTAAAAATGACCTTACCTCGTGAGCCTCCTGAACTGAGTAGTCCACCTGTTGCACAAACCACTGGTTGCCTTTATTGCCCGAAGCAGCCCATAGAATGTGATCCACCCCAGAGATGATGTTGACCATCCGGACTGTGAGTGACCCGATGTGGTCACCAAACATGTGATAGTAAAATGTCAAACAGCGTCTTCCTTCACCCTGGTAATAAATAGTATATTGATAAGATCATATAGATAATATGAAGAAAAGAAAGTATATAGATAATAATTAATAAAAGGCAACTTTTCAACAAACTAGAGAGATAGGCTATTAAATAGGCTTATATATTTTTTAATGAAGATAATCTGAAAAAAATTATTAAGAACTAATTAAGCGATGTCAAAAATTCAAGATTAACAGGATGTTAGTAGGCATAGTAGGTGGGCATCAGTTTTCCCGCACTGGATTACAACTGCCTAGCAAGTGGCTTCCAAAGGAGAAGGAGAGATTGTATAATTGACACTTGACCACTTTTGAAACAGCTGCCAAAAGAAAGGTGTGGATGGTGACAATAGAACTTACATTGACATCCACTATATAACAGTTATTAACAGCATTGTGAAAATAATGTGTAGTTTACAGCTGGGTCTGCATAACCATGACTACTGCACTCGTTCTTAACTTTTTAAAGTTGATTCTAAACTAATTGTTTACTGTATCTTAAAATTGACATTTTTTTTAACTTACCCCTAGCACTGGGGTTCTCAGTTTAGCCTTGTTCCCCATCATTCTAGGTCTGGACGACTCTATGTACAGATACTTTCCTATTCAGTGTAAGGACATTTTATTAATTAAAAATGTTTGATTGGCATTCACAGAAACACACTTAAACATCATATACACAGTGACACTACGCGCAGAGATTCCATAGACCTTAAACACAAAAATACCAGATTCAGAGGCAAGATACAAAGGAGAACATGATAGAAACAATGACCATCTCATAGCTAGTCAAACAGCAAGGTATGTTTAACTTGGAACTAGCACGTATCTTTAGTGACTCTCCATACTTAAAAAAAAAAGTAAACTGACTAAACATTTGCTTTTATGTTAACTAATGCTTTTTTTTTGCAAGTCTAATTCTTTTGATACGTATTATCAAAGTTTGGTTTCGTGAGGTTGTTAATGCTGGAAATGGTAATGAATATAAACACTGCACTTACTATAAAATGCTTGCAATGGCATGCGTCTCAAATAGCCTCTGACAACTCCTGGCCTTCACGTGTGGCTCAGAAATTGGGTCCGGCGGAACTGTTATCACTAACAGGAGAAAGGGCTAAGACAAGTAACTAGCGCCTAAACCAGTATATATATATATAATATGCTTCTAGTAGGAAGCTGGCTATCCACCAAGGAGAAGAAAAACTCAGAATTCAAACCTATCCTGTCTTGCAACTATACCCAAATAAGAGAAAGGCTTCAGCATTCAACCCTGAGGAAAAATCAAGACCCGGCGACCTTTAACAGTTTGCAGTACTCAATACTCTCCACACTGGCAGCTGATCCAAAACTATATCACCACTTGTCGTTCCTTTGGACACATCAGTTGCATGGAGAAGGGGGGGGGGACTGCTACATGGGCGACATCGTTTTGATCATAGCTAATAATTGATATGAGATGATCTACAATCGCTTCGCGACAGAAAGAGAAAGGCTTTACATTGCTGTTAAATACCCTATTTACAATAAAGGCACCTACATTTTCTTACTTAAAAAAAAAACGAATTAAATTATGGGCAACCTTGGTCAACAAATTGCAATGAAACGGTTGGTATGTAGGTGTATCAAATGTTTCATAAGATAAAATTCAAATATTTGTAGAGAGTTGACTATGTTCTCTGATTCAGATGAATCCAGCACAAGTGTAAAACTACTGTCTCACATTGAAGACTAAAATTTTAAACTATAAATCTCGCTCGCTCTCTCTCTCTCTCTCTCTCTCTCTCTCTCTCTCTCTCTCTCTCTCTGTAATTAAATTTTTTTGGGGCATACATTTTTTTTTAAACCTTTCGATTTATAGGACAGATGATGTAAAGGTCATCTGTTTTCCAAGGGTTAACGAGTGAAGTGGCCAGCACAACGACCAACCACCCTTATTTTCCCTAAATAATGTCAGGTACCCATTAGAGTTGGCTGGACTCAATGCATCCTAAAAATCTCGAAATTCAAAATCCCAGTCTTCATCGAGATTCGAATTCGGGGCCCTCGTTTTTGGAAGCCAAGCGCTTCACCAGTCAGCAACACGCTCCCAATCTACATGTTTTTCTTTTAATTTATCATATTTAGAGTTATGCATAAATTGCTAAGATTTACCAGAATGTCGTACGGCCATCTAAATTTTTTTTTTATTGAGGTCATTTTAGCATAGTAGCTTAAATTATAGCTCAAAGACTCTCTCTCTCTCTCTCTCTCTCTCTCTTTTACAACACAGAAATCCAGTCATTTAAAAAAACAAACTTGGAATGTAATCAAAGCGTCCTTCACCTTTTCTCTCTCTCTCTCTCACTTCTGTCTTGCTCCTCATTGTAGGAAGTGAACTCAGAGATAGGCATATACATGGATAAGCGCCCTAAAATATTAGAACCCTTTTTATTTTCTATTCAGTGATTTACCATTCTGGCAATCTAGCGGATCACAATCAGGTCCTGTCTCTAGCGTACTGGTCTTGCCCATATTCAGCAGCCAGTCCATGTCATCTTGTCTATCTTGGAAGAACCCACACAAGCCAGAATCAAAGTTGCACTGAATGGCTTCTGATAAACCAACTGTAATGAAAAACATCCAAAGTTACAGTTGACTTTGTTTACTGTTTACTAAGGCTTACTATGCTAACAGATATAACAACCCGAGACAATCGACGACAGTCCAAAGCGCATCCAATAGACCAGTATTTCCCAAACTTTTTCCTTAACGGAACACTTCGCACATTCAGAGCATTTAGCAGAACCCTTTGCTTATTTTTTAGAGAGATTAATTCACGTGCTGACCTACTAGTTAATTATTCCAGTACTTTGTGGAACACCTACTCAGGCCACGCGGAACACTAGGGTTCCACGGAACAGTTTTGGAAAAAAAAAACTACAATAGACAATAGGTTCTAACAAGTGAGGTTAGTTATCAAAAGTCTTGAGGCTTTGCTGTTATAATCTCAATCAAATTTGTATTCTCATAATTTATAATGTACTTTTATCTGTGTGTGCGTTGAAGCACGCGCTTGAAAATGTTGCTGTACACCAGTGGTTCTCAACCTTTTTAGTACCGCGACCTCTTTTTGCAGTTGCCCACTATGCGGCGACCCCCAACCGTAAAATCTGTTTTTGTCTTGTTTGGGGGTGAGGTATAACATCAAAATCAATATGGCAATAACTGATAGGAATCGCCAAAGCTGTATGTTTAATCAAGAAACACTAAGTATTTCTGGTAATACCTAAATAGCGAATAAATGCGGTTTTTGTGAGTTGTATTTATTTACTTAACAATTGCCTGTTCATTCTATTCATGATTTTATACTTATGCGTCAGTTTAGAAAACATAATGACTGAACATGGTTAGCTCTAGGAATTGAGTCATACAGAGCTACAAAAATGTTGCGACAGTTTGTTGAAAAAGCCACAACGTCATTGCAAAGGTTGAGTTTGTTTCTGTTTCACTAGATCGTGAATTTTATATCAGTCTTTGCAAAAATCAGAACAAATGTGAACTTATGCATCAAATGTCCTTCTGTATTTAACAAGTTTTAAAAATACTATTTCGCAAAGATATGGTGGTGGAACTTTAACTCGTTGCTGTAGTTCAAATTCATCGTTAAAGAGCGCTTCAACCTGCCATTTTGTTTCCTTATTAAAAATGAAAAAAAAAGTTTTCGAACTTGACGTGAGCTCACTTGAAAGTGAAATAGCAGAATAGTTTTGGATTCATCAAATTCATTACAACGCTTTGAAAACAACAAAAAACTAGAATTCACAAAATTCAAAGGGCTAACATAGTTTGTTTTTAATTACTTCTTGTTATTCTAGTTGAAATGACTAATATTTGTCGTTGGATTATATAGTAAGCTCCGATGACTTTTGGGTGAATTACCAAAAGTTGAATCCAAACCAACAATCAAGCCAACTTGGAGCAGCATCTTTGCAGACATTACAAATACTTTTCAACGAGATTTTATTTTTTATAATAATAATAATTTAGCAGATCTTGTGCTTTAATGTTGTTTCAACAGTTTTGCAAAGAAAGAAACTCGTCTTTAAAATCACCATTATTTCTGTATGATATTTTTTTGATAGTCTTAGGCGATCCCTGGAATCGATCCCCAAGGGGGTTGCGACCCACATGTGGAGAACCCCTGCTGTAAACAGTGTTAGCCAATGAAGAGAGATGTAACATTAAGTTACTAAACTTAATTTATAATTTACTTGTATCTGTGTGTACGTTGAAGCTACTAAAGTTACTAAACAATAATCATTAGGCCTACTTTAACAAATCTAGATCAATGTTGTTTTTTTATTAAAAATCTCCATCCCAAGTGAACCAAAAAATTGGTCTGTAAAATATCCATTCCATGCTAACGGGTTTACATTCAGCCTTCAATTAAAGTTTAAGTTGTTTTGTTTTTTTAAAGACGGTTGAAATGGAAATACTTCACAATTTAACGGAGAAAGCGAAACACAAAATTTCACAAATAAAATTGTAGGCTCAAGGCGCTTAAATATTATTTTCTTATAAATTACGCTTTTATCTTCTTATCTTAATCTCTTAGAAATTAAAAATGTTCCTTCAAATTAGTTACATTCTAGTATGGAGGACTATAAATGTAATGGGCTAAAATGGGAAACAGAACAGTATTACTTTTGTTTTAACAAATTATAATTCTTTTTTTTAAATTTCCATCTAGCGGTCTGAAACATAAGTGAAAGGTCATTCATTTCTCCACCAACCAGACTACTCCGTTATAAAGTGTACGAAAAAGAAGTATACTGAAGCAGATAATGTTTTACCAAAAATTAGCACGTAACCAAATATTTTCCACTAATCAATTAAAAAAAAAAATTTAAGTGGAATTCTTGCACGCACTAATTTGATAAGACAGCATTATGAAGCAAGAAATTTATTTTTGCATAAAATCTTAGCTTTTAAAAAGCTTTCCAAGGTATTTAATGTAATTGTCTAAACAATATACAGGACCATCATTTACTGACTCACCTATCAATAATTGTCCCACTTGCCGTGAACAAAAATATACGAAAATGTATCTTGTAATTACTTGCCCGAGGTATAGAACAACAAAGCTATTGTCACGATCGAAACCGCAGAGGTTGAATTTAATGGAAACGATTTTTCAAACTCAATTTCAACACAATATGTTGTTTTTTTTTAAAGCAGAACTATCGAAAAGTACAAGATTAAAATTTCTTCCGTGTTTGGGGATTATTTCAACTCTTTTTGTGCGTAAATTTCAAGAGCGCTCATTGGCGCGAAACTTGCTTGAGTAGACATTGCATAAAACAATCCATTTTGATATTTAACTTTTTTAAATGGACGCAATGAGAAAAAAGTCAGAGATTGTACGCAGTACTCACTTTTTTTGTTGTTTAGGAGGAGCGGATAATTAAAAGTGATATTAGAATTCACGGGCCAAAAGCATGTGTGTGTGTGTGTGTTGCTCGGGGGGGGGGGCGTTATAAAGCGGGTCGTTCTAAATCAAGTCAAAAGTCTATGTCAGAGAAAATACGTTGCACAGGATAAAATAAAACAAAATTTAGGTTCCAGAGAGAAGAAAAGAGAGAGGGAGAAGGAAGAAAAAAGAAAGAAAGAGAGAGCAGGAAAGGGATGAGGGGGGGGGGGTCATTTCATTTTAACATACAATAATTCACGTCCAAAAGTATGTTTGGGGAAATTTTTAAAATGTGGTTTGGTTTATTAGAGGTTACAAAAACTGGAATGTTACGGTCCTAACTAGCAATATAAAGTGTGAGAACAAAACAACGATGTGTAATGCTAATTTAAGTATAATACGGCTTGCACTTACCAACAATGACAAAGAATTATAAATATTATCACATTTTGAAAGGCTACAGATTGAAATTAACCTCTAATTGAATTGGACTTTTAAATTTAAAAAAAAAAAATCAAATTTATTTGAAAAAAAAGGTAAAAAACAACAACAAAAATTCATATTAGAAATGTTTGAGGCAGACTGTTGTTGCTTTTCAAAGATATTAGTAGACATTTGTAACGTATTGATTTTGTGTGCAGTTAACGTGCCTATGAAATGATATAAATAAAATGCTTGAAAATATTAAACTTCTCATCCAAAGAGCTCGTGTAAAACACGTTTGAAGATGAGAGTAGTTCGTCTAAAAAAGTTTTTTTCTGTAAGTTTGTAATTAAAAAGTAAACTTGCTCTAAAAGAACTGATATTATGTCATTGTTTGATTAAGAGCTGGTTATTACACCATGTTGGACTCACCCAGACACAAGGCGTACAATGTAACCAAGCGTAGCCACATGGTTGTCTAATGTTGGTGTTCTCAGAGTCAGAAGGTAAACAATACGGATAGACTTTCAGTGTTTTGAGAGTGCTGAGCGTACCGTCACTAAATGAAGTGCTTGTCACTATACTATTTTACTACGTGAGTACTACTGGACACCGAAACGGCGCTTACATGTTCTAGCGCGCACACATACACACAAAAAACGAGATTGTGAAACTGCCCACGTGGTATCTTGTCTTGTCTTGAACTACTTCAACTTTTAGGATTAAACAAACAAGTTGAGAACTAGTCGATTACCAAACAAAATGTCTAGGATGACATGTGAGTTACTAAACCACACAAGCCAGGGCAATTGCTTCGATTTAAAAAAAATAATTTTAGGTATATCTCTCAGACCTTTAAGATAATGTAAAGGTTATTTATGTTTGTCGCCCACGGCTTAAGAGGTTGTCATGTGGCCTGCAAAATGACCACCCGACTTTACTTTCCCAAACTAATGTCAGGTACACAAAAGAGTTAGGTAGACTCAGTGACGAACTAAAAATCCCGAAATTCAAAATCCCAGCCTTCCACGGGATTCGAACCTGAGACAACTCGTTTCGGAAACGTTTAACCACTCGGCCACAACACCCCGAGCTGAATGAAAATACAGAAATATAACAGATTGTTAAACAAAATCATACAATTATAAGCCTTAAGAAGCATAACAGATTGTCATACAAATCATACAATTAGAATCCTTAAGAAATAGAACAGATTGTCATACAAATCATACAATTAGAATCCTTAAGAAATAGAACAGATTGTCATACAAATTATACAATTAGAAGCCTTAAGAAATATAACAGATTGTTATACAAATCATACAATTAGAAGCCTTAAGAAAAATAGAACAGATTGTCATACAAATCATACAATTAGAATCCTTAAGAAATAGAACAGATTGTCATACAAATTATACAATTAGAAGCCTTAAGAAATATAACAGATTGTTATACAAATCATACAATTAGAAGCCTTAAGAAAAATAGAACAGATTGTCATACAAATCATACAATTAGAAGCCTTAAGAAATAGAACAGATTGTCATACAAATCATACAATTAGAAGCCTTAAGAAATTGAACAGATTGTCATACAAATCATACAATTAGAAGCCTTCAGAAACCAATCTCTTAAATCACAATTCAAGTCCATGAAAGTTAAAATTGTCATTACACTGAATATCTCATCACAAACTGATTTTATAGGAATTGCTGGCAATTAGAAAATCTGGAACAAAAAAAAGCAGACACATTGCCCAAACCAGAAATGGTGATGAAATATCAGAAAGTAACAAAACAAAGAAGACATTTAGTCCAAAGTACAACAACCAAATATGGTTATGCAAACTGTTGACTGCAAAATTGTCCCTCTCCGATCAATCAGAATTAGGTTACACGTGGAAGATGAGCAACAGAATGCTCTACACCAGGGGTGGGCAAATTACGGCCCGCGGGCCACATGCGGCCCGCGGGCCACATGCGGCCCGCCGAAGTGTTTTATGTGGCCCGCCGACGCCTTTAGAAATCAGGTATTCCCACACAATACACATATAAAAATGTAAATATATATTTAAATAAATAATTGTAAATATCTATAAATCTAGAAATTATTGAAACTTTTGTATCTTATCACTTATCATGAAGAGGCTAAATAAACATTGTCTTTAAACGTCATTCTAAAAAGTTTAAAGTAAACGAAGATTATTCTTAATGGCAATATTTCGAAACATTCAGTCAAAGACAACACAAGCCAGTATTTATTCAATTCTATCAAAAACTGTGTTGAAAGTGTTGGGTCGGCTTGTACAAGATGGCAAGTGTATCAACTAATGGAGCTCGTGTTTTGACTAAGAAAAACAGGCTTTTTAATAAAATAAAGCATTGAATATCAAATATATTGTTGGAATTGATTTCTCAATGATCTTAATATTGGCACAGGGCCAGCCTTAGGCATAGACAAAGTGCTTAGGGTCACCAATTGGTGAGGGCCTTGCATGTACTACTGTTTTATTATTTTAGAGAAGAAATAGCGAAACTTGTCATCAATGTTATTGTTGAAGTACAATGTGTTTTTTATAAATTTTACTGTTGTCGCTGTTTTTGTTAAATTTTATTTGAGGCCAACTAATTCACTTTGCCAAGGGCCTCCAATTATCTGCCGGCCTTGACTGGCAGTTCCGAGAAGTACTTGAAGATTTAGAACAAAACATTCCGATGTTCGGTTACACAGTAGTATCCGCTGGCCTAGAAGAATATGGAATCTCAAGGAAGAAATAGTTAGGTTCATTGAAGGACATTGACTGTGACTTTGTTACTAATATTTCTAATGAAGAGTGGAAGACTTTGTGTTTGTTTGCTTTTTCATTGGAGACATTGCAATGTTTTGTTTACAAATGAAATCTTTTCAAACAAAGTTATTCCACTTCTTGAGGCAGCGAGTGAAATCAGGTTTTATCATTTTCCTTAGCTGAAAGGTGAAACTATTTCTAGTGAAATTGATGAAATTACAATAGGCCTACTTATTTGGATTCCTTGATTGTGGAATTTGAAAGCAAATTTTAAGTCGTCAGGAACTTGGAACTAGTTTTCTATACCCTCAGCTCACCATTTAATGCAGAAGCTGATTTAGCTCCAGATGACATATCTCCACGTAAATTATGATCTGAAAGAGTAAATCCAGTGAGTTCTTCCATAGAAGTTTCATGACTGTCAGAAGCTCCCATACTTAAGAAAACTTTGCTGCGAAGCTGTCACATTATTCGGAACCTAATTCATCTGTAAACACGCTTTATTTCGTTTGTTTGAAAATTATGAAGTGTTAGAACAGGTCGATTTTCACTGACTGTGATTTGACAGCAGTCGCAAGAACAAATCAACTAGTAAGCTAGTTCTACAGTTACAGAACATTATGCACGGATGTAAACAGTGAAATGCTTCACATTAAGTACAACTGTACATTAGTGGTGAAATGTTGTGATGTAAAAAGACAATAACAAATTATTTTTTTTTTCGTAAAATTAGTTCAAGAAATTGCTAACTGTTGTAATTCCTCAATTGGGAGTATTAAAAAAAAGCGGCCCGCCAGTCCCCAAATTTTTTTAATGCGGCCCTCGGTAGAAAAAGGTTGCCCACCCCTGCTCTACACATACCTACATGCCTTAGCGAGTAGGCCTAATGTAAATGTTATCACAGATTTTGTTGTATTTTCTTCACTGAGATCATGCTACTTGTCTGGAAAACGAACTCTTTTGACTATGCTTGTATTATAAACTACTAGAACTAGATTTATTTTTTGATTAAAAAAATAAAGAACGTTTTCTTTTTTAAAAATCTGGTTCAGAATGAGAGAGAGAGAAAATAAATCTATCATTGAACATGAAAAGAAAAACAAAACAAAAAAACAAAACAAAGAAAAACGTAAAAAATACTTTTACAAAATAAGCTTCAATGAAGCGTAGTTGTATCAGTTCGGATCAGTTGTGTCATTCATTGTGTACTAGATCTAGACGAATAATCTACATCTGTGCTATTAAACAATATCTTGCTTTTACCTTTCTCACTGAATACGCTCTGATCCTATCACTTGTCTGGACCAGTTGGGAGGGGAGTAGGGAGAGTAGAAAAGGGGGGGGGGTATCTGTGTGATTGCTTTTCAAAGCATTTATTAAAAGATAAGGTGAACGACCTGAATTTGAACTCGAGGGATAAAGCCTCCCCAAGTCAATAATCTAACCACTGTGCCTGCAAAATGTTTATGAAAATAGAAAGTTTATTACTTATGGTTAGATTCAAATTTTTCTCTTACAAAGTATAAAGGGAACTAATTCAACTTTACTGCCTTATCAGTCAAGTAAAAATTTCTTACCTTGTTCGATACCAAAATAAATAACTAATTACCAATAGTTAATTAACTACTGGGTTAAATTTTTTTTTATTGATTCTTGTTTTTTTTTTTTTGTTTGTTTTTTTCAGGTAAAAGAAATAGTTGTGCAAAATTTCAGTTTGATCCGAGATTGGGTGTGGGAGAAATAACGTGAACAGACGTTTTACCACACAGAGTGACTTGATATAAACTTTGTAAAAAATGTACTGTTTAAAGATGTCGGCTTTGAAGAATGGAGATAAATGGATAGTGGTGCCATTAGACACGTCAAAACCTCGCAGTCTGGCATTTTCTTTGGTTCCGAAACCGTCTCCAAGAATTACACTCGACAAAAAGTTGTTTTTTTTAATGTTTCATTTCAACGTTACCGTCAGAGATTTTCCTTTTAGAGTTTTAGGCTTTCAATTTGTAAATTATCTCGAAGAATGGGATCCTTTAGAAGTCAACTTAGTCCGGAGACGTTTTGGAAAATATAGTTTATCAATGGTTGTTTCAGGGCCGGATTTAGTGGAAGGTAGGCGTAGCTTCTGCCCAGGCGCCTTCACAAGAAAGGGGCACCCACAAGCGAAACAAAATTATGTTTTGTAGGGTAGGAAAATGTTTGATGTTGTTTTGTTGTACTTTGTTTTTCGCATTTTTACCGACAATACTTTAAATCTTACAGTTGGCAACACTGTCGTAGTTAAAAAAAAAACAATGTCCACTTATAGTCTGCTTGTAGCATACTCCGGATTTCCTACATTAAGTAATCCTAAAATAATTTTTTTGGTACTAAAATATGCATATTAATTTATTTTTTGTCAAATGAAGAAAGATGTCAATTGAATTTAAAACTGCTCTCTTTCTTTTATAATATGGCGTTCTTTTAGATATTAGTTTTTTTATTCAGTGGATTTTTGAAGCTTTAGGCCTAGAAAAAGTGTAGGGGCCTCCACAAAAAAATCTGTCCACATACTTAAATCCGGTCCTGGGTTGTTTGCTGGTCCGTAAGGTATGGAGTTTTCATCACTACCTAGTCCGGATATGTTTAAAATGTTTCATCACATAACATTTCAGTCACATACTAATGATACAGATACCTCATTTGTTTAGCTTTCGTTAAATAAATTATCAGTCATGTGGAAATGGAGGAAAGTAATTTTAATTGTAAGTGTCCAGTCAACATGTCAAAATGTTTGAATAAAGGAAACATAAAATACAAGAAATCATAAACCTTGTGGAAGTTTGTTACAACAAATACTTTTACAATGATCTAGACATTCAACTAGAGACAGCGGGTACGTGAGACTCAACTGAGGCTGACATCGATTAGATCAGCATTTCTTAGATGGCCGGTTGCTAACAGGTACAGAACCATGTCAACACAAGTGTCGAGTCACAAATAAAGTCTCTCTTTCTCTATCTCTCTCTCTCTTTCTTTCTCTCTCTCTTTCTCTCTCTCGCTCTTTCTCTCTCTCTCTCTCTCTCTCTCTCTCTCTCTCGTTGAAATTTATAATTTGTATCGCTTAATCTTCAAAATTCAAAAAGCATGGATGCCAATTGTGTGTATTTCTTGATTAAACATCAATATTATGGAACTACATCCTCAAAAGCAAACGGTATTAAGTTAATTATAAATTTTAATGATACTCTAGATTTGTTTTTAAAGAAAAAGGTTGTAGGATTGTAGGTGCTATAAACTAGCAAAAAGTTTCCGATTCAGTAGGATTTCAGCTTACCTTTTTTAATTGTTTCCAATTTCAATAAAGACATACATGTATGAAACCAATTTTTTCTTCTTAAAAGCTTATATCAATTCAGTGTCTGTCTTACTGGTAAAAAGTTTGACACGTTTTTTTTCTTCCCCAGCCATTCTCGGATCAAGTTGAAACTTTACACAATTATTTATTGGCATAGACAAGACATGAATCAATAAAAAAATATACAATTAGTCAATTAATTACTGGTTATTAACTATTTTGTTTGACACCAACAAGAAAAATTAATCCTTAAGTATTCACATAAACGGCTAAATATGTAGGGTTTAGTATCCCAAGAATCCCTTTATTTCTTCAACACCAGGTGTCGAATCAATTTGAAAATGTAAGAAATTATTTATTTTACCTAACAAAACACGAATCAATAAAAAAAATTAACATAGCAGTCAATTAATTGTTGATAATTATTTTCAATATTGGATAAGGGAAATAACTTCTACATTATTGATATATATAGTTGTAAGTGTGTACTCATTTCTCTTAGATAAGCTTTGTTTTTAAAAAAAGGATTTTAAAAAACATTAACATTTGGAGTTCATGACAAGCGTCCTTTGTAGTCTTTTCGTACGTGAACATTTCTAGCCATACACAGCGACATTCATCTATAAAATCACACTTCTAACCAAATATTGCTATAAAATTATCCTTGTAGCCAAATACAGCTACAAAATTTAAATTGTACTTCAAGCCTCATTCATTACAGTAGCCAAAGAAAACAGTCAGCTTAATGTAGAGTTATATCTACCAAGTCATCGAGACATTTGTTTACATAACAAGAACGTTGTTTGGAATTGAATGCATAGTTATTTGTACAGGCAGAAGCTGCACATTTTTAACAGTTAAAAGTAAATGCTGCCGATTTTATCTTTTACAACTAGATTCTGCGGATTTCAACTTGTAGGCCTACAAATTGACATAGTAGCTCTAGATTTGCCTTTTTAAAAAAAATGAATACCACGGTGACAATAGACTTGATAATAATTACAGAAACATGTGGACATTATTTAGACGTCTTAAATAAAATCACTTCAGAAAATAAGAAGTTAAAAAAAGAACTTCAGTGTGTCAAGTAGGAGTAAGTATCTACTTAAAGTGTACTCTTCCTTTGACGGCGCTCGCAAAACTGGATTTGAAACTGTCGGCCCAAGAGGAGTAGAAACCATTTTACATTTAAATAATAATAATAAAAAAAAAGATTAAAAAAAAAAGCGTACGGAAAAGAACTGGAGCAAGGGACAACAGCATCCACTTGTCCACCGAGGCTGTTGACGTAGTTAGGCAGCCTGATGGGGCAACGCCCACTTATCCTAAAGGATTTCCACCGTAAGTAATGTTGTATTTAAAGACATGTTCCGAGACACTGGGGTAAATAAGAACAACTCTTGCTAATTATACATTTATCAACTAAATTAGCTTCTGATGACCCTGAACGGCGACGAAACGAAATTTGTTTTAAAATAGAACTTGTCAAATTATGAATACAAATCTGTGCGTAGCTGGATATCCGCCATCAGATTAAACATAATTATTATAATAAAATATCTCAAGTACTTTATCAGAGTTACCGGTATTGATTAATCAGTTCGACTGTTCCATCATTGCTTCATATGCAGGACACCAATTCTCAACCTACGAGCCATTTTAATTTCCAACACTCGTGTCTCGGGACACATGAACGAAAAGTTACAAAAACGAATTGAAATTGACTTGAATTTGAAATTATTTAATTTGAAACCCTTGGATCTAGTACTTACATTAATGCATTGGATATTTGAACTTATCTTTTTTTTTTCACGCGCCAGAAAATGGCTTGATATCTTATCTAATACAGACATTACTTCAAAAAAGAAGATGATTACGTCCTTATATTACGAGCAACATTGTAGCTAGCTTTACAAAGACTAATTTTCTCTTTTGAATTAATATTCCCATCAATACTCCAAATCTGTAGGCGTAGTGAAACTATCTTTTATTCTCGGCTTAAATCAAGAATGTCGCCATATTTGTTTTAGAACGCCGTTTACATGTTTTTCTTCTTAAAATAGACTCATTTTCTTTACAAATAAAATTTGTTGGCTTATTATCATGTTCCACAAAAAGTAAAGATCTGTTCATTTTTTTCTGGTAGATTCTACATTCAGAGTTCCATTCACTAACCGTCCAAATATTAAAGGTCATGGTACCAATTAATTAATGAAAAATTGAAGGCCCTAACGTAGGTAAAGATACATTAGTCAACATTCTTTTTTGAATGGGAGATTTTCTACACATTGTGCCAACATTTCGGCGGGCGGATGGAACCACGTCGCGGGCCGGATCTGGCCCGCGGGTCGTATTCTGGGCATCACTGCACTACAGGATAACGCGATGGTCCACAGCGAGAACAGCCCCATGGATTCGGCGTAGTCTAGATCTACGATACTTTTCTTAGTAAACTCACCAGACACCCCGAGCAACATGTTGCACTAGAGTTCAAGCATTGCTTGGTCGATTCTGTATAAATAAGGTTAGCTAAAATAACTCCTAACCATGCCAGGACCGGGCATTTATCATAGTTTTTTTAAAACGAAATTCGACTGCACTATAGATCTAAATAAAATTAACTTAATAACCAAACTCCTAGCCCTATTTTGGTGCATGCAGAATGTATCTTACCTTGTACTGTCAAAGGTTTGAACGTGGAACAATCACCGAGGATGATGTCATCAATGGCAATGTCACTTTTGTATCCGTTGCCAAGCGACCCTTCAAAAACAATCTAAAAATAGATTTGATGACGACAAATGAGGTAACTATTTCTTTAACTCTTTTCATGTTGAAAGTCTATGATTGTCAATATTGTTAATTTGTTAGGATCGAGACAAAAAAAGCAGTAACTGTTTCAATACAAAGATATCTGTCCAGACAGCTGTGAGACAGCTATAATGGTTGAAAATGTCCAGCTTATTTTCATGGTCATTAGCGTTTTTAATTCATCAATGTAAGTAATAGACAAAAAAAAATGTGTGTTAGTTCTTTAAATTTATTTATTTATTTTTACATTTTAGGAACTGAATAACAGAAGATTGCCTTGTTTTCTTTCGTTTTTTAACCTTTTGTCCGAGTGTCACATTCACAAAAAAAAGTTTGAATTGGCCAGACTGTTTTAAAAGGATATAAATATGAAGATATACATTTTTGAACTCCAGAATCAGAGTTGATTCTACAATTTTAAAAGACTTGATCACTGCCTAGAGCAGACATTTGCTTTGTGTGTGTGACAAATTTGTATGTGTGTATGTAAAATTTAGCTCATACAGAGAATATTTTTTTCAGACTACACAGTTGCTACAAGTTTAGTACACAAGGCAGTGAAACTAAAAGTGAGAGAAATTCAAAATGGAAGTGTGACAATAAGCAGAGAGAAAGTTTGACACAGAGAGAGAAAGTTTGACACAGAGAGAGAACGTTTGACACAGAGAGAGAACGTTTGACACAGAGAAAGTTTGACAGAGAGAGAGAAAGTTTGACACAGAGAGAGAAAGTTTGACACAGAGAAAGTTTGACACAGAGAGAGAAAGTTTGACACAGAGAAAGTTTGACACAGAGAAAGTTTGACACAGAGAAAGTTTGACACAGAGAAAGTTTGACACAGAGAAAGTTTGACACAGAGAAAGTTTGACACAGAGAGAGAAAGTTTGACACAGAGAGAGAAAGTTTGACACAGAGAAAGTTTGACACAGAGAGAGAAAGTTTGACACAGAGAAAGTTTGACACAGAGAAAGTTTGACACAGAGAAAGTTTGACACAGAGAGAGAAAGTTTGACACAGAGAAAGTTTGACACAGAGAAAGTTTGACACAGAGAGAGAGAGTTTGACACAGAGAAAGTTTGACACAGAGAGAGAGAGTTTGACACAGAGAGAGAGAGAGTTTGACACAGAGAAAGTTTGACACAGAGAAAGTTTGACACAGAGAGAGAAAGTTTGACACAGAGAAAGTTTGACACAGAGAGAGAAAGTTTGACACAGAGAGAGAACGTTTGACACAGAGAAAGTTTGACACAGAGAGAGAAAGTTTGACACAGAGAAAGTTTGACACAGAGAGAGAGAGTTTGACACACAGAGAGAGAAAGTTTGACACACAGAGAGAAAGTTTGACACAGAGAGAGAAAGTTTGACACACATTGAGAAAGTTCGACACACAGAGAGAAAGTTAGACACAGAAAGTTTGACACATAGAGAGAGAGAGAGAGAGAGAGAGAGAGAGAGAGAGAGAGAGAATCAGGCAATGGAGAGTGGGAAATGCTTGAGTTATATGGTATAAAAAGTCAGGTACTAGTTCCTGCAATATGACAACTTATGGAATATCTAACTAAGACTTGTTTGGAGAATCGACTTAATGGTGTAGATTATACTGTGGAGAACAAAAGTAGTACACCAGTAGAGCATTGCTATGGTTACAGTTTTGAATGAAGTAATTAACTAGAGGTTAATAATATTAAAAAAAACAAAAAAAAAAACTACATTGCTGTGATTCTGTCTAAAGTGGGATTTGATAATACGAATGAAAGGGAGCTTACTGTAAAAGGGCTGTTACTCTTCTCGAGGTGTAAGAAGACTTCTTTCCATTGCTCCCCTTGACTGCCCTCTAGTGTCAGTACTTCATTATTGCTATTGATGTTTCGGTTCGGTTGTGTGACGTACACGGTTAGGTTACCCATATTGTCACCATACATAAAAGTGAAGAACCTGGTCCATAGGGTATACATATAGAACTTACTAAAGCTATTTGGACATTATCAAGTAAAATAAATAAATAAAAATAAATCACCTAGACTTTAAGTATTGGAAATCTAATTTAGCCTTTTTTATTAAAAACAATTCTGAATTTTAAATGATTTAATATAACATGGTTTGTATTTCTTTTTTTTTTTTGTACTCTTCTAATCCCTAGGCACTATTAGATGTTGTGCGTTAAGTTGATATTTTCTACTTACACAAGGCAAAGTCTAGAGGAGCCTGTGTTTATCAAAGGGGAGATGAGTCTTGCCTTTTGTCCAGGACTTCTACTAGACGCCTCCACGTAGACATAAGTTCCTGGGTTGGAAAACGGGAAATAATTTATGTGCCTTGAATGTCAATAAAATCTTTGTAACAAAAATTATTTGTGTCTATTTAATGTCCTGTGCCAAAACAGTGTTGTGCTGTCTGTGAGGTAGATAACATGGGACAGGAATTTGAAGTGAAATTAATTGACGTTTTGATTTTGATTCTCAGAGAACAGACAACGCATGCATTCTGCAAAGAAGTGTACACCTTCCCCTTTAGTTTTTAATAGAGTATACACTCTAATTCAGACTTCATCAGTGTAATCGGCGACTATTTATTCTGTTTTGTCTGACATTTGGCCCAGAAAAAAAGATACTAGTGCATGTCATGAAAATGATCCCGAACTAAAAAAAACAATTTAAGACATTTGGGCAATTACAAAATGAAGGTCAGACATCTAGTGCCTGGACCAGAAACATTTTGTCATCCAATATTAGTGCACTAAGTTCGTTTTGTGGTAATACATGAGATAGTATAAAGAAAAAGATTTTTTTGGTTGAATAACTAGGCTCCGTTCTACGACTGAAGGAGGCCAACAGGAACTAGGCTCCGTTCTACGACTGAAGGAGGCCAACAGGAACTAGGCTCCGTTTTTCGACTGAAGGAGGCCAACAGGAACTAGGCTCCGTTCTACGACTGAAGGAGGCCAACAGGAACTAGGCTCCGTTCTACGACTGAAGGAGGCCAACAGGAACTAGGCTCCGTTTTACGACTGAAGGAGGCCAACAGGAACTAGGCTCCGTTCTACGACTGAAGGAGGCCAACAGGAACTAGGCTCCGTTCTACGACTGAAGGAGGCCAACAGGAACTAGGCTCCGTTCTACGACTGAAGGAGGCCAACAGGAACTAGGCTCCGTTCTACGACTGAAGGAGGCCAACAGGAACTAGGCTCCGTTCTACGACTGAAGGAGGCCAACAGGAACTAGGCTCCGTTCTACGACTGAAGCAGGCCAACAGGAACTAGGCTCCGTTCTACGACTGAAGGAGGCCAACAGGAACTAGGCTCCGTTCTACGACTGAAGGAGGCCAACAGGAACTAGGCTCCGTTCTACGACTGAAGAAGGCCAACAGGAACTAGGCTCCTTGATTCCACTTTCAGTCAGGGTCTTTCGATGTCATTTGTCGTCACTGAGAAGTTCATACAATCCCATGTCATCAAGCGCTGGTAGCGTGTGTGTGTGTTTTCATCTATCAAATTATTGCTATAGTAGTAATGCTGAGGTTGTAGACAGATGAATTTCCATTTGTTTGGACCAATAAAATTGTCTTATCTTATCTTAATATTAGAGCGACATACAAATGTATACACAGTTACAATTGCTATGCGTTGTAGAATCTAAGGTAAATCTATAATGTGTAAAGTGTTCATATACGATTTATAAAGGATGAGAGTACATATATAAGTACATACATATGTTCATATATGACCACTTTACACATTATAGATTTACCTTATATTCTACAACGCATAACAATACTAACAATAACAATTGTATAAATATATAAAACATATATATATATATATATATATATATATATATATATATATATATATATATATATATATATATATATAATTCTCTTCATGGCTCAAGAGTTTCGACACCCAAGAAGTAAAGGAAAGACCACTCTCTTATTTCTGCAAGTTGGACTAGAGTTACACTAGATCTATTGTCATTTTGTTACATTTAAAAGAGCATTGATTTTTCTTTTTATTTAGAGAACAAAATACCAAAATAAATGTAAAATGGGGAAATGGGAATGCGGCTTTCAATTGAGGCCTTTGGAAAATGCAATTTTCTCTAGGTCTGAAACTGGTGATATGAAGAAATGTATGCAGTGTCAAATAGTGTACATAGCTTGCTTTAAGAAGGTATTCACCCGTCACAAAATAGCAGGGCCTGACTTAACCGTTGTGACCAAGAAGTCATGGAAAGATCACTCTTTTTTATTTCTACCCCACGTAGTTTTAGCGGCGAAAAAAAAAAGGGGGGGGGGGAGGAGAACAAGTAATCTACTCTGTATTCACCCGTCACTAAATAGCAGGGCGGACTTAACCATTCTGGGGCTATATGCGAAACGGAATTCGCGGGGCCCAGTTTGGGTAGGGATATGGATTATAAGTGAAAATTAAGAGTTTATATTAGAAAATAAATTCGTCTTTGCATTTTATTCATTCTTTACTACCTACAGAACTACTTTACGAGCCTTTTGTGTAGCGAAGTCATACAGTAGGCCTATCATAAAAATTCTATTTCCTACATAGATCACGCTCAATAGCAAGAATTACCAAATGTTTCAATCTATCTACGAGAATTGTTGACCTCAAGTAATTCTTTATTAGTCTCAGGCGCGAAAAGCTTCTTTCACCAGATTACACAATTACGGGTAATGCAAAATGCCGTTTTAATTTATCGCGCTCCTGGTAAATCAGGTGGCCGCAGGAAATCTGCTATAAGTTATAAAATGGTTTAATTTAATCATTTATAAACCTGTGTGGCCCGCAGCGATCGCATAATTTGCAGTGCAAAATAGCGGCGTATGCTACGCCGCCGGTCGACTAGTATATATATATATATAAAGAAAGAGAGAGAAAGGGGGAATGAGAGACAGACAGAGAAGTAAAGAGTGGGTGAAAGTAGGAAAGTGATGGAAAGTCATTAAAAAAAAGAAGATAAGCGAATGACAGAAAAAGAGAAACTGAAAATTGATCAAGAAGTGTTTCTTGTCGACTGTCTGTACTCACCATAGACTGTACCAAGAGTATGGTCGAGATTTGGTCCTGTGCCCTCAGACATGGTTGGCCCGGAGAGAAGCGTCCAGTCCAGTTCATCGTCGTTAGCCTGTGTCCACCCACATAATGGGGACGTTTGGTTGTCAAAATTACAGTAGCGTAAAGGTCTGAATGGGTTAGTGGCTGTGTTTAGACAAAATGATGGATGGATACATAATAAACTAGTCATAATGATTGTGTTCAACAACTTGTAGCCCAAACACTTGACCAAACCACCTACCAACTCATGAAGGCTTTTATGAGCAAGTCTGTGCTTAGATCTACCAAATCTAACAGGTCGTTTAATACCCGATACAATCGAGGCTGAGATATACAGTCTAAAATATTTTCAATGAGCTATTTCTTCAGAGCAAGTAACCAAAATTGATCATTTTTAATTTAATTTTTAATTTAATTTTGAGAAAATAGTCGGCCTGCATGTATTAACATTTGGTTGGTTTTACAATTGAGAGCATACTTTTGCACAAAATTCTACAGGATATTTTACAAAGGTAGATAAGCTAACAATGTTTCTGAATTGGGCGAGTGTTGGTCGGCTACCTCAAGCAAAACACTATCAGAATGGCGTTTCTTTTATAAACAGTGATACGGGGTGATACAGGATCCATTAGCAAGTGAATCACTGCTTGGTGCAGAAGTGACGCTGGTCCGAGTCTAGAAAACAAAACGAGGTCCTCGAGAGGCAGAAAGAGGAGGAAGTTCTCTGCGTTCATACCCGTGACCGGATATGGTTTATAATTATATGATCATGAGATGATCCATAGCCGCCTCGCTACCGTAGGAGGTAATAATACTACAAATATATAAAAGAGTATAAAGTGTTTTGATAAGATATTTTTTTATAATATTCCCGTAGTAGCAGTGAGACACAATTATTGTTGGGAACTTTATTAACTGACGTAGAAGCACTGGCGGATCCAGGGGGGGGGGGGGCGGTAGGGGCGATCGCCCCCCCCCAACTCGGCCTTTGGGGGGGGCGGACGAATTTTAGTATAGAATTAACACAATTTGTATACGAATTTATTACTTATGTTAATAATTTATACTAATTATTTATATTTAAACCTATTTTTAGATTATTTCGCCCCCCCCCCTCTAGTATGTTTGTCGATATGGTGGTCGGGAGGGGGCGATGGCATCAATACCGCCCCCCCCCCTAAACTTTCGAGTGGGGGGGGGGCGGTCCAATTTATATGTAGAAATCAAGTTTGCTAACAGAATCAATTGAATATCTATATGATTAAAACTTGTTATTGGTATTTTAATCGATCTTTATATTATGTCGTTCCCCTGTTGACCGATGGGGTGGGGATCGAATACCTCTACTGCCCTTCCCACCTAAAACCTTTGAGTGGGGGGGGCGGTCCTACTTTTCGCAGAAAACATAGTTTGTGAACAAAATTAGTTGAATTAATATATAAATTTTATATTATGTCGCTCTCCTTCAGGTATTTTTGCCGATTAGGTGGGGTAGGGAGGGGCCATTGCATGTACTGCCCTCCCCATTCTAGCCCTCTGAGTGGGGGGGGCGGTCCTATTTTTATGGAGAAATCATTGTATGTGAACAAAATTAGTTGAATATGTATATAGGCCTAATATAAACTACGTGAACCCATAGTATATAATGTCGCACCACACTCTAATCTCAAATTTTATCATTAGTAAATATAAAATGAAAAAGGGTTGTACCAGGTGCGAGGGGCGATACATGCAATCACATTCCCCCCATGGGACAAACCAATACTTTTTCTTTTTGTATTATAGTTAAGAAATTACAAAATTTAAAAAATCTGTCACTAATATAATTTATACATGCTATAAAATTAAATTCTTATATCGAGTCGCCCCAACCCTATTCTTTAATGCCAAATGCAATCATTAGCAGAAATTATAAAAAGGAGTGAGGACTAATCATTTTCACTCTATCGCCCCTACCCTTTCCAGACAGAGTTTATGTAATTTCACATGAATTTATCTTAATTATTGTAAGAAAGACTTGGCTATGGAAAAGTTATAATTCAAACAAAATTTTTCTGTATAAGAGTCACGATTGAGATGAGCTCTAAACCCAGATAATCTTTTCCTAGTCGCCTTTTTCCAACCTTTACTCAATCTGATATTTTTCAAGTTAAATAAGTTTTGGACTATAACTCACAATTTATGCTTGAATTCTATTGAATATTATTTATCGAATAGTTGTTTTTCGGCGTCGATCCTCAAAGCCTTAATCTAAAGATGTGAGTTATCTTATCTTTTCAAAGAACAAATCGGTTTTATTTGCAATGTATTAAGTGCCTAAAAATTTATATTAGAATATTTTTCAACATTATTCGAAAGGTCCTTTATAATAGGATGAAAAATTAGCTTTAGGTCAGGAGAATGCGTTTCTTCAGTGAGGAATGCAAGAAAACGCTTTTCGTGATTTGGCTTCGACCCGAACCCCACTGATGAATAATGAGCTATAAATGTCAGGAGAATGCGTTTCTGCAACGAAGAATGCAAGAAAACACTTTTTGCGTCGGGGCTTTGCCCCGAACCCCACTGATAAATAATGAGCTGTAGATGTAGGGGAAAAGTGTTTATGCAGTGAAGAATGCAAGAAAATGCTTTTTGCGTCGGGGCTTCTTCCCGAACCCCACTGATAAATAATGAGCTATAAATGTCAGAAGAATGCGTTTCTTTAGTGAAGAATGCAAGAAATAGCTTTTGGCGTCGGGGCTTAGCCCCGAACCCCACTGATAAATAATGAGCTGTAGATGTCAGAAGGATGCGTTTCTGCATTGAAAAATGCACGAAAACGCTTTTTGCCTCGGGGAATCTTACAGCGCTCCCCCAGACCCCCAAGCCTGCAAGAGAAAGGCCTCAACATGACTTTTTTATTTTTTTGCCGAAGGTTGCGAAACACTGCTCTATTTTATCCTCATATATATATATATATATATATATATATATATATATATATATATATATATGCTCTACGCACGTTTATGCATAGCATAGGGTTAGGGTTTACTCGGCGTTAGGGTTAGGGTTTGGAAAAAAAATCGCCCCCCCCACTCCAAAGTTCTGGATCCGCTAGTGCGTAGAAGTAAATAAAAAGAACAAAATTGTAAAAACAAAACACACAAACATCCCGAGCAGTCTTCACACAAACATCCCGAGCAGTCTTCACACAAACATCCCGAGCAGTCTTCACACAAACATCCCGAGCAGTCTTCACACAAACATCCCGAGCAGTCTTCACACAAACATCCCGAGCAGTCTTCACACAAACATCCCGAGCAGTCTTCACACAAACATCCCGAGCAGTCTTCACACAAACATCCCGAGCAGTCTTCACACAAACATCCCGAGCAGTCTTCACACAAACATCCCGAGCAGTCTTCACACAAACATCCCGAGCAGTCTTCACACAAACATCCCGAGCAGTCTTGTGTATGTTTATGTTGAGAACAAAAATTTACATATTTAATTTTAAAAACAAAAAAGTTTTTGAACACGATACAAGCGAGGATGAAATCCTATTTTCAAAAGAACGTTTAGTTTTTGAGTTTTTTAGTTTTTGACATTTCTAGGTTTACTTACGAACGGATGTCAGACAGCACGTGACTAATTACTTCATTCTTTCATGGAAGAGTCTAAAAATAATTTTATACTAATACTATTGACTAAAACTACTTATGGAAACTCGAAACCCACTACTCACGTAAACATGTTGGAGTTTCACCAGACCATAGCCCCAAATCTCTACAGACTCTTTCTGAGGCACCGATCAGCACGTGACCAATATCACAGTTGTAGAATATCCTTGAACCGACCAGGTAATCTCCGCCATCAATCCATCCATTGGTCAGCCGACCAGGCTCGGAACAATTGGTTATATCTGAAAAAAAAATGTTTAAAATCTGTTGACCTGTTGACATTTTAGAGAAGTTTACTTTGGGATGGCAAGATAACAGTTTCAGGTGAAAATTTCAGTAGAAAACTAACATTCTACTACGCAAATCATCACAAATCTATGACTAGAGAGATTCTATTGCCTCTATATCATAGTTTATTTGACCGCATCAATTAGGGTTATCAGACGTGCGACAAAAAAAGACATGTCCTCATTTTAGAATCGTCTTCTACGCCAGGTAAGCATTGGCCTAAAATGTAAAAATATACACTTTCATAGTGCTATTTAAAGCATTTACATCTTTCTATTTCTGTGTTTCATAATCCTATCCTCTGGTTAAAACACACAAATTAACTCATAAATATAAAAAAGACAAAAGATTTTATACCCTCCTTCGTGAATCCAAGAGTTGTATATTCTGATCTTTTTTAAAAGAAACCTTTTCTTCAGAGTTTCTCTACATCTGCCATGGTTTCCCTTTTGCATTGGGCTTTATGGTAAGGCGGATTGATTCCTTATAAGGCTTGCACTCCTTTCGAGAGTGCAGGAGTCTGGTAACCCAAGCCTCAATGGTTCGTTTGGATGTAACAAGTTACATCTGCTTGGAACCAGTCCAACAAAAAAATGTTCTGACATGCCGCTGAAAGGGGAATTGCGTGTGCCAAGAGTTTTGGACTCAAAACAAGAAGACGAAGAAAAGGATGAAGATGACACACACACACTCACAATAAACTAATAGACAATACGTTTACAAAGAATCAAAGATGGTAATAAAATGAATAATAGCAAATAAACAATTAATACATTATTAATAAATACATTTGAAAAATATTTAAGTTAATTTAATTATCAAGTTAAATAAGCCATCCTGTTAGTTCTTATGCAAAACAGAGATTCTTTAGAAGTAGATCTCTTCGGGCGTAGTGGGCATATGTACAGATAATGTTTAGTTTAGTTCCAGGAATAGAACTAGGATAAGGATTAGTGTTAATGTGTTAAGTGAGTTAGGGTTTGGGTTATATATTTTTTTAATAATTGAGCTAGGTGTGTTATAGATTGACCCCTGCTCCCGGCTTTTTATTTAAAATCGCCTCCTTAGAACTTATGACTTCTCTTCAGAATACTTTTTTTTTTAACTTTTTTTTTGTTTAATTAATATTATTAGCACAAAAATGTGTTATCTGAACGGCACTACCACTTGAGGCTTTTCTATTGTTACTAAAAGTTACAGAGCCAGCACGAACATAGAAAGAGTTGAACTTTACGTACCACATCTGTAGAGAGCGTTCAACTTGTCTTTATCGCCTGCTGACATGCCTAATCTCTGACCCATGACTACACCAGGGGGCAGGTCTCTCTTTGGAATCAGGGTCGGCTTCTGACGGTCTATAGCGAACGTGTTGTTAGCGTAGTGCATAACAGACCCGTAGTCATAGTCCAGGTTTAAAAAGATCTGATGACTCTCGGACAGTGTCCTGGCTTCAAAATTCGGCCAGTGTTCTGTTTAAAAGGAACAAAAAATCTGTCTATGTTATTCCATCAAATGTTATTGTTTCATAATTCAATAGAATTCTCAAAAGTACAAACTGTTTAACTTAAATATATTGCATTCGCTTTCCTTATTTTTTTTTATTGTTTTGTCCTAAAGCCAGTGACTCATCTGGGCACATCCATTGTCTTCCGAGACAGAAGGAGTCATATATTTCTATATATATTTATATTTAAGTATCCAGCTACCAGTATGTGTGTGTGTGTGTATTCTAAATTATGAACTTCTTGTACTATATTACGAAGGAGTCAGGCTTTACGTTACATTCTAACAATATCTATTGTACCGTTATTTGGAAGGAGAGCATAGCTAATAGAAAACCCAAACGTTAGGGTCATTTGGAAGGAGAGCATAGCTAATAGAAAACCCAGACGTTAGGGTCATTTGGAAGGAGAGCATAGCTAATAGAAAACCCAAACGTTAGGGTCATTTGGAAGGAGAGCATAGCTAATAGAAAACCCAAACGTTAGGGTCATTTGGAAGGAGAGCATAGCTAATAGAAAACCCAAACGTTAGGGTCATTTGGAAGGAGAGCATAGCTAATAGAAAACCCAAACGTTAGGGTCATTTGGAAGGAGAGCATAGCTAATAGAAAACCCAGACGTTAGGATTACAGCCATAATAAGAGCATAAATGGCGCAGTCAGGTTTCCTTCAGAATTAGCGAACAATCGACTTGTAGTGCGTTTCAAACATAAATATAATGCTATGGAAAATAAATTATTGTTCTATCTTGCACACGAGTACAAGAGTAGTGTCCCCCACACAAACAAGTGTAGTGTCCACCATACATAATGTTTTGTGATGTACTAGTTTGAAAAGATGTTGCCACTAGATGTTGCCATACCTGGGCCACCAATAGGTATTTCTGCTTCCCCCCCCTTCTCTTTCATCTTCCCTCTTTGTATTTCTAACTTAATGCGTAGATTAAGACTTGTATAGTTGTACCTTTTGGAATATTATCCCATAAGACTTTAATATATTCATCCCTGTCTTGTCGGCTTTGCTCGTGCCACAGTCCTAGTGCGTGCAAGATCTCGTGCTGTATGATGCCATGTACCAGGCATCCTTCACCCAAACTGACCTCCTGCTTGCCTCCAGTACGACCCACTGGACTAAAACATCTGAAACAAAATTCGGCATTTTTTTTAATGAAATACAATTCATTTAGAAGACCCGCATACGCATAGGCAAACATATTCCCACATATACACTCACTCGCCGAGTCGAAAGGCAGGGTGACAACTCTTGCTTACCCAGTATCAGGCTTGGTAAATTTGATATAATCCTTTTCAGATTGTCTGATCTTGAAGCGAATACAAGTCACGTTTTGAATCTGATAAATAGCAGCTTCTACAAGTCTTTGATACTCAGGAGCTACATTATGGAAGCGATAAACACAGTTAGTTGAGTGAAGAAAGACGAAATGCATAGATCACACAATTATACATGGGTAGATAAAAACTGTCTCTGCAGTTTTTGTTTAAACTAGGTGGAAGGTTATAAAATACTACTTGGTATTAAATCTAAGAGCCTGGACAGACTACAATATAATAATGTATTGATATCGAGATGATTACAGGTGAAAATAATAGAGATTTTCCTGGGCGCACAATAGCTCGTGAAAATATGCAAAGCAGACAACATTGGTCAATTAATATACAAAGACCACAGTGGTCAGAAAAGCAATTAATACTGATAGATCCAGAGATACGTGTCAGCTATAACTCTGCTTTATATGCTATAGCATTACCTTATGTGTTATAGTATTAATTTATGTTATAGTATTAGTTTATGTTATAGTATTAATTTATATGTTATAGCTATGCATTATATGTTATAACATTACTTTACAGTTTTAAATACCCACAAGCTTGGTTCATTTTTGTTACTTTACATACATTAAAAACACATTTGTACATTGTAAAAAACAATTATGAAACTCATTAGTCCATTCATTAAAATTTATTTTGTTTACATTCTCTTGAGACATGATGAAAAACAAGTTTCTTCATTTAAAGAAGAAACAATTTGTTCCTGTCATATTTTGACGGACATCAGAAAAAAAAAAGTAAAATTCTTCAATGACAAAATATGAAAGTCAATGCCTTTGTTTTACTTACCAAAATTAGAATCAAACATATATGGAACAGTTCGGTTGTACCATGTCTTGTAGTACTGCAAGTCCAAACTACGTCGCTATAAAGATAAGCAAAATCATGGTTGAATATAATAAGATACTAACAATATTAATGTATATACGACCTCGGACTACTAGTTTACTAGTCTCATGCATTGATCTATAAGAGTTGCGTTTTTATTATTTCGAAATCAAAGTCTTTAGAGTAAGTAGGTATCTATAATAATAATATATTTTTTTCTAAGAATATGAATTCAGACTTATGTTACAACCTCTAAGCCTACATACAATGTTTTGTATACAGAAATTAATGTGCCACTGGTACATCAGAAGCAAAACATTATTTGAAACATTTCACTGTTCAATCTATTTAATGCCGCACTAATTGCAATATACGTTGGGGTGATACAAATACAATCAAGGATAAATATATCATATTCCTTATCATTGACACTGCACGCTATTTAAAATCTGCACTGATTGAGACTTCATTCTATGCAACATCTGCAGTGTTTGAGGCTTCATTCTATGCAACATCTGCAGGGTTTGAGGCTTCATTCTATGCAACATCTGCAGTGTTTGAGGCTTCATTCTATGCAACATCTGCAGTGTTTGAGGCTTCATTCAATGCAACATCTGCAGTGTTTGAGGCTTCATTCTATGCAACATCTGCAGGGTTTGAGGCTTCATTCTATGCAACATCTGCAGTCGTACTGCCAAATATTTTGATAAGTTTTGTTTTAGTCTAACAACAAATTAAACTGTGTTTAAGGGTCTCTCTAAACTGAGGCTGTATAATGTCTAATATGTTCCACTGATACTTCATAATGCCCAACATGTTCTACTGATACAGCATAATTTTTAACATACTCTTTTCATTCTGATTGATGTCCGTTACAATCTACTAAGAATGTACAATGTCCGACGTGTTGTTAAAAACTGCACAATACTCAATACTTACAACTGAGATTGCGCAATGTTACATACACTCTACTAAGGCTGCACTTAAACTTAAAAGTTCTACTGAGACTGCACAATATGCGAAAAGTTCTACTGAGACTGCACAATAACTTAAAAGTTCTACTGAGACTGCACAATAACTGAAAAGTTCTACTGAGACTGCACAATATCCGAAAAGTTCTACTGAGACTGCACAATATCCGAAAAGTTCTACTGAGACTGCACAATATGCGAAACATTCTACTGAGACAGCACAATATCCGAAAAGTTCTACTGAGACTGCACAATATCCGAAAAGTTCTACTGAGACTGCACAATAACTGAAAAGTTCTACTGAGACTGCACAATAACTGAAAAGTTCTACTGAGACTGCACAATATCCGATAAGTTCTACTGAGACTGCACAATATCCGAAAAGTTCTACGGAGACTGCACAATAACTGAAAAGTTCTACTGAGACTGCACAATAACTGAAAAGTTCTACTGAGACGGCACAATATCCGAAAAGTTCTACTGAGACTGCACAATATCCGAAAAGTTCTACTGAGACTGCACAATATGCGAAACATTCTACTGAGACAGCACAATATCCGAAAAGTTCTACTGAGACTGCACAATATCCGAAAAGTTCTACTGAGACTGCACAATATCCGAAAAGTTCTACTGAGACTGCACAATAACTGAAAAGTTCTACTGAGACTGAACAATAACTGAAAAGTTCTACTGAGACTGCACAATATCCGAAAAGTTCTACTGAGACTGCACAATAACTGAAAAGTTCTACTGAGACTGCACAATATCCGAAAAGTTCTACTGAGACTGCACAATATCCGAAAAGTTCTACTGAGACTGCACAATAACTGAAAAGTTCTACTGAGACTGCACAATATCCGAAAAGTTCTACTGAGACAGCACGATATGCGAAAAGTTCTACTGAGACAGCACAATATCCGAAAAGTTCTACTGAGACTGCACAATAACTGAAAAGTTCTACTGAGACTGCACAATAACTGAAAAGTTCTACTGAGACTGCACAATATCCGAAAAATTCTACTGAGATAGCACAATATGCGAAAAGTTCTACTGAGACTGCACAATAACTGAAAAGTTCTACTGAGACTGCACAATAACTGAAAAGTTCTACTGAGACTGCACAATATCCGAAAAGTTCTACTGAGACAGCACAATATGCGAAAAGTTCTACTGAGACTGCACAATATGCGAAAAGTTCTACTGAGACTGCACAATAACTGAAAAGTTCTACTGAGACTGCACAATAACTGAAAAGTTCTACTGAGACTGCACAATAACTGAAAAGTTCTACTGAGACTGCACACTAACTGAAAAGTTCTACTGAGACTGCACAATAAGTGAAAATGTGTACATGTTCTACTAAGGTGACATAATGTGCAACACACGAGGATGCGCAATGCCCAACATTTTATTCATATGCTGCACAATATCCGGCACCTTCTATTGAGGCTGCATGATTTCTGATAAGTTCTATTTAGGCTGCACAATGTTCGACATATTCTACTGAGACTACACAGTATCTCATATGATCTTATCTAATTCCATGCTCTAATAGCGCATTTGTATCTAAATATATCTAAAATAACTTGTTGGTATCTTCATGCTTAAAGTGAGGTGTTTGTTTAATAAGAAAATGAGGAGCATTCAATTAGCATTCATTGTTATACAATTCAATTTAGAATGGTATTGGTATTGTTATTAGTGTCTGTTCCTTTAAGTCATGCATTTCATTTCTTATATTCACTGCACACACTTGGTCAAACTTGATTATCAAGTGTGAGAGACAAAGTTAATCTTAAATTTGGCTTGAAATCTTAACACTATCCCAATTCTAATGCAACTTAGAATGCTGAATGATTATAACAACATTCCATTGGAAAAAAAAGACTGCATTAGGCTTTGACTGCTTATGGTTACAAATATATTTGTTTCAGAATAAATGTGGATTAAATATAACGACTTGCAAAGAATAGTTCTCTTAGCATAGTTTATTCTTTCTCTTAGCATAGTTTATTCTTTCTCTTAGCATAGTTTATTCTTTCTCTTAGCATAGTTTATTCTTTCTCTTAGCATAGTTTATTCTTTCTCTTAGCATAGTTTATTCTTTCTCTTAGCATAGTTTATTCTTTCTCTTAGCATAGTTTATTCTTTCTCTTAGCATAGTTTATTATTTCCTCTGAATCTCACGCATCTATAAGACTATGACAAGGTAATTTAATTCATTAGTTTTTATTCCTTTTATTACTACTCTATGAAAATGTGCCAATATACGAATGCAGGGAGAGGAGAGTTTATAAAATATATAGGTTATAAAAAGGGGGTTTAGGAAGGTAACACTTCGACTTAGGTACAAACACCTGTCTTGTGTGAACATCAACTGCATGGCGCCCACTCCTGTCAGTTTTTGATTGGCGTAAAATATATTCTTCCTAAACATGTGACCACAATAAAAATGAATGCTATAACATCTAGATTTATATAAACATAGAATGTAAATATATATTGTGCGTTATATAACAACGATACGTGGTACAGCTACCAATGAACTTATTATAGGCTACAATGTGTGTGTGATAGCCTAACCAATAGCATCTATCAGCTGTAGGAGGTCAGACACTATCTGAAGATGTGTGAGCTATAACAAGTACATTGTGATGTGACATGTATGTTAATACATTTACTAATGTGTTCAGTAGGATGATCAACCCATAAATACGGGTGTGAGTATAATGTTTAACATTTAATGTCAAAATATTGCCAAACTGTAATCACTTGCAAATTTTAGAATAACAAATTATTTCAATATCAATCAATCAATTATTTATTCAATCAAGCAAGAAAATAAAAATTCTACTCACTCGGTCTATAAGTATATCTCCTTCCGTTAAAAATATGTTGACACCTGAAGAATAAATAGAATTGTTTTCATTAGTCGAAACTCATTAACCATCTTAATTATAAAAGACTCTGCATTAAGCTGTCTGACATATGGGAGGTTGTTGAAGTCACTAGCACCATTTCAAGACATGATTGTAAAACATTAAATGAGGTGACAGTATATGGATTTCTTGTTTTATTTTTATTTCTTTTTAAGTTTTCCGGTGCCTGTGAATAGAATAAATATGAGCTATTTTGAATTTAAATATTTTGTTTTGTTTTAAAGATGGCATACTGCTATCAGATTTGTTCAAAACGGTAATTTGTTGGTTTATTTTATTTCAATGTCAAGAATGTAAAAATGTGCTGATATTGCGTAACTTTGTTTTCGTGCTATGCTTAAGCAAGATCCGGACATTGTTAATACTTGGAAATATATTTCTAGAAGATAAAGTAGCAGGAAAAAGAGAGTCAGACAAAAGAGAAGAGAGGGAAGCATTACAATCTCACTTTACAGGAGATCATCGGGACGACCAGAGCGGAATGACTGCAACTGTGAAGCTGACCAAAAGGACAATTGTGGAGAGCAGCCTGAAAAACGCATTACTGTGTGTGTCATGCACTTATCTATGTAAATAAAACTACTTGCCTAGATTTTCTTCAGGATTAAAATATTCTTCCAGAGCAGACTCATTCTCAGGCTAAACAGATATAGAAAAAAAAAGTTGGATTGGAAAAGATACACAAGTTGTTTTAGTATTCAGAGAATATTTAATTTAACTATCTATTATTACAGACAGCATATTGGATATACAGTATTATACAGTGTAGATGTTTCTCATCAATTTTTATATTGTTCAATGGTTAACATGTTAAGAAAGCTATTTAACAATTAATTCCATCTTTTTTCTTTCTCTCTCCCCCTCTCTCTCTCTCTCTCTTTCTCTCTCTCTCTCTCTTTCTTTTTCCTCCTCTCACCGAATAAACTAAACCCATCTAGATCAAACCTTCAAATTCATCTACTTATGAATAATAGTTAAAAAATAAATGAAAACCAATTAAAATTGTTAAAATTAAAAGTTTTTTTAATAAGTTAGACAGTATTATATAAGATAAGATAAGATAAGTAAGACGAAGTATACTTACTGTATATAAGGGCAAAGACTTGACTAACAAAATATAATAATACACTAAAGTTATGACATATAGCTTCCAACATAACATTGTCATCTCGACTTGGCTTGACTCTCAGTTCACTGAAACAGTTACAAAAAAACTTAGTTGTTGTTTTTTTCTTTAATTAATCATTTTTATCCAACTATTTTTTGTGCTAAAACATTATAGAACACGTCTCCTCAGGGAAAAAAAATATAATTTATTCAAATCACAATTAAGGTATTAGTTGTCTGAAAGAAGTTACAATAATTGTCTATCGTACAAGTCAAAATACCGCCTACAGACCCACAAAGGAAGAGACAGGTTTATCAAATCATACAGGTGCTTTATATATACACTATATAGGGTTTCAAGTAGGAGAGAATTCCAACTGTATATTTGTTAGTTAAAACCCAGACACGACTTTCCCGGATTTACTTCAAATAGGTTTTTTTTTGTTAAAAAAAAAGTTTGTAACCCTTTCGTTCAATAATGGGTTGATAAGGAAGAAGTTTATCTAAGAAAACCAAGATCTTACTTAGAGAATTACTTAGATGTGTACTGAATAGCAATGAATGGTACACAAAACAGACTTCCTTCTTCGTATAGACTTTTCTTTTGCTCACTTCAAAATCAGATGCAGAAAAAGGTTTAACAACATTGCTATGGAGGCCTTTAGGGCAATACATGAGTGTTTGTGTTCATGTACAATCTGTCTCTTTGACTCATGCGTCATGTGTTCATGTACAATCTGTCTCTTTGACTCATGCATCATGTGTTCATGTACAATCTGTCTCTTTGACTCATGCATCATGTGTCCATGTACAATCTGTCTCTACTCTTTGACTCATGCATCATGTGTTCATGTACAATCTGTCTCTACTCTTTGACTCATGCATCATGTGTTCATGTACAATCTGTCTCTTTGACTCATGCATCATGTGTTCATGTACAATCTGTCTCTTTGACTCATGCATCATGTGTTCATGTACAATCTGTCTCTACTCTTTGACTCATGCATCATGTGTTCATGTACAATCTGTCTCTTTGACTCATGCATCATGTGTTCATGTACAATCTGTCTCTTTGACTCATGCATCATGTGTTCATGTACAATCTGTCTCTACTCTTTGACTCATGCATCATGTGTTCATGTACAATCTGTCTCTACTCTTTGACTCATGCATCATGTGTTTATGTACAATCTGTCTCTACTCTTTGACTCATGCATCATGTGTTCATGTACAATCTGTCTCTACTCTTTGACTCATGCGTCATGTGTCCATGTACAATCTGTCTCTACTCTTTGACTCATGCGTCATGTGTCCATGTACAATCTGTTTCTATTCTTTGACTCATGCATCATGTGTTCATGTACAATCTGTCTCTACTCTTTGACTCATGCGTCATGTGTCCATGTACAATCTGTCTCTACTCTTTGACTCATGCATCATGTGTTCATGTACAATCTGTCTCTACTCTTTGACTCATGCGTCATGTGTCCATGTACAATCTGTCTCTACTCTTTGACTCATGCATCATGTGTTCATGTACAATCTGTCTCTACTCTTTGACTCATGCATCATGTGTCCATGTACAATCTGTCTCTACTCTTTGACTCATGCGTCAGTCTTGAATATTGACGACATTGCACGGTGTCGGTCCATACGCAACAAATATTTAAGTAATTACTTTTTGGATTCAATTTTGTAGTTTAACCTCATCGAGTCTTGGAGCGACTTGAGTCATCTCATAGAACGGAAAGAATTCGAAGATGCTCTTCATGGATTAAAAGTGTGTATGTATTGGTGTTTGTTTCTGTATGTATTGATGTTTGTGTGTGTATGTGTTGGTGTTTGCATGTGTATGTATTGGTGTTTGTCTGTAAGTATTGGTGTTTGTGTGTGTATGTATTGGTGTTTGTATGTGTATGTATTGGTGTTTGTATGTGTTTGTATTGTTGTTTATGTATGTATGTATCGGTATTTTTATGTGTATGTGTTGGTGTCTGTATGTGTATGTATTGGTGTTTTTGTGTGTGTATTGTAGTTTGTGTGTGTGTATTTTTCAAGAGAAGTAGTTCCCTGCGACTTCTTTTAGAGAGACGGAAATATCTACGTTTAGTCAATACGTCGCTCTAGGTAAATAATACCATGGCAATGTCTTCGATGCCGAAGATTAAGGATGAGTGCAGTTTCTCAGTTGCGACCTCTTTATTTTTCCACACCTGATGCCGACAAACGTCTTATGCGCCTGTCTTGTTCAAGGGCTTTTCTATGTGTCTCAAATAAGTTTCCAGGGGCCTTCGTGAGAGTTCTTCAACTGCCTCTTTCAGGGGCCCTCTGCTGCCAGTTATTTTCCTCTTTGCAACGGACAAAATGGGGGCTGAGAGGATTTTATAGCGCTTACGGTGGGCATCTCTGTTACGCCGTCCTCTTTTAATAACCTTACTAAAAAATATCGCTTTTGGAATACGATAGTTCCCCATGTGGGATAAGAGTTCGAGGAGCCTTAGATGCGTTTTATAGAGCAACCAGGTCTAAGAGGCATGCAAAAGTGTGGTGAAAACAACTGCTTGGTAGCTACTGATTTTTGTCGGGAGCTAGAGCTCGCTTGGAGGCGTCCAAAAGCACTATTTGCCTTCGCAAGACGGTTATCAACTTCTCTTGATAGTGATGCGTTATTGGCTACTGTGCTTCCAAGATATGTAAAGGGGACTACCACGTTGAGGGGTGTCCATTCACGACAGAGAAGGACTGGCTATTTTGGCTTTAGGGCAAATGTTTGGTGGACTGAAACCCAATAGGACCTGTAGGGCCACTGAAAGGACCGCATGTACGATAGTAAATTGTTTTAAGATTTTATAATATTCTCTTTAAAAGCAACACTTTGAGCGACGTAATTTAAAAAAAAATAAAAAATCTTTTAACGTCTAATACAAATCTAAAGCATTATCGAAATACCCTACATCGATATATAGTGCTTCTAGTAGACGTCACACTAAATGATAAACTTATTTCTTATAAACTTTATTTCTTATTGAGATCAAGTGTGAATATATTCAGATGAATATACAAAGGAACCAACAACAATGTTCCAAGTCCTATAGATGACATGTCCAGTCACATACGAATTGTTATTGGTCTGGTGGAGTTCTCGCATAGTCTCGAGTTGGCCCCGCTACGAAGTCCTTCACAAATGACAAAACAAAGATATGAAACTGAACGTAAATGATCCTCAAACAAGTGGACTTCATGTTCTGTTGTGTGTGTAGCCAGTTTCCAAGATATTGAGAGAGCAGTATATGAGCTTGTGAGTAAAGAAATGTTACCTTTATCAGTTTATTTGGCCAATGGTTATAACTAGCAGGGTGTCATGTGGCCAGCACAACGACCAACCGCCTTTACTTTCCCCAACTAAAGTCAGTGTTGATTTGACTGTCTAAAAATCCCGAAATTAAAAATACCAGTCTTCACCGAGATTCGAACCCAGGACCCTAAGTTCGGAAGTCAAGTGCTTAACCACTCAGCCACCGCGCTTCATGACCTAGTGAAATAGGCTGTTAAATAATGGAGGATGAAGAGTTGTATTTGTGAATTGATATCCATATGCCTGAGAAATTGCGAGGAGTGAAAGTGAACCATAAACAATATGTTCGTCACTGTAGAATCTTCAGATGCCTTGAATATGAATTTCAAGTACATGTATATGTTAATGTATAAGGTTTTACCATCTGAACAAAATAAATTCCACACAACTCCCCTTTTGTAGACACTGCGCCCACTGTTATGAAACCGTAAATATCATATCCTCTTTTCATGGCCCTTCCTAATCCACCTTATGCAGACCCTACGTCCACTTCAGCCCAACATAACCAACACCCTGTACGGCAGTGCTGAACAACTGAAGAAAACAGTACACTATTTTTCCTTGGCACAGTCTGCAAAAGAGCTCACAGCTCAGCACCAATAAAGCTGGCTAGAAGAAGAAGAAGAATGTATAAAGTAGCAAGAATTTTGTCACATTAAGACATTCCCCATTCCAAGTGTTATACTTTATAGTAATATCGCTTATCAGATAGTTTCCAAACCATCTTATAAATTATTCATACAGCTAACTGCTTTCGGTACATTATTAAACTTAACCCAACACTTTTGAGGACAGGTATGATTGGATGCTCATCATATGTCATACAATTAGTGGGCCCGAGTGGGCCGGATTGTAGAGAAATGTCTGAGCCGATTTTCACAGTGTAAGAAAAGCGCAATCATTGGCATAGAGAAACTCTGTAACAACTATCTCTTTGGTTTTAGTATAGTATAGTCGGCGCCGAAAGTAAAACACATTGACGTATTGCTTAGATGCCTCAACATAGCGCCAAATAAGATAGCCATCAGAGTAGGAGCAAGTACATAACCCTGCTTTATGCCATTTTATACAGTGAAATAATCAGATAAGTCACCAATTTATCTAATTTGACATTTCTAGTTAGGTGCGTTGTGAAAATATTGACTTAAACATTGACTTTGGTTTTATAATTTACAATAATATGAACACTTGGAGCGTAGACAACAACACCTACAACCTAGATGGAGCGTAGACAACAAAACCTACAACCTAGATGGAGCGTAGACAACAACACCTACAACCTAGATGGAGCGTAGACAACAAAACCTACAACCTAGATGGAGCGAAGACAACAAAACCTACCACCTAGATGGACCGTAGACAACAACACCTACAACCTAGATGGAGCGTAGACAACAAAACCTACAACCTAGATGGAGCGTAGACAACAAAACCTACAACCTAGATGGACCGTAGACAACAAAACCTACAACCTAGATGGAGCGTAGACAACAAAACCTACAACCTAGATGGAGCGTAGACAACAAAACCTACAACCTAGATGGAGCGTAGACAACAACACCTACAACCTAGATGGAGCGTAGACAACAACACCTACAACCTAGATGGAGCGTAGACAACAAAACCTACAACCTAGATGGAGCGTAGACAACAAAACCTACAACCTAGATGGAGCGTAGACAACAAAACATACAACCTAGATGGAGCGTAGACAACAACACCTACAACCTAGATGGAGCGTAGACAACAACACCTACAACCTAAATGGAGCGTAGACAACAACACCTACAACCTAGATGGAGCGTAGACAACAAAACCTACCACCTAGATGGACCGTAGACAACAAAACCTACAACCTAGATGGAGCGTAGACAACAAAACCTACAACCTAGATGGAGCGTAGACAACAAAACATACAACCTAGATGGAGCGTAGACAACAACACCTACAACCTAAATGGAGCGTAGACAACAACACCTACAACCTAGATGGAGCGTAGACAACAAAACCTACCACCTAGATGGACCGTAGATAACAACACCTAAAACCTAGATGGAGCGTAGACAACAACACCTACAACCTAGATGGAGCGTAGACAACAACACCTTCAACCTAGATGGAGCGTAGACAACAACTCCTACAACCTAGATGGAGCGTAGACAACAACACAAACAACCTAAATGGAGCGTAGACAACAAAACCTACAACCTAGATGGAGCGTAGACAACAAAACCTACAACCTAAGTCCCCTAATAAATCTAGATATGAACGTTCTCTAAGACAGAAACACTAAAAACAATGAAATGGATCGGATTGTTATACAAAACTCATATAATGATATGGGGAGTTATCGCTATACAGCTTTGTAATTAAATGAAACTTTTTTTTCGTGCATTCGCAAATGGATACTGAATGATATCACATCACGATCTGTATATTTTTTTTTCTGGTGATTAGCCTATGTATCTAATGCAAAAGTGTCTAAGCATAAGTCCTAACATATTGAGCGTATTTTGGTAATTAGCCTATGTATCTAGAGTGTCTAGGCCTAAGTCCAGATGGAAGGTGTAATGAGAACAAGCGACTCGGTTCACCTCGTACATTTACCTTGTGAAGCTTTATCTTACCCAGCGCGGCCGAATTCCCCAAGGATCTGAACCAGAAACCACTAACACTCTGTATTTGCATACTTGGACGGTCTGAAATGCCAGCCAGTGGAAACTACAGGTCGGTATGTCAAACGTTGCTCATTTATATGCAGGGGGAGATGACGGCAGTATTTGTGTTGTACTGAACCAGTAAGAACTCGATTGAAACAGGCCTAGAAATATACAGGGGGGGGGGGGTTGGCCGAGACACAGTTTCTTTTAAATGGGCTTACAATTCCAATATAAATTAAATTGGGCAGCATGTGGTTGTAATGATTAAACAAAAATTAATTATCATCTTTCAGATCATGTATGCGGAATGGAATTTTATTTTACAAAGGAGCTTGTTTAAACCATGATTCAAGTTAGGCAATCACTAGAGAGTTCTGAGATAACTACTAAACTAATCAGAATCTGTAGTGTAGCTAACAAAGACAGACAACTCATGATGTTGTGATGTTTCTAATCTAATTTTATAATGTAAATATCAAATTCTTAAACTAAACCTCTTTGGGTTAAGTACGTCATTAAATCTAAACCTTGTTAACATTAATAAACTGATATTTTGGGGCTTCAATTAGAAAACCCCGATGAATCTATTAAAATACAACTATAAAGATGTTTTTGTTTTTTTTGTTTTCTAACTTTTGATGTGCACATTAACTCTCTTCCGACACCTTTTCTTGAAGTAGTTTGAATATCGTTTATGAAGGGTTTTTTTTTTACAAAGCTCCTATAAACTCATAATGTCTGTCATTCTCGGATCAAGTTAAAACTTCACAATTATTCATTGGCGTAGACAAGACATGAATCAATAAAAAAAATTAACCAATTAGTCAAATAATTACTGGTAATTAATTATTTCGTTGAAACCAATAAGGGAAATTAATCCTTCAGTATTCACATATATGGCTAAATTTGTAGTGTTTAGTCCCCTTAAATAATTGTAAACGCTAGTTCTCCCACACGCATTCTCCGATCAAGCTGATACTTTAAAAAAAATTAATTAATGTACATAACAAAACCTGAATTAAATAACAAATTACCCAATTAGTCAATTAATTATTGGTAATTAATTATTTTGTTTGATATCGAATAAGGGAAATAACTTCTACATTATTGATATATATAGTTGTAAGGGGGAGTTCTTCCCATTAGATAAGCTTTTTTTTCTTCCAAAGGACTGTTCAATATTGTTCTTGTTCTACCCATGCCATACAAATAGAATGCTTGGACAATTTATTCTCATTAAAATTGACATGATAAAATAGTCACAGTAATTCTAGATTCTAGACTCAGACTAGATATTCATCAATATGTCTGTACGTTGCACAGCCACACAGCAAACTCCTTATACATGCAGAATAGAGTGACCTCTGTCCATTTACAGAATGCTTCAATCAAACTACGAGATGTTTTAATGCATAATAGTTGTCTTCCTTGGCCTCAAGATACTTTAAAAAAAATATGTGTTCAAAATGACATTATATTATAACAACTAGAAAACAAAAACAAAATATAATAATATGCGATAAAAAATAAACTGATGAAATTTCAGGAACACTCCTAAATATTAGAAGTAAACATTTGTAAGCTTAGAGTCTTTTTGTGCATTCTACTTCTAACAATACACATAAATTCACACATGCACAACACTGACACATTGTATTATACTCACACACCCACAGATATGGACACATTTACTCTAATAAACTCTTTCTCTCTCACACACACAAAGATATTGACACATTTACTCTAATAAACTCACACACAATCATACTCTTTCCCACATAGAAAATACTAACAGTTCAATTGTTTCATCCCTATCTCTTCGTTGTTTATTAGTTGAAAGAGAAGCAGACAGACATTCCACCAGACAGACATACCAGGAGACAGACATACCACGAGACAGACATACCACCAGACTGACAGTTCATCAGACCAAACAAGAAGCTGTATAAATAATAAACTACGATCTTGACATGACTAGCTACTTACGTATCTAACTCAAAGGTCTGTGAAGGAAGACCCGATTTGTACAGAAAATACATCAAGATTCCAAGTGAAAATATACACAGCTATCTCCATCGCGAATTAACTTTGGATTAATAGCACAGACTGAGTCGAAATGGAAAACTTCTCGACTAAGAACATGACCTAATCAAGAGAAATAACCACTAAGCTATTGATAGGTCGTAAAAAGTCTTCACCACAACGAGAGACCTTTAGCATCAAGCATTTTTCTAAACTAAAAAAAAAAATCCCTTGTACCAAAAGTAAGCATGTTTTTGTTGATTTACTTTGTGTGTGATATCGTTTCTGTGTATGTGTGTGTGTATGCTTGTCAGTTTGCGCTTATGTTTGTGTTTGCTTGACATGAAATAAGTCACCAAAATAGTTTCATTGAAAATCGGCTAAGAGACTAATCGTGAAAATTAACAGTCAACACACAATGGTGTCAGAAGAAGTTATCGTCCTTGGAGTGTATTTAAGACATAATTAGTAGCTACTTTAAGCCATGTGTAGGGGGCCCGAGAAAAGGATGGAGCAGTAAGGTGCCGTAGAGGATGGCCCGCCCCTATCAGGGGAGAGACTGTAAAGCCTAGCCCCTAATTCCTCCCCAAACAGACAGCAGCTAGGAAGGCTTATCGCCAGGGTGGTGTGTTGACTAGGACCTGACTGGCAACAGTGTGTGTTAGTAGGCAAGACGCTCTCTAGCTCTTAGGTTCAGAAAGACGACCAGTTACGTCTTAGAAATAATGATCTACACAGAGAGTGAAGGGTGCCAGTCGGGACACTCCTTAGTGTCACCATGTTAGAAAACACAATTAAATTTACATAAAAGGAAGTCCATGTATCTAATCAATTTGGCACACATCTTAGTCTAATTACTTTTTTAAAAAGGGTTTTTATAAATGTATTTCCTCACACTGTAATTTTAAATAAAATACAATATTTAACTCAAAACAATACAATATTTAACTCTATAAAATATTTAACTCAATACAATACAATCTTAGCTCTACAATACAATATTTAACTCAATACAATATTTAATTCAATGCAATACAACTTAACCTAATACAATATTAATAAGGTTACAAAGACAGTTTGTGGAAACACAAACTCAAAATCGGCTCCGAAAGTGGTCGGTACAAAATACAATAACGTAAAAATGGCAGGTTTCAATATTTGTAGAAAGAACATCAGAATGAAATTCTATCAAAGACAAATGACAGAGACGAATGGATAAAGTAGGTTGACAGGTCTTGTGTGGTGCCCCAGCGGTCTAGCAGACCAAACAATAGTTGAAAGTGAATGTGAAGTTCGATGTGAACCTGGCCTACCTGATGTCTTATATCTAATTGATCTCAATGTTTTGTAAATGGTCAATCTCTTACTCCTAAAGAAAAAAATATCCGTAAAAAAAAAAATCCTTTCAGGTGTTCAATAATTATAACCTTAGCGCTGCAGTTCACGCGCTAATATAAAAAAAATTACTTATTAATTGTTGTTTTAAATTATGTCCAACTTATATGCATACTAAAAGAAAAGTAATCATTTTATTTTTGTAAATGTATTAATTAGTATGACAGGACTTACATAACTTAGCAATACAAATAATTAAAAAATAATAATTTTTGACAAAAAATCTAAAACCGTTATCGTAAATGTGGTGGAAATATGTTTTATGTTTTATAGTCCCCTAATAAAGAGTCTCCAGTGTTTGTTACTATTAAATAGTGAATAGTTGTAAAAGTGGTGTATTTTATGAAAAAAATGATTGCATAAGTCATTTTAAAAATTAGATTATTCGCTTTCAGAAAAGAAAAAAGTAGCCGTTGCATCAGAACTTTGAATGGTATAAAATATTATGATGTCGAATTTTCACTTTCTTTTCTAGTTTACGAGATCTAAACGGGACGGACGACGGACATTTCACACAAAACTAATAGCGTCTTTTCCCCTTTCGGGGGCCGCTAAAAATGGAAAGCTTTGTTTGCATTAATATAAAAATTAATAAATAAACATCATTAGACTTTTGGGATGTTCAAAAAATGTAACAACATCTCTAAAAAAACTGAACTTGAAGGTAACATTTTTTATAAGCTCTAGAATTAGATGTATGTGTTCATCAAATACCTCATCTCTCCACTAAATCTAAATCTAGATGTATGTGATCATCAAATACCTCATCTCTCCACTAAATCTAAATCTAGATGTATGTGATCATCAAATACCTCATCTCTCCACTAAATCTAAATCTAGATGTATGTGATCATCAAATACCTCATCTCTCCACTAAATCTAAATCTAGATGTATGTGATCATCAATTACCTCATCTCTCCACGTAAACTACATTTAGATGTATGTGATCATCAAATACCTCATCTCTCCACGTAAACTACATTTAGATGTATGTGATCATCAAATACCTCATCTCTCCACGTAAACTACATTTAGATGTATGTGATCATCAAATACCTCATCTCTCCACTAAATCTAAATCTAGATGTATGTGATCATCAAATACCTCATCTCTCCACTAAATCTAAATCTAGATGTATGTGATCATCAAATACCTCATCTCTCCACTAAATCTAAATCTAGATGTATGTGTTCATCAATTACCTCATCTCTCCACTAAATCTAAATCTAGATGTATGTGATCATCAAATACCTCATCTCTACACTAAATCTAAATCTAGATGTATGTGATCATCAAATACCTCATCTCTCCACTAAATCTAAATCTAGATGTATGTGATCATCAAATACCTCATCTCTCCACTAAATCTAAATCTAGATGTATGTGATCATCAAATACCTCATCTCTCCACTAAATCTAAATCTAGATTTAGATGTATGTGATCATTTACTGTAATCGGTTTGTAACGGTATTTACACAAAAAGGTGGGGGGGGGGGGGGGCAACGACCTGAATTTGAACTCATGGCTCAAGCCGAAATACCAACCACTCTGCTAGTGAGGTACTTAAGATTAGAGAAGATTGTATAGTTTTATATTATTTGTTTCAATTTTAAGCGGCAACCTATAAAGGAATATATTAATTCGGCTAATACCACCACTTCAGTCAAGTACAATTTCTTTCCTTTGTTCAAGATTCCAAACAAAATAATTAATTACCAATTGGTTAAATTTTTTATTGATACTTGTGTTGTCAGGTAAAAGAAATAATTGTGCAAAATTTCAGCTTGATCTGAGATTGGTTTTGGGAGAAATAAGGTGTACAAACTTTTTACCAAAGTGAGTTGATATAAGCTTTGTAAAAAAATAAAAAAAAATATCTGAGAATTGGTTGGTCCAGGATTTGAAGGTGCGAGTCTAAGGGAGGCAAGTGTCCAACTCGGTCAGGGAGCATTCAGTAAAGGTTCACGAGGAACACCGGTAGTGGGCGACCTATCTTATGACTGCCAACATCAGCAACCAATGACAACCCGTGTTTACTCACCAACGCCTCAGTCGGTGTAAAGCCGTCTATGTAAAGGTCTGACACGAAAGACCTGACGCCAGGTAGACATGTTTCCTTACCAAACCTAGAGCAATCCTCATTGCAACTAAGATGCGCAATTGTTTCTTTTGCTAGAGTACATTGTATTATATAAATACTGTGCTAAATCTACTTACAAACCAAGCGTATAATTTGACCATATATATATATATATATATATATATATATATATATATATATATATATATATATATATATATATATATATAGGCCTATGTAGGCCCTAATACTCCATTCAACTGCAGGACTGCAGGTCATATTTAATTACTTATTCATGTATTTATCATTAGTCTTTCTTTTTGTTCGTTAGAGAAAACAAACATAACTAGTTGCTATAGAAATAATGTTGGATGCTACTTGTTTCTAATCAAAATGTCGTCTGCTCTATTGCATGTACATTTTTACAATGATGTGGCCCGCGACAAGAGTGTGGGGAATTTATTTGGCCCGGTGGATGAAGAATGTTGGGCGTCACTGCTATAAGGCAAATAAATTGAAAGCTAGATCTAGGTTTTTTCCAAGACGAGTGAAATAAAAGTAGACTAGAACTAAAATATCGCTACCAACATATTAGTTAATATTTATATTTTCTCATTTTAAATATGCGATGTTTATAATGTATGAAAAAGTGGGGTTTAGAATAGAAATCTAGATCAACACTGAGTACATATGTGTGTAATAAGTGTATGTTTGTGTGTGTGTGTGTGTGTGTGTCTAAGAATGAATCGAACACAGCGAACAAGGGTCTCATCTTCTATAGATCAAGTGTCAAGTGTGGGAATTCCTTGTCAAGAAAAACACTGCAATCTTAATAGTGGACCACTAGAAACTCACAATCGTCTTACTATTTTGCATAATCCTTAGCCAGGGCCGGCATTAAGCATAGGCAAACTAAGGGGCCTCACACAGGACAAAAAAAATAGGAGAAAAAAGTTGCGCTACTTGGATCAGATCTGAAACATAGAAGAGAACTATGACTCTATTAACAAGCCTAGTTCTTGTCTCTTCTACGAAAATTGAGATTTATCAATTTCAGTTATTTTATTTTTTTCGGTTTCTTTTCTTTTTTAAAAAAAATTCATTTAGGGCTACCAAACTCATTACGCCTAGGGCCTACGATTATCCAAGACCGGCCCTGCATTACAGAAGTAAGATTTGTTTAAAAACAAATCATATTTCAATAGCCAAAATAAAAAAAAAAATTAATGTAAACATTTTACTAATTGTTAGCTGGTAGTTGAGAATTGTTTCATTAAAATTCAAAATAGAACTGCACTTTTAATTATTTCCCATCGAATCGAACTCATCAAAAGTCAAGGCCAAGACAAGCCATTGTGCAAATATTTAATCTATCTGTTGTGGGTCATCATTGGAAGTGGCGTCCTTTGACCTACGACAGTAGATCTGTCAACAATTTGTTTTGTCAGATTAATTAAGCTAAACCTTTGTCAAACAGCACACTTTTTCAGGTTTGAACTAGTCAGCGGGAGATCGAGTTTCCTTTTTTTTAAAATATATTTTCCCTGCATTGCGACTGTTTTGTCCATTAGTGTAGCCTGCGATTGTTGTGCTAGGGTTAAACAGAAAGTTAAAACCAAAACTTTGTTCATGTTATTTTGTTTAGTAAGAAAACTAGTTAGAGGCACCCGCCCAAAATAATATTTACTGATATAATCTCTTGCTGCTCTTAACTGTGCTTATTACAAAAGCTTTATCTTGTGATCGCTCACCATGAATCACTGCATGCATGTGGTACCCAGATTTAGCCAGTGTTTTCCTATTTAACAAAGCAAATATAATTTAAGGGATTATAAAAGTATAGTGTTATTTTCTTATAATGCAACAGCTTTACGAAGATCAATTTGTCATGAATTCTGAGTGACACCCGGAAAATAGATGTGTAGGCCTAGACACTATGCGGCTTATAGTACTGACAACAGCATCGAAAAGTGTTATTTTAAAGTACCCACCCCTCCCATCCCAACCTGATTGTGTGATATGTTTTATTCCTAGACTCAGACAACATTTTGTCATTGTGTTCTAGGAAACAAGCAACATAAGAAAAGTTGTTTTAAATCAATGCCTCCTTTATAGAGCTAATGGCGGTCTATAATGTTTCATTCTATTGGTATCTTATAAGTCTTCAATATTGCAAGGAGTCTTTTCAGTGAGCTTGCACAATCAATGTATTCTATTACAGTCCCCAGCTCATTGCGACGTATGAAGGTGCACGAAATGTCTATGGACGTCTATTTGTTGAGTCAACTCTTGACTGAATACCAAGAAACAATGGAGTCCAGTGCGGGGTGAAATCCTGTTCAAAGAAGTCACATTTAATTTTAAGATGATTCTATTTTGAAAAAGTTATAACGGTCGAACAGTTTGACGGTGTGGCCAATTATGTAGCATTTTCCCCAAAACATATACATAAACTGTCAAATTTCTTGAAAAATCGTTAGAGCCGTTTTAGAAATACCCGTCCTGTGTCCAGGTTCCACGCAGATTCCACCCACCATGGGTTAATAAGAGGATCTGTTTAAAGTATAAAAGAAAACAAATACACGTGGGTAAGAACTTTGTTCCTTCCGTCCATCTGTTTGGTAGAGTAGTCTATTCGGTATGTCCATCGGTTTGGTAGAGTAGTCTATTCGGTATGTCCATCGGTTTGGTAGAGTAGTCTATTCGGTATGTCCATCGGTTTGGTAGAGTAGTCTACTCGGTATGTCCATCGGTTTGGTAGAGTAGTCTACTCGGTATGTCCATCGATTTGGTAGAGTAGTCTACTCGGTATGTCCATCGGTTTGGTAGAGTAGTCTACTCGGTATGTCCAACTGTTTGGTTGAGTATTCTACTCGGTATGTCCAACTGTTTGGTTGAGTATTCTACTCGGTATGTCCAACTGTTTGGTAGAGTATTCTACTCGGTATGTCCAACTGTTTGGTAGAGTATTCTACTCGGTATGTCCAACTGTTTGGTTGAGTATTCTACTCGGTATGTCCAACTGTTTGGTAGAGTATTCTACTCGGTATGTCCAACTGTTTGTTAGAGTATTCTACTCGGTATGTCCAACTGTTTGTTAGAGTATTCTACTCGGTATGTCCAACTGTTTGGTTGAGTATTCTACTCGGTATGTCCAACTGTTTGGTAGAGTATTCTACTCGGTATGTCCAACTGCGCAGAAATCTAACGGGAAATATTATGACTTAGGCCTATATATTAGTGACTTTTGTCAAGTTGTTTAACCATGTTTTACCTCAGCTTAAGTCAGATTGAAGATTATATTGAAGATGTAAAAGAGATTTAAGGATAAAGTCTCATGTTTTTGAAGTCTGATTGAAGACTTCAAGTATGGAGAAAGTTGAAGACTTTGAAACAACGAATCATTCTGTTCCAAACTATTGACTGCTAATCAATGTAACCTATTCTTCCTATTCATCCGTATCTAGTTCTAAAAAAAAAAATAGCTTCTATTCACAAGTCGTCTGCTTACTTTGTCCATCATTCTCCAGATATTTTATTTGACTTTTAATCAAAAATTTAAAAAAGGACAATCGTACTTGCTTGTTTAAAAACATTGATTAAAGTTTATATAGCCAAGTGTTTAATGGCTAATTCATCATTGAATGTATTGGTTTATTCAAAGACAATGGCTAATTCATCATTGAATGTATTGGTTTATTCAAAGACAATGGCTAATTCATCATTGAATGTATTGGTTTATTCAAAGACAATGGCTAATTCATCATTGAATGTATTGGTTTATTTAAAGACAATGGCTAATTCATCATTGAATGTATTGGTTTATTCAAAGACAATGGCTAATTCATCATTGAATGTATTGGTTTATTCAGACAATGGCTAATTCATCATTGAATGTATTGGTTTATTCAGACAATGGCTAATTCATCATTGAATGTATTGGTTTATTCAGACAATGGCTAATTCATCATTGAATGTATTGGTTTATTTAAAGACAATGGCTAATTCATCATTGAATGTATTGGTTTATTCAAAGACAATGGCTAATTCATCATTGAATGTATTGGTTTATTCAGACAATGGCTAATTCATCATTGAATGTATTGGTTTATTCAGACAATGGCTAATTCATCATTGAATGTATTGGTTTATTCAGACAATGGCTAATTCATCATTGAATGTATTGGTTTATTCAAAGACAATGCAAAAGCAATCCCTGCTAGATCTTAATACACATTCTTTAACTTGTATTTTTTTTTTTTACAGAATGTGCATTATTATTATCTTTATTACTAGAACCGCTAAAGCTTGTCCGGTGGTCCGTGCATAGGACCTATATTGGCCTATAATCTGTATAGGCCTATTATACAACAAAATTCAAATTACACATGTTCTCCGAACATATAAAGCCATAATTGTCGCATCAGTATTTTCTGTCAAACACTTTTCTAAAGATAGATCTAGGCCTACATTTCATCAACTCGCGGGAACTCGTTCAATTCATAAACATGTCTAAAATTAAAATTACTTCTAAATCTAGATGTATTAATTCAACACTTTACCTCACGATATATAGAAGTTCTAACTTGAAGAAAAAAAAAGGAAATTATTGGCAAGAAGAGAAAACAATAGTTCCCGGCAAATCCTGGCCCGTCCCGAGGTTTCAGACTGTTGTCCTGCTCAAGTTGTGTAACTTTATACTCCCCAACCCAGGCTCTTGAGCTGATAAACGGACTCTCAGATTTCTAGATGCCGGGCCTTAGTTTTTGTTATGTGAATGGTACAATAGAACTTATAGTGCCGGGTTGGTGATTGGAGTGTGACCTACCGCTGCTTGTTGACATGTATTTTTCGAGGATGCGATTTCTTCATCTCAGAGAACCGGGAAACAAATCTTCCTAGTATGGCGACACACTTTCTTTGTTGACTTTCTTTGAATTCGTTAGCTTATCATAGTGTTTATATCATATTTTGAACTTGTGGTTTTTTGTTGTTTTCGTTCATACAAGTTGACAATATGTTTAAACTTCCCCTCGCCCTTCCGGCCCCCCCCCCCCCAAAAAAAAAATTTTAAGAAAAATAATAGAAAAGCCAAAACATATTGATGCAAGATGACAAGAAGACACACAGATCTTCATTTATATTGTTTAAAATATGTGTATATATATATATATATATATATATATATATATATATATATATATATATGCTGGTATAAACAGTTTTATTAATGATATTTTTCCCGCTCTAATGATTTTCACACAAAAAGAAGAAAATACCGTTGACTTAAATCAGAATCGTCAGACGGATGTACTCAAACTAGTTAATTTTTTTAATTGATCTCCAACGGGAGTGTATACTAACAAATAGGGGGGGGAGTCATGTTTGGGATATCTTTTTTTTCTTTTCTACAGCATAAATTGGGGGACATTTTCGAAATTGGTAACTAAAGTTTTTTAATATATTTTTTTTCCTTTTAATGAAGCCTTGTCTAACAGGCTATTTCTTGTTCCTTTTCTTTTAAAGGTTATTTTTTCCAGTCTATATTTTTGTCAAGACTTGTGAAAGAAAATTGTTGGTCTTCCAATTTGGAAAGGAAAATAAATATTGAACTAATTATAAATTAAATGGATGAATTGGCAGGTGATATTATCACGTGATTTGTTTCATTTCAAAAACGTTTTTAAAGAACACATTTAGCACGTGACAAAAGCCAACTCATATTTCAAGCCATTTCATGCTTTGATTTTTTTTTCTCCAAATTGATTGAATATTTTTTTTTCCTTTTTGATATTACATATTTCGTTTTAATCTCATGGATGTTTATAATCTATAATCATCTATGACGTAGTACACATAAACCAGTGACGAACGACGCACTTGACGCTGCACGACTGCAAGACACTTAACCAATGAAAAAGTAGTGCTAGGGTATGCACGTGTACAGTATGACGTCAAGATTAACAAGGCCTACAAATGTTGGTTTGTGGGAATCTGTAGTTATCTCATTTAAACATGCCAACAAGTACTTACTAATGTGACTATATTTAGAGCACGTGGTTTTAGTAAGACAATCTTTGTTTTTTTCTTAGGGGTTGTCAGGAACAAGCAATAATGATTGCCAAGGTTTCTCTGTGCAGAAGAAGAGGCAATCGTGATAAAAGTATTTCAGAATTGTTAAAAAAACATGCATGACAGCTGAACTCTAGACACTTAAGTTAAGTCTAACTCGTACGCACCAACTGCAATGAAAAAAATAGGCCTAGATCGTCTCAAGTTTAAGGCTTTCCTTTAAGATTATTTCGTCGTAGTCTAAATCCCCTGCAGGACACCAAGGGATGGCAGAAAGGTTCGAACCAGGACCGTCGTGCTGACAACCTGAGCGCATGTCATGTGATCGGGCATACAATGGATTATCTCATATACTGTAGCTGCCTTTGCGATATGTATTTCTCTTGTAATTAATAAATAATTCGGTTTGCTTATAATAAAAAATCATGTATACTCCGAGTATGCTTTTCAAACTTCTAAGCGCCTTCATTACTAATACACACAAGATTCTTCCATTTCAGGAAGTGATTTATAACTTTAACAGTTTTTGGAAATACAAACATTGGACTATAGGCACTGCTAAACTAAGAAAATTTAGTTACACTTTTGTTTTTATCTATCAATCTTCAATTGATGAAACAATAATTACGACCCTTTCCCATTTCCCCTTGAAATTCAACGCTGTTGTCTACCTTGGTCCTCGATGTCTATAACGAGCTGGATATTAGCCCTTGAAGAACCTTTAGCTTAAAGATATAACTGGTTCACTGACCTATATAAATATGTCTATGGACTAGTTGTACACAATATTGTGATACCAAATGCACAAATGTAGAACTATTAATCCTAAGACTGTCATTGCAAAACGAATGTACATTGATGCATTCTATCTGTATTATAATCGAACATGTCAATTTATTTATTAAAAACAAACTTCCTTCTCTAATCATTATTAACTCTTTCTCTTCTAACTGACGATACCAACGTTGATTCCACCAGAATGTGATAAATAATTACGAAGAGAAAGAGTTAAATAATAAACTGCTTGTTATGGAGAGAGAGAGAGAGAGAGAGAGAGAGAGTGTGTGTGTGTGTGTGTGTGTGTGGGTGTGTTTGTTTCCCATGTGAAAGTGAGTAGGGGTTAAGCGATTGGTTGGTGGCTGTGCAGTGTACAGTGATGAGATACGAGCTGATAATAGTTCTGATACGTTTTTGAAGTTCGAAAAAGAGAAATACAAATTATATTTAGAAAGATTTATGTTTTTCACATTGTTCTAAGAATTTTAAATACTTTACAATGAATACAACGATTTGTCGCAGTTACTAAAGTAACTGCATACGGTAGTCAGGACAATCAAATGTAAATAATGCCGAGTTCAACACGTTTGATGACGTCATTGTGTTTATTTTCCTCCAAGTATTTTGTTTAGCAGATTGTATCCCTTGGTTTCTGGTCATCAATTTTTTGACTAATACTCACACGCTACTAGTGACGTAGCGGACGGTCTGTCGCTCTCTTTCCCATCTTGTAGTCTAGAGACAAAACGTTTGTCTTGAGGGAGCTCTGATGTTCTCCTTGTACTTCACTACTGGATAGCCTTAGTGTTGTGTCTTGGTGGATATTCAGATTATTCTTGAAGTGGATTATCTTGACCCCTGTGTAGGGTGAGTTAATTTTCCCACTGAATAGTTATTCTATTTGATTCGATCGTATTTGTTATTCTATTGGTAGACTAGAAAATTAGAAGACTCCGTTCTTTTATCTTTCTACAGGGTCTTATTTTAGGTTTTAGTTTCAGGCTTCAGATTGGTTCTAGCCTTGGACTATTGAACTAAGTTTTCATCTTGGAGTTCTCTGTCTGATGTGTGGTGGTAAGGCGGAGGGTACCGTTACAGACTTCGGGTGACTGTATTCAGACCGGTTGTTGGATTATGACGTTCCAGACTTCGGCTGACTGTATTCAGACCTGTTGTTGGATTATGACGTTCCAGACTTCGGGTGACTGTATTCAGACCGGTTGTTGGATTATGACGTTCCAGACTTCGGCTGACTGTATTCAGACCTGTTGTTGGATTATGACGTTCCAGACTTCGGGTGACTATTCAGACCGGTTGTTGGATTATGACGTTCAAGCTTTTGAGGGTATTGTGACCCACGCTGTGGACTACTAATGAAGATTACTCTACGTGTATTGCTAGTTGTTATTTGGACAACTACCGAGGCATACTTATTGAGTTATTGAAGTTAAGTTATTATATTATTTGTATTGAAATAGTCAATCACTTGAGATGAATTAGAGCATAGTATTTCATATCAAGTATTTATAAACCTTATTGTAACTCACCTCATTATTATCATTCATATCCACTCAGTGTATATAATTCATTGCATTAAATTCCTAATTTTATTTAAATCATCATACACATGGTTTATTACTTTATGCATAACTGAATGTGTATGGTGTGACTGTCGGGCTGAGCTCGGGCCTAAATTAACTGTAATACCTAGATACATTTCGCAATATATACTTTATTAATACATGAACACATTAATTTATGGTGATAATTCATCAAAGACCTGACAGCAAAAACTAAGATATAGGCTAGAAGGGAAAAGAACTCGACAGCTAAAAAAAAAAGCTGGAAAATTGGATTCACGTGGAAGCACTTTAACATAGTGTAAGTTAATCTATTGAGCTAGTAGTTTGTCTTGAAAGGACATGAGTCTTCAAATTTCTCAGCATTGCAAAATCCTTTAAGCAGCTGCAAGTCTTTCTTGTACCACCTTAAGTAATCAAAAATCATCGCCCCTGTCACCACTGGCTTTTTTTTTTGGGGGGGGGGGGGGCATCTGTGCACTTCTCTACGATGATCTTGAACTGTTCAGTATTGTGCTCTTCTTAGATGAACTATCCAGTACTCTGCTCTTCGCTTTTAACATAGTAGTATAAAATAATATATGTCACTAGCTGGACTTACAGTTAAAGCAGAACAGGAAGTTTCCTTGACGATGTGGGCCTGACATTACCGATTGGCTCTCTGATATGTACGAAGCTAGAAATCTATTTGAGTCTACTATTGATATATTTCAACAACAAATTAACGGTTTTCAAAAACGTTTTACGTAACTTTTGAATGGGCAAAGAATCCCCGAAACAGATGCAGAGAGCAGGATCTTACAAATCATCTGAGAGAAGGCGGAGAAATAACAGCGCCACCATCCGGCTACAAATATCAAGACATCACAAGAAGTGTAGTGACAACTAAGTCATCACTAAAGGTAGGGAGGAAACTGCGTAGATCCCTTAAAAGAAGTTAAAAATGTTATATAAGTTCATCTTCATCAAAGGGACATTCAGAAACTTATGGTCACGTGATACGAACTCAAGGACAAGCTGAAGAAGAAAACTTAAGAAATAATTTTTTAATGACAGTTTGTGTGTAATTGTGTGTGTGTGTGTTTGATGATATGAATAATTGGATCTATTAATTTTAGAAGTATTTAAAACCATAGACTATATATATAGTCTATGTTTCAAACGAATGAGTTTATTAGGGGAAGTAAAAAAAAAAGAATTCGTGCTTACTCGGGTTTACTGGGCGTTAGGGTTAGGGTTTGGAAAAAAATCGCCCCCCCCCCCCACTCCAAAGTTCTGGATCCGCTAGTGTCTACTACAGACTTAGTGCTATTAACTAAGAGAGTCACGTTAGGTCTACTACAGACAGTGCTATTAACTAAGAGGGTCACGTTAGGTCTACTACAGACTTAATGCTATTAACTAAGAGAGTCACGTTAAGTCTACTACAGACTTAGTGCTATTAACTAAGAGAGTCACGTTAGGTCTACTACAGACATAATGCTATTACTTAGATTCAAGTTAAGTCTACTACAGACTTAATGCTATTACTTAGATTCAAGTTAGGTCTAATACAGACAGTGCTATTAACTAAGAGAGTCACGTTAGGTCTACTACTGACAGTGCTATTAACTAAGAGAGTCACGTTAGGTCTACTACAGACTTAATGCTATTAACTAAGAGAGTCACGTTAGGTCTACTACAGACAGTGCTATTAACTAAGAGAGTCACGTTAGGTCTACTACAGACTAACAGACAGTGCTATTAACTAAGAGTCACGTTAGGTCTACTACAGACTTAATGCTATTACTTAGATTCAAGTTAGGTCTACTACAGACAGTGCTATTAACTAAGAGGGTCACGTTAGGTCTACTACAGACTTAATGATATTAACTAAGAGAGTCACGTTAGGTCTACTACAGACTTAATGCTATTACTTAGATTAAAGTTAGGTCTACTACAGACAGTGCTATTAACTAAGAGAGTCACGTTAGGTCTACTACAGACTTAATGCTATTACTTAGATTCAAGTTAGGTCTACTACAGACAGTGCTATTAACTAAGAGAGTCACGTTAGGTCTACTACAGACTTAATGCTATTACTTAGATTCAAGTTAGTTCTACTAACAGACAGTGCTATTAACTAAGAGTCACGTTAGGTCTACTACAGACTTAATGCTATTACTTAGATTCAAGTTAGGTCTACTACAGACAGTGCTATTAACTAAGAGAGTCACGTTAGGTCTACTACAGACTTAGTGCTATTAACTAAGAGAGTCACGTTAGGTCTACTACAGACTTAATGCTATTACTTAGATTTAAGTTAGGTCTACTACAGACAGTGCTATTAACTAAGAGAGTCACGTTGGGTCTACTACAAACTTAATGCTATTACTTAGATTCAAGTTAGGTCTACTACAGACAGTGCTATTAACTAAGAGAGTCACGTTAGGTCTACTACAGACTAACAGACAGTGCTATTAACTAAGAGTCACGTTAGGTCTACTACAGACTTAATGCTATTACTTAGATTCAAGTTAGGTCTACTACAGACAGTGCTATTAACTAAGAGGGTCACGTTAGGTCTACTACAGACTTAATGATATTAACTAAGAGAGTCACGTTAGGTCTACTACAGACTTAATGCTATTACTTAGATTAAAGTTAGGTCTACTACAGACAGTGCTATTAACTAAGAGAGTCACGTTAGGTCTACTACAGACTTAATGCTATTAACTAAGAGAGTCACGTTAGGTCTACTACAGACATGCAGAATAAAATAAAATATCACATACTGTTTTTTATTTATTTTTATTTCACAAGGCAGAGTTTGGATCAGCAGATGGAAACATTTGTTACAAAACTTTTTGTTTGTTTCACCAGAACATGAATGATTTTTTGTTATAGGTATTTAATATGACACTACATACAAGATGAACATAAAAAATGTGAGGTTAGGATTAAAATAATTATTTGTTTCTGCAATGTACTCTCAAATATTGAAAGTTATAATGGGGAAGAGAATAAGGTTAAAAGTGTGAAAGGAAATTAATGTGAAATACGCTTGAAATATTATTCTTATACATATTGATGTTAAAAATTGTTTTGCAATGGAGCCATCTGGAACACAGGAGGCAGTACATCAGTAATGCCATTAAAATTGCTTGTGTAATAATAAAAACACCAAGAAATGTCTAAAACTTTGGGCTGACTAGAACATTGTTCAAATAACCCAACAGGGATGGAATGGTCTTTACACAATTTATAAAACAAAAATGTAAAAAAAAAATGGTAAAAATCTGAAACAAAAAATAATATATCCCTTGATTCTATTTCTAAAAGTAATCAAATGGTAAAAATATAAAACAAACACACATAAAGAGAAATATTATATACATTCATAACTCAAATTATAATTGAGTATTATATACATATATCTTGAATGTGTATGTCTTGTCTCAATGATATGAAAATACTACAAAATTTATGTACCCTAAATGAGATGTATACCATTTAGATCCTCAATAATGGACCTCATTCACCAATCGTAAACAAACAACATTTAGTCATGTGATCTTATTGATAAAACAATGGAAAAAACTGTCAACCATCATGAATTAAACATGAGATCGTAAATTATATAAAAGATATAGAGCACCACGTGGCTAAATGTTTGTTTACGATTGGTGAATGAGGTCCATTGATACAGTGTGGATGACTTGATCTCATGATATACGAGTCCCATAGGGTAAATAGTTGTCAAGAAAATAAGTTGGATAATAAGCCAAGCGTCAGCCCTTTATTAGTAGTCTGTAATTACAATGTAATAAATGGAATAGCTAACAGCAGCATGAACAACATTGCTAAGCTAGTGTACATAGATACAGAAGACTAGAGATCTGTGCTATTTCTGGTTATTTACAAGCACAGGTCTAAGATTTCAAAATAATGTATATATACAACAGCATATATCTATTTTTTACAGATTTTCTCATGTAAAGAAAAAAGCTATAATACTTTTTTTTGAGAAAGTGATCACAGAAAGTTGCATTTTTGTGTTTTTACTGTCATAATAAGAAAAAAAATACATTAATTTGATTACACAGATTTTCAAAATCATTGATTTTTGTAGGTTCACAAAATAACTTCACTGAGTCCAGGAAATATTTTGTTTAAAATTTAAAATAAATAAATAATATGAATATGCAAAAAAAAAAAAAAAATTACCAAAAATATTCAAACATACAAGTATCCTACACTATACAAAGAACAAAAATATAATTGGACTTGAAGTAAAAGTGTAAAAGAAAGAATTCAACACTAGATGTTTGAGCCAGATAACTAAACACATAATTGTAACATCAAGCTACATTAGTAAGATCCTTTTGTTTTCTCAATTGTACAATACTTCACTACTATACATTTGATACTTTTCAGACAAATGTTGGATGGTCCTAAAAAATTTTTCTAAACTGAACTTTACTTTAAATAAATAATGCTGGGAACTTTGAGAAAGATGTTGTGCGAATCTTTTCTGATATTCTTAAGAAATTATTTTTTTTTACTGAGAGAAAAGTTGAGAATAAAAACAAAAAGGTAAAGAAAAACAGTCTAATGACGGATGGTTTAATGAATTATGGGTATCTCCTGGATGCTTATCTCTCCATTCTTACATTCTGTCATAAAACGTGCCAAGTCCTTGCGAGTCACAATTCCAATCACTTGATTTCTAAAATTAATGACAACCATGTGTCGCAGACCCAGAGAACGAAACTTTCTGAATATACTTGAATAGGAGGCAGTCTGAAAACAAAAAATGTTAAGAATTTTATTTACATTGAATTTACTTTATTTCCTTTCAATATCAATGACTCAATGTCTCTTGATGCCACTCCTTGTTCTATCATTGGAACAAAGATTGAAATGTTCTTAAGAACAAGGTAAGGAGTCTCAACTTCCAATCCCTGGTGATGATCCAGTTTGAAATTACTCATCCTTTAAACTAAAATTGTATAATATTGCACACTCATGTTCTCTCATGGAGACCAGCTAATTGTCAATATACATTAGGTCTAATAACCACTTTGCATTTAATCATACTTCTGCTACCAATAAAGAATCTTTCCCTTGTAAAGTAGTAAAAAAAAGTTTCACTTTCAAAACATGCAATATATAGGGCATTTGTTTCTTTGGCCAATGGTAAATGAGCAGGGTGTCCCGTGGCCTGCACTACGGCCAACTTGCCCAAACTAAAGTCAGTAAGAGTTGGGTGGACTCAGGAGCACCCTAAAAATCCCAAAATTCAAAATCCCAGTCTTCACTGAGATTCGACCCCAGGACCTTCAGGTTCGGAAGGTAAGTGCTTAACCATTCAGCCACCATGGCCCCAACCTTTACAGACAGATAATTTACCCAATTGTCAAGAAGTTGAAAGTATAACTAAATCTCTTTATCAAATGTCAAACACGACATAATTGTACAACCCTTGCAAAAAATATGTATAGTTGGAACACTAGGTTAAACAATATGATATTGGTAGCTTAATCCACACTATAGTCAGTATTGTTTATGGGTCAGTAAAGTTCTATAATTATGGCACCCAAGTAGGACTTACCTCTAATACAACAAAATGAGATTGGTTGATGAAGGGAGCAAGATCCATTGTATAATGTTTCTCTTCTGGAGATATACTGATTCTCTGTCATTAAAATAAAAAAATAATTTAAACATTACAAAACTTGAAAGTATTTCTTTTTATTAGAATGAATACAGAATGTACTCTAAGAAAAAATCCTGGCTGGAAGAGCAAACTACAATGATGACATTTGAGAGCAAGAACATCAGAACTTGGTATTTGATAGAACTTGATATTTGATTTTTCAAAAATCTTTACTTTGTACATTTAAGTCTAAAAGGAATCTTTACTTTTATTTATTCACGTGATGCACACATTTTTTACAGGATTCAGCTGGACATAATTGTTTATGTATGAATTTACACAGATTAATCTAAAAATGACATATTGAATAATTTGGATACCTGTATTCCTGTGTATCTTGGGTAAGATTCATTGAACTCTGACATTTTTAAATTGTTGACAATTTTGTTGATTTCAGGATTTTCAAGAAACAGCTGTGGAGACAAAGTCATAACTTCACGTCATCCTTAACATTGTTTCTATAGCCATTGAGATTTTGTTAATCTGCATTATCATTGTGTATCTATCTATCTATCAATCAATATACAAACCTTCTTTTTCAACATTGTAATCAAGTGACTTCGAAGAATTAAACCTTTAAATGTACCAAATGTTTGGCAGCCATCAACCATCTGTAAAAATAATCAAGTTTAAAGGGAGTTTCAGAAATATTTGAAGGCTCAATCCTACTAAATATCATCTGCAATTTTAGACAAAATTTTTAAGGCAATAATGTGATTCATATACGTCATGGGAACAGACTTTGAACAATTTTAGGAAATTTTGTACACCCCGTTTTTGAACTGGCCTGTTGTGCGACTTAAAAAAAGATGTTGCTGAATTTTTTTTAATTATGTAGAATCATTTTATTTAATATTTTCTTTATATAATGTTGTATTACATCATAATTAAACTGCATAAGCTTTACTGCACACATGCACACAAAATGCATGCAAGGCAATATTGTTTGTACATATAGATGAGAGGAGAAAGCTTTTTGCTTTATTTCTGGGTCCAGGCAGTCTGAGCATATAATAGATAACTGTTTTACTGGCAATGTAACAACTTCTCTCTCAAAGAGTTAATGTGTTTGAAAATCAAAACATGCTTGAGTTTTGGAAATACTTCAAAATTATGAGCTACACTTCTGCTTGTTTCACTGATTATTAAATTTTATACAGGAGAAACTGTATATTAACCATGAAGTCCACCAAAAAATGCTTGAAAAAGCAATTGAGTGAAAACTGCTGAATCTCTGCTGATTTCTTAAGCAAAGCAAGCAAGAACAACCAGATGAGGAGCAATGATTAGAGGAAGAGAATGTTTCCTTATGTGACTCTTTTTCATGCTGATACAAGTTGTTTACAAGAAGTGGATCTCTACTGACTGGGCTTTTAAAGTATTAGTAATGAGTAGTTAGATATAGAAAAAAAACTGAATATATTATATATTTCTCACTGTAGATCTAGATCTATCTACAATCTAGATCTACTTAAATCTAATAACTTGGATCTAGATCTCTACTATTCTCTAGTGACTCTCGATCCAATATATTACTATTATATTTTCTATCAGACTTATACTCAGTAACTCACTATAGTCATGTAAAGTAGGCCTACATTTATATAGATTTATAGATGGCTGGTAGACCTACTAGTTAGTACTAGATCTAGATCAGGGGTCTCAAACACGTGGCCCGCGGGCCACAAGCTATTTTGTGTGGCCCGCGACCACGTCCGCGAATTAAAAAAAAATTAGATAAAAATTACAACTGCATAAATCACTAAATGAGATGTCACTGTCGCCAACCAACCGCTTAGGCTTTCAGCTAGGTGAACGGTGGCCTGATTCTTACCGCTGGCCGATAGCGGCTAGAATCTGGCCACCATTATATCACTGCTCCGACCATTTGGCCGCGTGGCTAATCAGGCCACGCGGCTAGCGAAACAGGAGAAAGAAAGGGAGATGGGGAGGGATGGGGTACATGTGTCAAGATTCTGTGAAAGCAAGCTTTGTTGTTAGCGAGATGATAGCAAAGGCATCACGACCATTCACTGAAGGCCAGTTTGTAAAAGAGTGTATGCCTTAGGCGTGTGAAATTATCTGCCCCGAGAAAAAGAAACTCTTCAAAGGCATAAGTTTGTCTGCGAACACAGTTGCAAGCAGGATCACCGAGTCAGCGACAAATGTTCAACAGCAACTGATTGCCGCTGCAAAAGACTTTGTAGCATATTCCATTGCACTGGACGAGTCTACTGGTGTAACAGACACCGCTTACTGTGTCGTTTTCATTCGTGGGGTCGACGAAAACTTGAACATTGTTGAAGAGCAATTGGACTTACTAGCAATGAAAGGAACGACGACTGGACGCGACGTGTTTCAAGAACTGGAAGCTTGTATTGACAGGTGTGTGGGCTACGTGGGAAAAAACTTGTTGAAGTGGCTACGGATGGTGCACCAGCAATGTGTTCAGAGAAGGTTGGTGTTGTTGGATTAATGGTAGAGAAACGTTATCAGCTCAGCTTGGCGGGACCTTTTGCAGCCATACACTGCATTCTGCACCGAGAAGCACTCTGTGGCAAAAGTCTACAAACGAAGAACGTGATGGATGTTGTCGTGAAGACGGTGAACTTCATACGTGCACGGGGTCTCAACCACAGACAGTTTGTGTCATTTCTAGCTGATTTAGAAACGGAATACGGAGAGTTGCTTTATCATACGGAAGTCAGATGGTTGAGTCGTGGAAAAGTACTGCAGAGATTTTTTGAACTGAGACGGGAAATAGCATTGTTCATGGCAATGAAAGACAGAGATATGTTTCAGCTCAGTGACCTAATGTTTTTGTCGGATCTTGCTTTTATTACTGACATCACGCAACATCTCAATGCAATCAATTCACAACTACAGGGCACAAAGCAGCTTATTACCGTGATGTTTGATTCATTCAGATGCAAGTTGACTTTGTGGGCCACTCAGCTAGCAGATGGAAACCTGACTCATTTCTCTTTTCTACAGAGCATAACGGTTGAACTACAGCGCCTGAAAGACTACGTAGACATCCTCTTCAGACTACTTGAAGATTTTGAACACCGCTTTCAGCAATTCACTGCTCTCGAACCACAGTTTTTCCTTGTTGCCACTCCGTTCGCAGTTGAGGTGAAAAACGCTCCAGTGGAAGTCCAGATTGAACTACTGGACCTGCAGTGTGACACTGTTCTGAAGCAAAAATACACTGATGTTCCACATTTCTACCAGTTTCATCCCAGAGAGAAGTTTCCAAACTTATTCTGCGCACCTGCTAGAATTCTAGCGATGTTTGGGAGTGCGTACGTTTGCGAACAGTTTTTCTCCAGAATGAAGATCAACAAAGCAGCATTACGATCAAGATTGACTGATGAGCATCTGAGAGCAACCTTGCGTCTTGCCACTACACGCAACTTCAGGCCTAACGTCGATGGTCTGGTCTCTGCCAAACGCTCTCAGCTGAGTGGACAGAAACATGAGTGACGAGCCATCTGCAGTAGGCCTAGTAATTATAGTTGTTTTTTTGGTGGGGGGACTACAGTTTCTGCTTTTTTTTATTAGTGACAGAGACAACGTCAACTTATTTTAGTAAACTAAACTGCCTGTGCATGTATAAACTACAATAAATGTAATTAATAATTAAATAAAAATTTTATTTTATCATTTAACTGCAGTGACAGTAGTGTTTGTAAAATTTAATGAAAAAACATTCTCTTTTCGTGGTGTGGCCCGCTGACTGATTGTTACTTTCCACTGTGGCCCACATGCTGATATGAGTTTGAGACCCCTGTTCTAGATCATAATAGATCTAGATGTCTAAATCTAATCCCATTTAAACTCATGGAAGTCGGCAGGCAGGGTTCAAATTAGAAAAAATCTAGGGGCTATCGTAACAACAGAGTAAAAATTCAAAGCGCATAGGCATAGCGGCCGGGCATAATCATCATGATGATCATGATACTGATTCTCAACTCTGATACTTTTCAAAAGCTGACAAGCAGCCATTGAACTGAAGTCTAGATGCTCTGGCTCTAGATCTAAAGTATTCAAATTAAATTTTTAAGAAACTATACATCTTATCTAGAACATATCTATCTAGAATGATTCAAACCACTCTAGTCACTCAAGACCTAGATTTAGGTCTAGACTTATAAGACAATACGATAAAACGAGATTTAAAAAAAATAGAACTTTAACTGTGTCAAAAGACCGGATGTGGACATGTTCAAAACAAATCAAATCTTATTTCGCATTCTTCAAAAAATGGAAAAATAATAAAATCGATTTTTTTTTCATTAAAAAAAATTGAAAAAATTCGGATTAAAAAAAAAAATGTCTGGGAAAATTTGGGATTTTTTAGTTAGAAACATTTTCGGAAAATTCCCATCATTGATACTAGACTTTTAAAATGTTTCAATATTGAGACTTGAGAATATAAAGAAGCATTTCAATAAATGTTACTACTTGACTGATGATTGCTAGTATAGTACTAACGGAACTTACCTCAGGATGATCAGGATCATAGTCTTCAACAACTGGAAACCCATTATGTTCCTCCTCTTTAAGAATTTTGACAATTCTTTCCACAGGCTCTTTCATTCGGAACACTATCACTGGATGACTCATCACAGTTCTAATATTTAGAGAAATGCAAGTTATAGTTAAAGACAAACAGCATTTTGTATAACAATTTTACAATAAGGTTTCCTATTCATTATTTTTTTTATTTTCCTATTTTGATAAAAACAACAACAAAGACTGAAGACACTGTCAAGGTGAATAATTAAATTTTTTTTTTCGAAGCCCTAAATATCATCATAATAACAGTTTACAGCCCTTAATAAAATTTCATGATATTTTAGTCCAAGTTCTCAATAATTTCATGACACTAAACAATGAACTGTCCCAACTGTTACGAAGTCTAAAATCATTTTTTCTTATACTTTATTAAAGACTGACAATACAAAAAGACTTAGAAATTTAAAGAAAGAAAATGAGAGAGAAAAAAACTTACTTGGCACTAAGATTAGAAGATAAAGGCAAAGGTTCCCATCCTAGTATAGGCACACCTTGTAAATGTATATGCAAGTCATAGATACCCTGCCATAGACATTATAAAAAATGTATACTAATTTATTTTAATAAATGTATAATGACAGATTGTAGTATGAACCTTTTTTTTTTTTTGTTATTCATTTGTTTTTGCTTAAACTAACAGCCACCAATCAGAGACAAAGCAAGATGTGGTAGGCTCAGGTTAAAAAATAATATGATGGCTCTAAAATAATAACCCTATGTTAAGGGTTAATATCAGTTATCAAAACTTTTAATACATTTTTAAAAAAAGCTGTTTTCCCTTTTTATATCCAGGGGCCCTTGAATATTTTCTAGCCCTTTACACAGCTTTATCTTTAGAGCTATGGTTGCTACCCTCAATGTTTTCAGACACCATAATTTTAAATCATCGTAAGTTAAAGCAAATAAAACAGGAACTCTTTCAGCTTACCTCATTAAACTGATCACCAACCCATTTGGCCACAATGAGAGAAAGCATGACTGGAAATCCCAACGGAACATTAGATGTTGCCTCCATTATAATAACAGTCAAACTTATAGTCATCCTAACAATGCCACCTGGAAACCAAGAATCACATAATAGTGAAAATGATATGAAAGCTATTAAACTGAATGCTAAAATCCAAATTTTCAATCAGTTTTTCTTTCAAGAACTATTGATGAAAATTGAAATTCATAATGATTTTGTTAGTTTTTTTTACAAAAAAAAAAATATTTTGTGAGTTTTAAAGACAGATTAAAATAATGTCAATATGTGAATATCTTTCACAAGTTTTCTCTTTCTAAGCAAAATTATGCAAAAATTTTTATCTATGATCACTTGGCACTTGGTAGAGTGTTGAAGAATAAAATATACTAACTGTGGGGTGGATGAAAAAAATTTTATACAGAATATCAGCCAATATCATGAGAGTACAAAAGCTTTGAATTATAGAAGGGTTCCAATCTCATAATATTTGTGAAGAAAATTGTACCTCAATAACTATTTAGTCAAAAATAATTGCATCAATATCCTGGTAAACTTTTTACATTATTTCAAAATGGGGTTAAGTAACTTTTTTTTTAACACAGTGGCTATATAATATATCATCTATAGTTAGTCAATTGTCAGATTAACTGCCATTTGAAAGCAATAATCTTCAAACAATAATCGCAGTCAACAATAATAAATCTAAATCTTATACAACCTACAACTCACCAAGCATTGACGAGGCTCCAACAAGGGAATAGAAAGATAAATTCACTTTCTGCAAAAAAAAAAAAATTATTATTTTTAACATTAATAAATTAATATGCAAAGCAAAGCAATTCTGGACACAGCTGATATATTACAATAAATATGTAACACTAGCAAATAATACAAACAAAATTTCCGTTCATAAAATTTGCTAGTATGAATTTTTGTAACCATATCTGTACAACTAAATTTAAACACTATTAACTTGATTTCTTATCACATTCCATTTTTAACTGGTGCTTTATAAAATTTGCCTTTCAATCTTGAATAACTAAATTTCACATTTCCAAAGAACTAACTCTGTATTTACCTCTAGACCAGGCAAGCCTGACAACAAGATGCCTGCTATTCTACCCCAGGCTGCACCAATCAAAAGACTAGGTATAAAGAGCCCACTGGGTATACTAAGTCCATAAGTCCAGCAGGCTAAAAGAAAGTAACCACTGGCAAATATTGTCAATGTTACAACCTGGTACGTGCCTGGAAAATAGAACAATAGGAGTTGACATTACTGACTGAGTTCAGCTATTGAAAAATAAGTGAGTTCAACAAGACTAAGAAGTAGTGTAACTATAAAAACTCACTCCCTGCGTATACATAAACTTTTATTTCTGGATTTATCACTATATATTCTCCTTGTGTTTGGGGTAGGGATTTTACCACATTAATAACATACTCTAAGATTTAAAAATAAATAATGATATAAATAATGACGTTTTTGTGCAGAATTAACTCCCTTTTGAACTTGTTTATGTAGTTTAAAAACAAAAAAGCATACATAACTAGTCAGCTAAGGCATGATTAAGACTATTGTGATATAGGATTTTATATAGCACTTTTTCTTTTTGAGATCCAGAACTTGACAGACAGACAAAACGAACACAATATCAACTTTTCTCTTCAAGGGACTGCTGAAAAGAAAACAACAACTTAATCTTACCAGGTACATTATGAAACAAATGTTTGACTGTTGCCTCAGGCGTGTCAAAGAAAAGTCTAGCGGTAGAACTGTACTGACCATCTTGACAGAAAAACTGAAACAAGGTGGAAACAAAAGGATAAACATGCAAACAGACTCAATACTTCACTTTTAATGTCAAGGTGCGTTGCAAATAAATGGGAGTCTACCTGCACCAAAGTTGTTTCTGCATCATTCTCTATTGGTTTGCAATCATTTTTGTAAAATATAATAATGTAAGCAAATGCTGCTGTGTACATAGCCACCATCATTGTCTCCAACACTTTCTGCCATTTCCTCTGGACATACCTGAGGAGAAACAAACATTTCAATGGATTTATTTCAAACATTTCAATGGGTTTTTCTCTGTTTGACATATTTTGGGTGTTCCTTTTACAATTGAAGATTATATGTTACATCCTAGCTCATACCTCCCGCAGAATAGGGGCAGGCAGAATTCGAACCTGGAACCATCAAGATGACAGTTTGGAACACATACCACAAAACCAGGCAGCCATTAATGTATTAAAATCTTGATGGCCTCATATTTGTAATTTTTTATTTTTTTTACAAAATGATTTTTGGGCTTTATAAAATGTAAAAAATAAATTTAAGTTATCAAATTTAAGACTAATTCTTGGGTAAATTTAGTAAAGAACCACTACACAGAACGATTTGTTTACAAGAAATCTTAACTTTCTTTCTTCACATATTTTACAATGTAATGTGAAATCAGTAATATAATGGAACTACATTTTGATTATTGACAAATGTTTGTTAAGAATTTGTTTTTCTTACTTCATTCTAAAAACTGTGAGCTTCAAGTTGATATGATTGAACAGTGCACCCAACAATCCTCCTGGGAAATAAGTGAGTAATTGTGTGTACATTTAAGATTCATTGAAGCAACAAACAATAAGTTAATATCTTATAGAAGTAAAATTTTTTAAAAAGTTAAATAGAAGTATATCTACTATATCTTCTAACCATATCCTATATATTAGCTGTATTGTTTAAGCATATCCTATATATTACCTATAGCTCCTAAACATATCACAATAAACAGCTCATAAAACTCGTAACGTACATCCTGGCAAAATAAAAAACATGAACTTACTAGAATTGGATCTTATTATGAAACTGACATTCAAACTTCATTTTAAAAACTAGAAATGTTTTTTTTTTAAGCTTAAGAAAAAAAAAAAATGTATTTGAACTGTATAATTGAATTATTTCATTGTGATAAAAACATTATTCAAAATGTTACTCATTCCTTACATCAAATGTACCAAAGTTGATGAGACCAGGATAGGAGAAATCCATTGGGTGACCTTTGATTAGCCCTTGAACAATGTTCAAAGTCATTGTTGATATTATGGAGGCAAAAAACTAAAAACAAAATAAAACCCAGATAAGTTACACATTATTGTCATTTATAAATTGAAAAAAAAAAAAAATACAAATTAAAACAGTAAACCTTTTCAACTCTTCAAACAATCTGGCGCTCTAAGGCACTATCTCTACATAACAAAATACGAATCTATAATACAAACCTTAAGTCTGTCCTTCTATACAGTTCAGAAACTTGGAGAGTCACTAAAACAAATATGGAAAAGCTCCGGACTTTTGTTAACAGGTGCCTACGCCGGATATTAGGAATTAGGTGGCCAGAAAAGATAACTACTATTGATTTGTGGGAGAGAACTAGACCAAAACCAATAGCCCAAGACATCACAAAACGAAAATGGAGCTGGATAGGACACACCCTGCGAAAACCAGCTACCAATGTTGCAAGGCAGGCACTTGACTGGAACCCACAAGGAAAGAGGAAAGTGGGCAGACCCAAGCAAACCTGGAAGAGGTCAGTCATCAGAGAAGCTGAGGGTACTGGAATGACATGGGAGCAGATGAAGAAAGCTGCTCAGAACCGAGGTGTGGTTGCAGCCCTATGCTCCCCTGGGATTAAGTAAGTAAGTAAACAATATTTAATAAAACAAAGGATTATTACAAAATAAATCATAAGATTTGGTAGTAAATAAAAAGTAATGTTCCCTTAGCAGGCTACAAGTACAGTTGCCTTTTTCCTAGTAGATTAAGAAAACTTCTGAAAATCCTTTCAATCAGATATGAATTCCAGCCCTTGGATCATCATCAAAGCACTTTTTTTTTCTTTGTCACTGTATGACAATATATTTTTTACCCACAACATATTGATAACAAGAACTTTATTTTACTAGTCCCCCCCCCCCCGGCAAAAAGTACAATGTTTACGATATAAATAGATCCTTACGATTCTCCAGACAAGTGACTGATTCCAGAAAGAGGCTCCCTCTTCTAAACTGAACAGCACACCACCCACAGGTGCTCCAAAAGCTGCAGCAACACCAGCTGCAGCACCAGCAGAAACAAAGTCCCTTTTTTCTGTGTCACTTCTGAATTCCTGAAAGATCTAGAAAAAAAAAAAAGGGAAAAAAAAAAAGAAAGAATTTCCTTCAAAATCAAGTTTATCTCTTGAACACAACTGTAATACTAAAATCATTTCATTAAAAAAACATAATAAAACAGGTCTACTTATGAATACTAACCTTAAAATCCCAGCCCAAAGATGTGGTCCTGCCTTGTGATATTCCAGCAGCAATGACTGCTCCTGAGTGAATCATTGGACCTTCCTAGTGCAGAAAATAAAGATAAAACATCTTGAAAATACAACTGAAATAAAAAAATTTTGTGATATTCAATTATATTCAAACAAATCTAAAGTCCAGACAGATTTGGGCTAAACAGAGCATACAGCATATTTATCTATTCATAGATAAACAACAATTCACTGCTTAAACTCAAAGTAGTTTTGGAAAGTTTTTTTATAACAAAGTTTAACAGTATATTAATGCTTTTAGTATGCACACATATCTAAATCAGTTTCTTCAACATGCTTTTAGATCAGTTTCTCTAACATTAACAGTACCTTTCCTACAGCAAGCCCTCCTGCCACAGCAGACAAGACACCAATGACCTTGATGACAAGTGTTTTAAAGCGTACAACATGGGGTACAATGACACCATTGAGGTAACATTTAATCTGTGGTATACCACTGCCAGCAGACACAGGCTAATCATGAAAAAACAATAAAATAATTACATACTCAAATATACAATTTCTACTATGCACAGTGTTTTTCAATCATTAATTGCTTAACAAACATTTTGAAAGCCACAGTCTTAGTATGTCATTATCTTTTTATTATTTGCCAATGAGAATCACAGGAATTTTAAGTCTTCTAAGCTGTTAGATGGCAAAAGCATTGTTTTCATTTTTGTCTTTTCTAAGGATATTTCCTGTAGATCTCAAAGGACATTCGGTCATGGGGGATGAGTGACCATGCATACAATTGAAGCACTGCACTAATCCTAAACTTTTAGAATTGAACAGGTTGCCATTATTTGTGACTTGATCTCTGTATGCTGTGTCTAGGATCCTTCTCCGCCATCACTGCTGAGACATGTTAAGACTCTTTTTGACAATTATGGGTGACTTCCATTTCTATCAAATGTAGATCACAATGGGACAAAGATTGCATGGAGGAGGTGGATCTTGGTATCCAAGCTAATTGATTGATTGGCCCAGGTAATAATAATAATAATAATAATAATAATCTTTATTATCCGTAAGGAAATTTGTCTTACAATTTGTGCATTACACCAAACAAAAAACATTATAACTATAAGAAACCAAAGTGTACATTCACACCAGACTCACTCATAATTTACATGTGACAAAGTTTATACCAGATTGTTCTTATTTAATGATTTGATTGCCAGGGGAACAAAAGAGTGTTTGTGTCTGTTTGTCTTTGCTATCGGTGTCTTGTATCTCTTTTGTGATGGTAAAATCACAAAATCCTGACACAAAGGGTGATTCTTTATTTCGAGGATCTTGTTAGCTTTTTTATAGATGTTTGTCTCAAACAACTGCCCAAATGGGGTTTGTTTTTTGCCAATGATTTTGCCAGCAGCATTTAGGATTCTATTAAGTTTATTTTTATTTTTAATGCTCAGATTGCCATACCAGGCAGTGATATTGAAACTTAAAATATTGCAGATGTGAGCGTGATAAAACATAGCCAAGGCCTTTTCGCTAACATTAAACGAGGACAGTTTTCTTAGTAGTCGTAATCTTTGCTGCCCTTTTTTGCTGATATAATCAGTATTTGCAGTAAAATTTAGTTTATTGTCTAGGATAGTACCAAGGTATTTAAAGGTTTGCACAATTTCAATAGTCTCTCCAGCTACAGAAACAATATCATTTCCCTTCTTGTCCCTACGAAAATCGATTATCATTTCTTTGGTTTTTTTTACATTTAATAATAATTTAAAAAAAAAACAATATGAGAGCTCAGTATAGTTTAAATTGTGAAATTTAAATAAAATTCATTGATAAGTTGAAGGAACAATTAAAATAAGATTTTTGAACAAGTGTGACAATAAAAGTAATAATTTAAAAAAAAACAGGTTTCTAATACAGGGAAAAAAGAATGTGCATACAAGCTCAAAACCTACCTCAAAATATGTGGTAAGAAATGATCCAACCAAAACTAAGCCCATGTTGATTAGAAACCAAAGTATTTGTGGAAGATACATACAGTTGTCTAAAACACATTTATCAACCCCTGGGCATTGTGTTAAGGAAAACAAAACAAATTGTGTAACTATTTACAGCATTTATTTAGAAGCCAATGTGGAATGAAGGGGACAAAACTACATGCATTTAAAATGTAGTACCAATCAATTAAACAAAGATACTAGCTGCTATAAAGGATACAAATTTTAACAGTTTGAAATTTGACTTCAGAAATTTTCTCAACACCAAAATCAATAAAACCAGCTGTTAGACCAGTGAAGACACCAATGAGAAAACAAATGATCCAGCGTTTTACACCTCTCCAATAAAGTTTCTGCAATAATAGAGTCAACTCAAACATGACCCAACTATTTTGAAAAGATAAATCTATTTTTAATGCACAAATATATGTTCATAAATTTTTTATGTAAGAATTACATACATATATATAATTAATTTTCAATACAACGAACAAGGTTCATGCACTACTTTTGCATAGGAAATCCAATAAGGATTAACAGCTTCTATATTTCCTTTTTTTTCTATTAATTTAATCATAAACTTTTTACTAATTAGTTGTTACTTTTACCATTCACTATAGGACTATTGACTTTCTGATTTTTATTATGTTGCATTTAAGTCAATGTTGACATTAGAGCTTACAAAATATAAACTAAGTCCTCCGTCATGCATAAGTGGCTGCCAGGAAAACAAGTAACAACATTTTTTAAAAATCCTTTTAAAGAAAGACAATTCTTCCTTTATGAAGCTGATGACTGTTTTGTAAGAGTGAATACTGTACTTTTAATAACTAATGAATGATAGATTTAAATGTAATAACTAATGAATGATAGATTCAAACAAAAATGGAAGAAATCCTGGTTAAGCGTATTAGTATAAATCTACTGAATCAGAGTAAATACAATGCTACTGATAGGATTATAGATCTAGACTTAGAAGATTGTGTGTAATATGTTCCTGAACGTCTATTAATTTATTAAAACTCTTTAATGAATAGGACCTATATACGAAAATACCAGAAGATTTAATCCATTCACGATAAAGATTATCTAAGTCTCTAGCCAAATTTAAATTCATTTGTTTTTATACTTTGAAAAATTATAATGGTCAAACTAGAGTTTTCCCAGTATGGCCAAATAGTTAGTAATTCTTTTCCCAAAGATATGCATCAACTGTCAAATTTCTAGGAAAATTGTTAGATTCGTGTCCAGGTTTTTGAGAAGATGAATTTGCATTCTGAATAGAAAAGAGTTTGAATTAAGTAGTAAATTGGCCAATTTGGGAAAAGCAAAAAGCCTGATTTTGAGACATCCCAGAGGTATCATGATCTAATTGTCCGGAAAATAATAGAGGTAAAGGTAAAATCTTCAATACTTTGTATACATTTTGAGCCTTTAATGATAACGCTGGAATATTTTATTTCAATTGTAGTTACATGAAGTTTTAATAGAGTAGGACTAGATTACAACTTAGTGATACAAACCAATGTTTAGTCAAATGTCAGTTAAGTAAGGACAGCAACCAAATATGGCCACAGTTGCAAAAGTTCATGAAAAAAAGTAAAGGCACATAAAGAAAACAACATTATAAAAGTAACATTTTAGTTTTTCAACAACTTATCTGAGAAAAAAATGTGAATAAAAACTCTTACCCATCGTTTAAAGCTCTTCTCTTTTTCTTCATTTTGATAGATTTGATTATCTGAAATTTCATAGTCTAAGCTCTGAAAGATTCAAATTTAATGTCTTATAACATTTATATGTGTTTCATTTAATGTCTTATCACTTTTGATATACCTTTTAAAATAAACTAGCAAGCGTTTGTCTAAACTTGGCAAAAATATCTAGCATGATCTTTAATTTAGGCATTACAAATTACTGTCATTTATTATGTAAAAAAAAAACTGCTCAAGGTAACTCATTCTAAAGCAGCACTGAAAGTTTGGACTAAATATACCTGGAATCCAACTTTCAAAATGTGCCCTTGTTCAATGTGAACATTTTTTGGTTGTACTGCATGGTGTCCTTCTACGTCTCTTCTAATGTTATTGAAGGTTTCACTGTTAATGACTTCAGCATTGTTATCGTCCTGGGGTGCTGTATTGACTTTACCCTAAAAAAGTAGACTTTTTAAAAAAAGGAGCTGAGATATATACATATCTAATCTAACATTTCTTAAGCTCACAATGTGGTGCTGATTAGCTGTAGTTATAGTTTTTTTTACAGATCTAAGAATCACAAAATTGTAAAAATTCTGAGAATTTAATGAATGCACACACATCATAAAATGATCAATGTAACATTTATTTTATACACACACAGACAAATATGTTCCATTTTTTAAAATCTAACATTCATTAGTTGTTTTTTTTTAAATAATCGCTCTATAAGTTGCACAAAGGAGTAGATCTATTGCCTTTTTAAAAAAATAGTTCATTGTTTTTATTTTCCTTGTCATTTTACTTTTTTACATTATCGTCTAAAACTCTATTTATATACTATAAATATATATCAGATAGTGATGAAAATAACACCACAGACTAATCTGAAAGACTAAGAGTTGTCTGAACTCTAAAAGTAAAAAAGTATAAAACTAAAAAATATTACAATTCAATTTAAACATTTCTTAATACAAATACAAACTTGTCAATTCACAATGACATAATTTAAAACTGAAAACTGCTAAGCATTGCAAACTAAAATCAAAGTATAGAATAATTGATCTAAACTATAGATCTTGATCTAGACTCTTATTATATCTAAATCTAGTTATTCCTTGTTAGGAGCAATGATGATTAGTCACTAGAATAGATCTAGATCTATATATGTGACTGACTATAGTCAGTACAGTGACAGTCATAAGAATCATATATGATATTAGAATGGGACTCTCTATGAAGTCTATGGCCTCCTTCAGTCGTGAAGTGACTATGGATCATCTCATGGAAATGAGATGAATGCCTGGCATTAGCTGTGGTCGGAACGATGTCGCCCACACATCAGTTCCCGCCATTCCATGCAGCTGATATATCCAAAGGAACGGCAGTGCCGATACAGCTTGGGGTCAGCAGCGGCGTCGCATGTTCAGCCAGCGAGACCTAGGCCCTGAGTCCTTGTCGTGGTGGTCTCGCTTAACCCCAGCCTGAGTGAAGCGGGCTAGGAGGCCTGGGAAACCTCTTAGCTTTAGCGGATGGACTGAGGGGAACTAATGAGCAGGGCGCAGGCTGTAGCCCTGGCTGGCATGGGCGGAATGTCCACTCAGCAAACTGAATGCGTTGGCTGGGGCTGAGCCCTGTGAGGCGGTACCGTCCTGTCTGGCCAGACCGATCGGTCTGGTGCTGGAGGGGGTAGCCCTCTCCTAGGACACCCAAGTCCACGGTGGGGAGGTGTCCAGCAACGGTAGAAGGATGTCACCGATACCCTGGGGGCACCTCGAAGGTGGGGAACTGCCACGGATGTGAGGTCGGGGTGAAAAAAGTCTCCAGGCCGGAAGCTAGAGGACCACGGTGGTCCAACATTCAAGTCGTTGTTAGCACGACTGGCACAGTCAAAGTCCACGACAATACTGCCTCCGGGCGGTCAACTGGCGTTTATAGGCAAAGGCAACGTGCATACATCCCCCTACCCACTCCCCCCTCACATGTACCTCAGCCTCGTACCTCTGGCAACAGAGCGTAGGTCGGAAGGAAAGTTGGCTAAACCCTTTTTATTGGGTACGCTGTTCTGCCTCATCGTGGCACCCAGGTGGAAACGGTTAACTAGACTAAATGAATGGCAAAACATAACTCCTGTGGGGATGCCCAAGGGGGGCCACGGGTAGACGAGAGTCCACCTCTTGCACAGGCGTGGTTGCAAAAAAGTCCCCACAAACCTGCCACCAATCCATGCGCTGTTCCTCAAGGGACCGTTACATTAAATGGCGAGTCCCCCACAGTTAGCTTGGTACAACGAAGGAAAATGGCAGAGGCTCCCAGTGCCCTCGGCTGTGTCAAGCCCATGCATTGGGGGCCAAATGCATCGGAAATAGCAATGCTTTACATAGGCATTGACTCGGGTCTCTCACACACAGAACTGTGTTCACACAGGTTTTTTTTTTTTTTTTTTACTGTTTGGCGTCCAAACAGGTTTTTTATCAAACTTTGAGATCGAAGAGCCTTCGGCTCAGCTCATAAGACAATCAAACGGTTCTGCCAGAGTGTAGCACTGGCTGGGTCACTGGGTGCTGCAAACTGCCTTAGGCTTAGGGTCGCCAGCTTCTGATTTTTCGTCAGGGTTGACTCCCGAATCTTTTCCCATATGATAGTCACATAATTGATTTTTAGATACTACATGATTATCATGATATGACATCATTTTATCATGATAATGATATGATAACAGACTACATATAAACTAAACATACTGAATGTGATACTGGTCTAACTGGTGTTTGAAAGTCGTTTTCGCCACGAGTCCTTCGATGGTTAATGGTACTGATGCTAAACTGAGGGTGATTATTAAGAAGCGGCGTTCTTTCATCCATTTTCTAAAATAAAATGGCTTGGCTAAGTTTTGCTGTTTAACATGTCTGGATTTTCCTGCGTTGGTACATCCTTAATGTTAACACAAGAAATGTAATAAAATTTCCCAAGAAATCCACTTTTTAGTAATGTCACGTGATATTGACATCACATGACTTTTTATGGTTACTCCACTTATCTAAACAGAAAAAATAAAAGCTTCGCTATCTTATCTTATCTTATATAATACAGACGTTACTTCAAAAAAGAAGATGATTACGTCCTACGCGTCATGCATTTAGTCATGCATATTAACCAATGACTTAAATTCTGCCAAGTCACTGGTTTTCCTGGCTAGCTCAGGCAACCCATTCCATGCTCTAATAGCACTAGGGAAGAAGGAGTATTTGTACAAATTTGTCCTAGCATATGGGACGAGGAATGTGCCTTTATCTTTGTGTCTTTCAGAGTATTTTATTAAATTTTGTTTTTGTATTTGAAGATTATGGTTCAGTGTTTTATGTATGATTGCTACTTTACTTTTGAGCCTTCTGTCTTGAAGGCTTTCTAAATTTAGTGATTTTACTAAAGGTGTTACTCTAGTCAAATGTGAATATTCGTTTGTTATGAATCTCACTGCTCTATTTTGTGTCTGTTCCAGTTTCTTAATGTTTTCTTGAGTTGAGGGGTCCCAAACGGAGGATGCATATTCTATTATTGGCCTAACCAAGGTTAAGTAACATTTTAGTTTTATGTTCTTATTTGATTTATAGAAATTTCTTTTAATAAATCCTAATGCTTTGTTTGATTTTTTTGTAGTTTCATCAATATGTGGATTCCATGATAGTTTTTCATTTATTATAACACCTAGGTATTTTGCGTTTTTAGTCTGTGATACTGGTTTGCCATGAATAAGATAAGTGGAATTAATTTGTTTTAGTTTTTTTGTTACTCTTAACAACTGACATTTTTCTGGGTGGAAAGACATGCTCCAATTTGATTCCCATTTCTGTAATTCATCTAATTCTCTTTGTAAAATATCTGTGTCTTGTGTTGTTTTTATTGTTCTATATATTATGCAATCGTCTGCAAATAATCTGACTTTTGTTCCTGAACTAATGCAATTTGGTAAATCATTTATGTAAATTAAAAATAGTAGTGGACCCAAGACTGTACCTTGAGGTACACCTGAGTTTACTGTTATCGGTGTTGATTTAGAGCCATTTATTATTACAGTTTGTTCTCTCCCTATCAGAAAGTCTTTAATCCACTGATGCAGTGGACCATTAATGCCGAAATATTTTAATTTTTTAAGCAAACTATGGTGGTGAACTTTGTCAAAAGCCTTAGAAAAATCTAGTAAGATAGCATCTATTTGTTCACTATTATCTAAACTACTGAGAGATTGCTTATTTTGGACATATGCAAAGTCCATTGCTCGAACAATAAAATGTAAATGAGTGTCCTTTTAATTGTAGCTGTGATGATCTAGACCTAGACTAAGATGACCAGATATTTGGGAAGCGAAAGTTGGACGATTATGAGGTGTAAAAATATTTGTAAAAGTATTTACGTATACCTAGAATAGTAGAATACTATAGATCTAGAATCTATATGAAGTATATGTTGCCGAGCGTAGTTTAAACAATCTATATAGAGTCTAGTCAGATCGAGACTTACGTCAAGACCAGGGACGGAGTGGGTATCAAAATCAAAATGCCATAACTGGCGGATCCGGGGGGGGGGGGGGGGGCGGTAAGGGCGATCGCCCCCCTCGCTCGGCCGACCCCCCGCCCCTCCGAAGGAAGGTGGCGGACGAATTTTAGTATCGAATTCACACAATTTGTATACGAATGTATTACTTATGTTAATAATATATTATACTACTTATTTATATATCAAACTATGTTTAGATTATTTCGCCCCCTCCCCTCTATAGTATATAGTTGGCCGATTTGGTGGGGTCGGGAGGGAGCGATGGCATCAATCCTCCCCCCCCCCCACACCATAAACTTTTGAGTTGGGGGCGGTCCAATTTATTTGTAGAAATCAAAGATTGCTAATAGAATCAATTAAATATCTAAATTATTAAAACTTGTTATTGATATTTTAACCGATGTTTATATTATGTCATTCCAAAATTGGCCGATTGGGGGGGGGGGGCGAATACCTCTAGGCCTACTGCCCTTCCCACCTAAATCTTTTGAGTGTGTGTGTGTGGGGGGGGTCCTACTTTTATGGAGAAATCATAGTTTGTGAACAAATTTAGTTGAATTGATATATACATTTTATTTTATGTCGCTCTCCTTCTAGTATCCTGGCCGATTCGGTGGGGTAAGCGGAGGGGGGGGGGCGATTGCATGTAATGCCCTCCCCGCTCTAGCCCTCTGAGTGGGGGGTGGTCCTATTTTTATGGAGGAATCATAGTTTGTGAACAAAATTAGTTGAATATCTATATAATATAAAATACGTATTGATATGTGAACCCATTTGGATATCATGTCGCACCACTCTCTAATCTCAAATTTTATGATTAGTAAATATAAAATGAAAATGTTGGTAGGGGCGATACATGCCATCTCCTTTCCATCATCTGCAGTGAAGAATGCAAGAAAATGCTTTTGACTTCGGGGCTTTGCCAAGAAACCCATTCGGAAGGCTTACAGCGCTCCCCCCTGACCCCCAAGCTTGTAAGAGAAAGGCCTCAACGTGACTATTTTTTGTTTGTTTTTGTTTTCGCCGAAGGTTGAGAAATACTGCTTTTTTATTCTCATATATATATATATATATATATATATATATATATATATATATATATATATATATATATATATATATATATATGGCTCCTTTTGTCTCGAAAGGCAATGGATGCGCCCAAGTGAGTCACTGGTTTTGGCTTAATCTTGAGACGGGGCAGAATCTGGTGTGGCTAATCAATTCTAGTACGGCAGACTTTGCCACAATTCGTACATGTGTATGCCTCTGATTTAGGGCTAGCAGACAGGGCAGCTTTCTTTTTTTTTCCCTCTTGATTAAAGCCGCTTCAATTCTTTTGTTCTCAGCAAGGGTTGTCCCAGCACGCACAGTCTGTCTCCATGCACTCCGGTCTTTGGCTATGTTTTCCCACATACTTTCACTGATGCCTGAGGCTCTCATGTCTCGCTTGCAGACATCTCTATATGTTAGTCTTGGGCGGCCCTTGGGTCTGACTCCTTCCACAAGCTCAGCATATAAGATATCTTTCGGGATTCTACCATCTGGCATGCGGGTGACATGTCCGAGCCATCGTAATCTTCTTTGTGTCAGGAGAGCATACATGCTGTTCATATTGGCCAATCTCAAAACTTCCTGATTGGAGACATGGTCCCTCCAAGAGATGCCCATTATGCGTCTCAGGCAGCGCAAGTGGAAACTATTCAATCTGTGCTCTTGGTGCATGTATGTTGACCAGCTTTCACTGCCATAAAGGAGAGTGCTCACAACACAGGCGTTGTAGACTAGGATTTTGGTCGCTGTGGTCAATTTACCATTTTCCCAGACGCGCTTGGAGAGTTTTGCCTATGCTGTGGTAGCTTTTCCTATCCTTTTTGTCAGCTCGATGTCTAAGTCTAGGTTACTGACAATTGTTGAACCCAAGTAGGTAAATTCCTGCACCACTGAAAGGGTGTGGTTCCCAATTTGTATTATAGGTATTTCTGCGACGTCTTGTGCCAGGATTTCGGTCTTGGATAATCGGAGAGACTTATAGTAAGGCTAAACTCTTGACAAGCAGCTGCTAAGGCGTTCACTAGCTTCTGTAGACCTCCTTGTGAGTGAGATATGAGAATATTATCTGTAGTTTGATAACTCTACTAAAAAAAAACTGGAGCAGACACAAAATAGAGCAGTGGGATTCAGAACAAACGAATTGATTAGAGTAACATCGTCTTTAGTAAAATCATTAAATGTAGAAAGCCTTCAAGAGAGAAGACTCAATAAAACACTGAACCATAATCTTCAAATACAAAATCTAATAAAATACACAGAATTATAAGACACAAAGATATTATAAAGGCGCATTCCTCATTCCAATATGCTAGGACAAATTGTACAAATACTCCTTCTTCCCTAGTGCTATTAGCAGAGCATGGAATGGGTTGCCTGAGCCATCCAAAAACAACAACAACAACAACAACAGTGCCTTGGCAGAATTTAAATCATTGGTTAACATACAGTACATGACTAGATGCAGGACGTAATCATCTTCTTTTTTGAAGTAACGTCTGTATTATATAAGATAAGACAATGCAACGAAAACTGAACGCAGTAATCATGAGTAATGTTGGAAGGCTAAAGGACAATTACTATGAAACCTCAATTTTTACCAAGCTTATGATGTCAAAATACGACCATGTTAATAATGTGTACCTTTTAAAATTCATGTACCATTAAGTTCCAATAACACAGAATATATATAAGGCCAGACCCGACCATTTCTATGTTTGTTTATATATGTAGAGGCAACAAGAAGCTTGATGTGGCATTCAAACTCTCTAGGCACTCTCGACTTGCTTAGCTGGTGGAGGAAAGTTCTTTGGGTAGGCTACCCAATGACAAAATCTCCAAGTTGCGACAAATTTAGAAAGAGCTTTACGGTCTAAATTTGTTGTAACTTGGATTTGAGACTGACGATGTTCGACTCGATTGCTATAGTGCTTTAAATTAATTATCTTGCGCAGGGCCGGTCTACGTCAGTCACGAGGAGGACTCCACACATTAATGAAGAGATTTTAAAAGTCTCAAAATTTAGATGGTTCATCAACTTTTCCTTTTTTTTTTTTTTTTTGAACTTTTCTTTTACCGCATTTTAAAATTATATTTAGATCTATATATAATTCTATAGTCTATCACCTTGACATCTTAGCTAAGCTTCTCTACAAATTTATCTTTCACGGTAATCAGGTCTATTAAAATACATAGATATATACATGTTTAAAGAATCTAGATCTATAGGCCTACATAGAATATATCTTTATCTATATAGATTATAGATCAAGATGAAGAAAGATTACTCTAGTAAAAGAAACTTGGGTTTTCTAATTTCTCTTCGCTACCACTTCCACTACTTCCAGGTCATTTATTACAGGAACAGTAACATCGTTGCAACCATGGCTGATCACGACGACGACGATCCTGTTATCGATGAGGTTTACAATTTTTTAACATACATTTTTTAATGTAGATCTATATTTATAATCTTTACTCATCTAGGTCACGGCTTATTCTTAGTTACTGCTCTTTTACTTTAGACTTTAGTCTTTACTCTTAGTGCTTACTCACACAGACAGTGACAGTGTGACACAGTCATAGGCCTAGGCCTAGAGGCAGGGGTCTTTACTTTAGGTTAGTATGGACTTCACTTATTAGACTCTAGATCTATGTCTTAATACTCTTATCTGAGGACTAGTGAGGACTTAAATTAATATAGCTAATCTAGTCTAGAGTCTAGTTAGGTCTAAGTCTAAGTTAGTTAGTAGATCTAAGTAACTAGATCTAGCTAGATATATCTAGAGTCTATAATACTCAGAATACTGTCTATACTTCTATAGTATTACCGTACTAAGACTAATACTACTAATAGTAGTAATAGTCATACTAGTTACTAGATCTATATAGAGTAACTTACGTTTATCGAACAAGGTAAGCTCATTCGCCGACATTTTTATGTTTGAATTTGTGTATCTCCGTAACAATTAGACCTAGAAAAAAACTGATTGTATCTATGAACTCCTCGTCCTTTTTTCTATAAAAATAGATTGGATTTAATGTATCACTAGGCTTAGTTAAAATTAAATACGAAGTCAAAGAGGTGTAGGGTAAGTATCGCCAAACGTACTTTTCCTCGAGTGGATTTTTCCCCAGTTACTAAGCTCGATCGGGTTGATGGAAGGTTCGAGCAGATCAAAGAAAATATATCTAAAAACATGTTTTAATATTTAATTTTTACTATAAAGTCATTTTCTTTTTACTCCAGCGCAAGAACACCATCCATTGCACCATTTCCCACCCTCCTCAACTTCAAATAGTCTATTTGAGCTGATGAACCATCAGACTTAAAAATAGCCTTAATCCCATTACCCATTTCCTTCACTACCGGGTAGTAAAAAAGAATAATTCCACACCTCCTGAGTTTGACCTCACCATGAACTTAGCCTTTACAAGGAAAAGGAAATAGTATGTGTCGGAAGTAAAGAAAAAAGGTGCATGCGCAGTAGCAATATAGTAGTAATTTGGTAAACATTCCAATAAAAAAGTTATAGCAATAAAAAGTGAACTGTTCGAACCTCTTGTCAAATCGCGACTGCTCGAACTTCGCACTTTACTCTATATTATAATTATATTATAATTATAATTAATTAATTATTATAAAATATAATATACTTAATATACTATCTATAGAATCTAGACTTAGTCACTTAGACAGACTTAGACTTTAAAACCCTCTTAATACGGAGGATTTTAGCATGTCTTGTGCCAAAAAACAGAGCACTATTTCCAGCCTTAACACTTCTCTTACAAAAAAATTCCTAACAAATAAACTAATTACTTTAAATGCACAAAACTATATATAATATTGAAGGGAAATGAATTCACTAATTTAATCTTATGGAATCTATCTGAAATATTAACATTTATTAAAATAATCCTCCAAGCTAATTTGCATAATTTATGTACATAAAATTCCAAAAAAGTTTTTTCAAAACAGAACAGAATTAAAAAGGTAAGAGTTTTTAAAGAAGTTTTAGGCTTGAATAAGCTCTAATCATGGTCTAGGGCCTAGGGAAACAAGGCACATAGAGACCCTTCAAACACTTCTATCACATTATTTTACTACTTTTCTCCCCCCCCCCCCCCCTCCGGTACCATGAAAACATTCATTATTGTCACAGTGACAGTCACCCATTTATGACCCAGGGATTGTTTTTTGAGCTGTTTGTTGATCAGAAAGTTGGCATCATATTTATTAGTCTCCCTGACAAATGTTTGAACTAAATTGATAGTCAAAAAAGGGCATAAAAACAGTCTATTGGGTGCTAATCCCTTTGTTCTCAAATGGGTTTTCTCTATCCAGCTACCCACCCTTACCTGTAAACCATGTTACCAAGAATAGAAAAGAATAAACTTAGATCTAAAGCTTTCCTTAATACTGCCCTTATTTTTATTAGGGCTATCATAGTTTAAATAAAATTAGAGTCAGTGATTCTGCTTTCATCAATATCAACGGCTGACATGTTAAAATTTTTACCTCTCACTAGCTAACTTAAAAAATCAATTAAAAAAAAAAATCGCGTTAAAACAGCAAAGGAAGCCGCCATTACAGTCTACCAATGTGTAAAATAGTAAGAACTAATCTGATTGGCTGATACAAACTCTGGCTAGCCAATCCTATGGTTGGAAACATTGCGGCAGATAGATCGGCCGGCTCGTCTTTTCATCAAATTGCCTTGGGCCGATAGATCGGCCGCGTCGTCTTAAGAAGGTTAAGTGAGTAAGTGTTACTGTTAAGACTACAAGTACATCTATAATCATAAATCTAGAGTTAGAGTCTAGACCTAGAGGCCTAGACGTAGAGAGTAGAGACAGTAGTGTAGACTCTAGAATCTAGACCTAGATCTACTGATTGTACTGTCTCATCGACTTGACACTCTCTCTTACTCTGAACTGCCTTACTCTAGATGATAGATCTAGACTCTAGACCTATATACTATATTGCGGCTATATTAAATCTATTATCTATATAATAGATCTATAGACAATCAAGATAATGTGTGCAAACCAAATATATTATGTATATAGTAAAACCTAAGTGATATAAAACTTAAGTTCGATCTTAGTAAGACTAGATAGATCTATAATCTATTGACAGTATTGAGTATTCTTTAATTCACATATTAATTATATAGCTATATTATAAAGTAGAAAGTAAGGTATATGATGTATGTATGTAAAAAATAATGTATGTTACAAATAGAAATCAAAACCATTTAACCAATCTTGATAAAACTTGGCATAAATGTTCCTTTGGTAACTGGGACCGTAGTGTATGTATTGTAGCCCTAAAACAAACTTAAGACCCTCAAAAAAAAAAATTGACCAACTCTATGAAAGCATTATAACTTCATTGATCTAGGCTATCTAGATCTAATTTTAGAAACTACACTTTGCTTAGATAGTTTTTTACATTGACACATGGAAATACAAAATATAGTCTATTGATTTCATTATTTAATACAATTAAGCTTCAAATATGTGTTTCAAAAGCATTTTTACGTAAATTCTGTCCTTATATCTGCGAATTTAGAATTCCTGACCAACATTCTTTCATTAGACATTACGCGAAATGTTACATAATAACAAATCTCTCTCTGTTCCTAGGTCTAAAACTCTAATGCCACTCTAAGATGATACAACTTCTCTTCGCAAAGATAGTTTTATAATTAAACACATGAACATACTAATTATAGTCCATTCATTTCATATTTTAATCAAATTAACATTCAAATGTGTTTTTCTAAAGCATTTTTCATACATTCGTTCGCATAGGTCTACATTCGTTCGCCAATGTTTTCATAAAAAAGTGAATTCAGGTCAATTAGCTATTTTTAGCACCATTCATAATATTTTTTTTATTCATGAATTCATGCTTTCGCTTTACTGATAACATTATTATTTTCTTTAATTGATTCTAATGCACAATATCAGTGACTATATCAGCAATATGCCAGTTAAGACCCGCGGGCAGCGGGAAATATGTGTCTAGTATATATATATATATTAAATCAATTGAAAGTTAGTTTATGTGGTCTTACGTTGAAAACATACTTTTTTTTACTTCTAAAATATTTTCAAATTTATTTCAGATTGATGTTTACTTATCCAAAAGTTTGGCAGATAATTTATATTTAATGCAGGTAAATATAGTGTTATTTATCCATAATTATTAAAATAGTCCTAGAGAAACAAAATTTTTTGTCATTTTTAAAAAATAAATTTGATGTTTTTGTGTTAGGCTTTCTCTTGAAAAATGAATCATAATTTTTTTTTTTTTACAGTATCCACTAAGACCTTTAAATAGGGGTTATGGTAATTTTGACCATTTATCTGCCAGAATCAAACCACAGCAAAAAAGGGTAAGTTAGGTTAGACTTTTTTGTTGAATAGTACTTACAATCAATAAACTTAAACCTAATAAAATATAAAGATGTATAGATCTTTCAATTGTTTTTTTATGTCTTTTATCTATTTTGTTTTGTCTTCATATGTTTCTTTTTAATTACATAAAATTTGAAGAAAAAAAACAACAACAAATAAGTGAAATATGATTTTCTTAAAAACTTAGATTGAGATGTCATTGGGTCTGGATACATATAGTAAAAACTATTCTAGAAGTAAAGGAGAGCAAATAGCTGTCAATGTTGATGGTAATGCTCATACTTCTTCAGATCGCTTCTTTTCAAGGTATGTCACTCAAAACCTTTGTTGCTATACAATTACTTTTTTTTTTTATATAACTATAATTTAAAGTAAGCAAGTTATATTTCAATCATATTACTATAACAGTGATGCCCAAAATATGGCCCGCGGGCCAGTTGACGTTGCTCCATCCGGCCCGCCGAAACGTTGGCAAAAAGTGTAGAAAATCTTATTCTCAAAAAAAAAAAAAAGTTTGAAAAAAAAATGTATCTCTCTCTACTTAAGGGTAAATGGATTGGTACAGATAATACTATTTTGTTTTATAAATATAGAATGGCTCTTTTTAAGGACATGAACAGCTTTGTGAAATCAAACACATAAATAAATAAGGCAGCATTTTTGGTTAAAAGATGCGATTGATTGATTTCAGCTAGAAAGGAGGATTGATGAAAATATTTCCCCAAAAGAACCATTTTCCGACGGCAAATGAATAAAAAAGTGTTAGCCAGCAATGATGGAAGAACTGTGTTCTGAAAAGACGTCAATCTTTCTCTTGATAATACAAGGCGAGAGAAAGATATGGGTAGATATCTCCATTCAAATATAACAGAAAAAAACAGATTTCGAAATGTTTTATATTGTCGCTGACGAGTCTACCTACATATCTGATACCGCTAAAAATTTTGGTAATTATTCGTGGTAAAAACAACAGTTTTGAAATCAGAGAAGTCAGTAGCTATGAGAAGCATGCACGAGACCACCACTAGCAGAGTCCTGCCAAAGAGGTTTCAACCATCATAAAGGACCTTTCTCTTGCTTAGGAGAAATAAGTGGAAGCAACTATTGATAGAGCAACAAGTATGGTTGACAGCAAGAGTAATTAGAAAAGTTGTCAACTCAAAAGGGACCAAGCCTCTGTGGCTTCATTGAATTATTCACCAACAAGCTTTTCAGTCTGAACAATGTGATGATGATCGTGTTCAGATTGAACAAAGTTCGTCGTTTCGAAAATCCATCTGCGGCCAATGTGTCAAGTGCCCAGACAGAGCTGCAACTGGAACTGACTTACAAAGCTAAACATCCCTGTTTGACGAATTTCAAGTGATTCAGATAATGGATTTCTACTCCATTTTGCTTGCAGAAACATTTTCTAAATCTCCGAAAATCAGCGCCCCTTAACGATGATCACAATAATTACTTTTTAGTGAGAACAAACCTTTTCAGTGATGAATCAGGTGACACCCATATTATGTAATCGTCTCACGGACGAACATCTAGAATTCTAGATTCAGGGCTCCAACTCTGCATCTCATCTATGCAGCCAGATATTTAAAAGCTGGTTATGGATAAACTTTCATGAATCAATGTAAATACTAGATTCACTGGTTTCTAATAAACATGGTTTATTGTTTATTTCCTGATGTTTATCGTTTTGCTGATGTGGCCTGCGACACGACTGGGAAATTAAAATGGCCCGCAGACCGAATAAGGTTGAGCATCACTGTACTATAACATTAGGAATTTGAGAAAATATTTGTACAATTATTATTATAGATTCTCTCATTAGACATCATATTGTTCCTTAGTTATGTACCAAGGAAATTAATGTGTAATTTTTAAAATGTATCTTTCTTATACTAATTTAAACTGCTTCACTGATGCTAAAGGTTATACAACTTTTTGTTTCAAAACACCAGCACTTTAATACACTAGTAACACGAACCTAAAATGTATCAAGTGAAAACTATCCTACTTATACCTGATCTGTACTTTACATTTGTACACTATTTTCCTCAGCTCAAAGATGGATAAAATCATACTCTCTTGCCCTCCCTATGTAAAGACTTTTTCTAATTGTCAGTATGCTGCTGGTCTTTTGAAAGATGGTAAGTTGTATCTGTTTCTTGTGAGCTTTATTCTGTTACTCAGCCAAACTGGCAAAAATAGCAAATTTAAGGGCTACCTTTACTTCTTGAATTTCAAGTGTTTGACGATAGCTTGATGCAAAGAAAAATCCCATTTAGTACTATATTATAAAACTTGGGTGGTCTTAATAATGAAAAAGAAAATCTTGTTGGACGCACAAATTTTTGTTGATGGTGTATGCTAAACTGTATTTGTTTTTTGTTTAAGGTGAGCTTCACTTGACTCCAGTTAGTGCTGTAGTGCAAATGCGACCAAGTTTTGATTATTTAGATAAGGCAGATACTAGACATCGCTCAGAATCAAGTGTAGCTACTACAGATGGAGGTATGTTTCTAGTTATGTGTGCTTTTGTTTTTAAACATTTTTTTTTAATGTGAAAAGGCTCATAAAAATTTAACTCTATCTTAAATAATAAAAGCCCTTGAAAGATCTTTAGCAGATGCATGTGATACATTAAGTGGAGTTTTGTTTTTCCTATTTATTTTATGAGATCAACATATTGTGCAGGTGAATCTTCCCAAGATGAAGCAGAGGAAGAGGCAACTCCTGTCAACATGAAAGTGGCTAGAGGTGAAAGTGAAGAGTTTCGTGCTCGGCGTATGGCTAGTTATGAATACATCAATCAAAAAAGAGAAGAAGAACGTTGGATACCTATCATATATCACACATCTGAAGTAAGTGGACAAATTTGTAAAGTTTTTGTACTTAAAGTGTCATGGCATCCTTCAAAAACATCAGTTTCTTTCCACATTTGCTTCTTTCTTTATTCATCATGTAGCTTCAATATCAGTATAGCACAAAGCATTAAATTATCAACTGTAAACTGTATTGAACTACATTTTTGTATGATTTGAGTCTATTATTAACAAATCACAAGAAAGATGACGCTTACTATAAGCTATCCCGACAAGACTAACGCCTAATCTTTCGACTCAGGACCGGACACAACAGAATGAGACAACACATGTACCGGAAGCTCAAAATTGGAACCAGTGAAATCTGCCCATGTAGAGTATCACCAGAGAATGCCAACCACGTCCTCCAAAACTGCTCTCTCTACCAAGAGGCCTGTATAAGACACTGGCCCCAAAACACCCCAATTGAAGGAAAACTATATGGAGAGCTCCCTGATTTGGAAACCACTGAGCAGTTCATCTCATGTATTGGTCTAGTCATCTGAACACTCCAACATAACAATGAGAACGAAGAAGAAGAAGAGTCTATTATTAGATATAAGTGGATGGCTAAATACTTTCCATAGGTGTAAAATCTACATAGGAAATTAAAACAAAAATATGTAAAAAAAAAATTAAAAAAAATAATCAAATGAGCTACTGAAGGTTTTACTAGTTTTTGCTATCTTTGAATGTTTAGTCTATACTTAGTGAAACAGAGAGACAGCAGTTGCTAGCATCAGATGGACCTCGTGTACCCCAATTTAAAATCTCCACTCAAGAGTATCTGCAAGCCTTGATCCCCCCATCGGATGAAGATATAAGGTAAGGTCAAAGATCAAATAGTTTGAATATAAAAATTATAACTTTTTTTTTCACTCACTTAGTTCAAATATTCTACAATTATATATATATAATATATATATTATATTTTAAGATGAGTTTTTAAACAAATTAAATTACTTTTTAATGAGTTGCATTAAGTTTATTGGCTTCAAACATATATAAAATATAACTTTATTTATTTATTTAAAGCTTCAAATTAACTGAATATATAGCCCTACTAATCTGAAACTTTTGAATTGTCAAGTGCATTGATTAATGCTCATTATTTATCAAAATACTGACATATCTGTTTTGGTTTCAGTGAAAAGCCTGCAATGCCTGACAATGTACTATCACTGAATGAGCTGCGTAAACTTGATCTGGCTGACCAGATAAAAGCTTTACTAATTAATGGTTTGTTGCTTTACCTTTCTTTAAGAAAAAGCATTGATCTACATGTTAATTAATATTTTTTTTTTATTTTGATAAATAAATTAAGCATCCTTGTTATCTAACATTTTTTTTAAATTTCAAATACTTTGTCCACAGTAAAGGTAATCAGGTTCAATCAACTGATCAGTTTCCTTGCTCGGGGTACTGACCAGCAAGCAGTGCTGAGAACACTACAAAGTATGGCTGTTTTGGTTCAAGGATGTTGGGTTGTGAAAAGGTTAGTACTATAGCTCTGAGAAAGTTTTGTTTGAAAATTGTTTTCAGGTAATTTAACTCATTAAAAAATGATTGGTTGATCCTTTTCAGTGAATTATTGTATCCTGATGAAGAGAAGGAGGAACTTGCCAGGAAGCGCAAGTCTCATAATGCTGTGAATCCTGAACTGTTGCGAAGAGTTAGAGATTATGCTGTAAGACTGATTTTAAGGTTACATTCTGAATAGGATTTATGACACTTATGCCATGTTGACTTAAAGAAAATTTTTACATAGCTTATACCAACTCACTCTGTCTGGTAAAACGTTTGTACACGTTATTTCTCCCACACCCAATATCAGATCAAGCTGAAATTTTGCACAATTATTTCTTTTAGTTAATTAACAATTGGTAATTAATTATGCTGTTTGGTATCTTGAACAATGGAAAGAAATTGTACTTGACTGAAGTGGTGGTACAAGCTGAATTAGTCCCCTTATAGGTCATATGAGAATTAGTGAACACAAATCTGAATGAGTCTATAGAAACAATACATAACTTTTCAATCTTCCATGTTCATAAGCTCAATCCCCACTATCAGAGTGATTACCTTGTTGGTTTGAGAAGATATTTATTGCACACATTGTTAAGGTTTATTTACTCTCTCATCACATCTTTTTTTTTCTGTCAAGTAAATGGAGACTTTAAAAAAAAAACACATTGTTTTTAAACATGTACTTTATTCTGTTGTGTTTACTATGACTAAAGAAAAATAAAAAAATACATAATTCAGTATTAGCAATTGCACAATCTTGTTATACAAGTTTGTCTAATTATTGTTATTGATGGCTGATTTAAGAAATCTCCTATTGATCTTTTCAGATGTGGAAGTTCACTCATAATAAATATGTGGTGAGAAAAGATATTTCCTCCATTGTTCAAGTAAGTCAGTAGTTTCTTTCTTTATAGAAGGGTCAGTTAAACATTCCACAGATCCTATACAATACAACTTTTTCTTGTGCATTTATGTTTCTGTAATGAATGAAAAACATGTTGGCTTGGTTGTGTACCATGATATGATTTCATTTAGACCTGTGGAAGTTGGTGTTTAACTTTGAGATAGTTTTTTAGGATAGGGAAGTTGCCAAGAGCAGCCAGTTGTTCAATTTTCTATTTATTACCTCTACTAACTCCAGCTTGTAAAGTCTCACTTTATAATACTTTCTTATCATTGTCATCTTTGAATTTTCTTGCAGCCTCTACCATTTGTTTGTGCAGCCTCTGCTATCCTGTCACACACACACACACAACCATGTTCTCCCAACCCTGCTCATTACATTTCATATAAATGTATATACCAACTAATGAGAAGTGATGTTTAACTTCTAATTAATTTCACCAGGATATTTAAATAGAACAACATGCTTCAATCTTTCAGACCTGGCTGATGAAGCAGAGCTTCAATTCCTTTATTAGATCAAGATATTATATGATATAGATAAAATAATCTCTATAGTATTGGAGTGATCGTTAAATGAACTTGTGTGTTACCCGTGCTTGTAATCGTGCTAGTATTTGTAATCGTGTTCGCATTATCGTAGTCTGTGAATCGTGACCAGTCTGTACTGTGTTATTGTGTGTATCAGTCGTGTTTTATTGAAATAAAGCCTTGTTTCTAAGGTTATGAATTGACTTAGTATATTACAATTTATTTCAATAAAACCATTCTTAAATGGACAAGTTTTTGCGTCCCAATAGACTGGATGCTGATCCTAGTTCAACTAATGCTTCAGTTACATGGAAACATTGGATTTCTTGTTTTGACAGATTCGCAACGAAGGTAGGGGCTAGTGAAAGCGAACAGTTTGACCTGCTATGCAACTTTGTGTCTCCATCCTTATATCAGTATATTTCTACCTGTTCTAAATACTCAGAAGCAAAATCTATTCTTGAGAATTTATTTGTGAAGGCCCCTAATGAAACATTGGCCAGACATTTGCTTGCAACTTGCAAACAAGAAGTCGATCAAAGTCTTGATCAATTTGTACACAAGCTGAGAGTGATGGCCAGAGATTGTCAGTTCCGAGCTGTCAGTGCTGACAAAAATGAAGAGGACGCCATTCGCGATGCCTTTGTTAGCGGCATGCGTTCGAGTGTAATTAGACAGAGGCTACTTGAGAAAAGATCCCTTGACTTGAAAATGGCTTTAGATATTGCCAAGACTCTCGACATGGCCCAAAAAGAATCCAGTTCGTTTAGAACTCCGTCTCAATTGGTAGAGTCATCTCTTTCGTCATTGGCAATCTCAACCGAAGAAATGGTGGACTCAGAAACAATCGCAACAGTGAATACTAAATGTTTCTTTTGCGGAGGTAGTCGGCATCTCAGAGCGAAATGCCCTGCCAAAGACTGCATGTGTCATTCGTGCGGGAAAAATTGACATTTTTCGAAGGTTTGCAGGTCTCGCAACACTCCTATAACCAAAACAAAAGTCAAAACATCTCCTAGCCACGAGATTAAAAGACAATCTTGTAAAGATTGTAGCTGCATTAAGGACTCTACACATCTAACATCACTAATTGCTACTTCGTCTGTACCTGGTTTAACTAAATCAACAGTACACATCTCTGTAAATGGCGTGAACCTAAAAGCCCTAATTGATACAGGTAGCGGGGAAAGCTACATTTCTTCAAACATACCAAGAGAGTACGATTGGTCAGTGACACGTTCAAAGCACACAATTTCTATGGCGTCATCTCAACTGTCAAGCGTCACAAGAGGCCACACGTTTGCATCGCTAAAATACAAAGGGGAAGTTTACAATCAATTCAAACTTTCGTTACTAGATGAACTTTGCACTGATGTAGTGCTTGGGTTAGATTTCCTCGCATTACACAAAGAACTGATAATTCCATTCAACGGTGGTCGACCTGCATTTCATGTCTGCTCGCTCAATGCTGTGAAGGTAGAGGCACCACAATTGTTTGCAAATTTATCCCCTGATTGCAGACCTATTGCTACTAAATCTCGTCGTTACTCCTTCCAAGACACACAATTTATTAAAGCTGAAGTTGAGAAATTGATACGAAACGGTATCATTGAACCTTCCAAATCACCTTGGAGAGCTCAAGTCCTTGTCACGACCAATGAGCGGCACAAAAAGCGAATGGTCGTTGATTATAGCCAAACTATAAATAGATTTACTTACCTGGACGCTTACCCCATGCCTAGAGTGGATGAAATGGTGGAGAAAATTTCCAGGTATGAAATCTTTAGCACATTGGATCTGGAGAGTGCTTATCACCAAATACCAATCCAACAGAGCGAAAAGAAATACACAGCCTTCGAAGCTTGTGGTAAACTCTACCAGTTTTGCAGAATACCCTTTGGGGTCACTAACGGTGTAGCTTGCTTCCAGAAAACCATAGACACTATTATAGAAAAAGAAAATTTGTCTGACACGTTTGCCTATGTCGACAATGTAACAATATGTGGTACAGATGTAGACTCCCATAACAAAAATCTGTTGCATTTTCAGAAGGTAGCTCTGGAATACGGAATAACTTTCAACGAAAGTAAAAGTGTATTTGCTACTAAGAAGGTAAAGCTGCTTGGATATGAAATATCCAAAGGGCATTTGAAGCCGGACCCTGATAGATTTCAAGCTCTGCGAGATTTGCCACCTCCAAAAGATCTGAAGTCTCAGAAAAGGATTGTAGGACTTTTGGCATATTATGCTCACTGGATACCAAATTTCTCCGACAAAATGTATCCTATAATGAAAAATCAAATTTTTCCTGTACCTACAGAAGTAAAAACAGCGTTGGAAGACTTGAAAGAAGAATTGCAGAAAGCAGCAATTTTCACCATAAAGTATGACCATCCTCTAATTGTGGAAACTGACGCTTCTGACATCGCAGTAGCTGCCACTTTAAATCAGGAGGGAAGACCTATTGCATTCTTCTCTAGAACTCTTTCACCTACTGAAAGGCATCAATCTGCCATAGAGAAAGAAGCCACTGCAATAATTGAAGCCATACGCAAATGGAAGCATTATTTGTGTGGCAATCACTTTACCCTTATTACGGACCAGCGGTCTATTTCATACATATTTAAAGACACTCATGACAAGAAAATTAAAAACGATAAGATACAAAGGTGGAAATTGGAACTAGCAAGCTTCAAGTTTGATATACAGTATAGACCTGGGAACGCCAACACAGCAGCAGACACCTTGTCTAGAGGGCACTGTGCAACCATGACGAAACAAAGTAGCCTGAAGACGTACCATGACTACCTGTGTCATCCAGGTGTCACTAGACTTCTACATTATGTCAGGTCAAAGAACTTACCCTTCTCGGTTGAAGAGGTCAGACAGACCATTCAACAATGCAGAACCTGCTATAGAATTAAACCGCAATTCTATAAGGAATTTGCAGGTACGCTCATCAAGGCCACACAGCCGTTTGAAAGAATAAGTGTTGACTTTAAAGGTCCTTTGCCATCAGCTACTCGCAACAAGTATTTGTTAACAATGATTGACGAATATTCGCGGTTTCCATTCGCTTTTCCCTGTCCTGATATGACATCTAAGACAGTAATAAAGTGCTTCGACCAGTTATTTTTCCTCTTTGGAACACCCAGTTACATCCACTCTGATCGTGGCACATCATTTATGTCCACAGAAACTACAGAATATCTACATTCTAAGGGCATAGCCACTAGCAGGACAACGCCCTATAATGCCAAAGGAAATGGGCAAATAGAAAAGCTGAATAAAACATTGTGGCAGGCTATTTTATTAGCATTGGACTCAGGGAAGTTGGAACTATCACAGTGGGAATCTGTGTTGCCCCAGGCACTTCACTCAATTCGATCATTACTGTGTACTTCTACTAATGAAACTCCACACGAACGGATCTTCAAATTCAACAGAAGATCGCCAACGGGAACATCCTTGCCTACTTGGCTACAGAACCCAGGCAAAGTATTACTAAAATCCCCTGTAAGATCTTCAAAATTTGACCCATTGGTACAAGAGGTTGAACTTATTAGCTGCAACCCACAGTATGCCCATATACGATTTCCAAACGGCCGGGAGGAGACAGTGTCGCTTAGGCACCTGGCACCAAAGGAAAGTTCCACGAACGACTATTTCGAACCAGAGAACGGTATTCTGCCTCAAGAGGTCGGTGACTCTTTGGATCTCTCACCAGGGAGTCGCTACGGGCCTGAAACTATCAGTAATTCACAGAGTCCCACCCCAATGATGTACAACCAGCCAGAAGTCATCAGTGACTCACAGGGGAGCCACCCAATGCCAGAGGTCAATATTGACTCGAGTCCCGTACAGGACAGTTACGACTTGCAAGGAGAAAAGTCTACGCCAGAGATACCTCCGGATCCTTCCCTTCATACGCATGGTTATAACCTAAGACCCAGAAAGAAATAAAGGAGGGGTGAATGGAGTGATCGTTAAATGAACTTGTGTGTTACCCGTGCTTGTAATCGTGCTAGTATTTGTAATCGTGTTCGCATTATCGTAGTCTGTGAATCGTGACCAGTCTGTACTGTGTTATTGTGTGTATCAGTCGTGTTTTATTGAAATAAAGCCTTGTTTCTAAGGTTATGAATTGACTTAGTATATTACAAGTATATCATTTGTTAAAAAAAAAAATCTAGCACCTAAAAATGTGTACAAATTTTGTTGTTTTTTATAGTTGCGTTCTGATGAAGTCAAAGAAATCCTAGAAAAAATGTCCCGTTTAAAAGCAAAGAGTGGCTGGGAATTCCTATATGATTATGACAGAGATTTCTGTGAAAGGTGATAAATATTTTCAGTTTCATGGTCAGTTTAAATACAGTGGAACTTTGATAATGCCTCCACCTTTCAGATCAATCTTATCAGGGTATTTTGTTTGGGTGAGTGTTATATGCATGTTACATTTTTTAATGGAAGTTTAAATCAAGTCTCTTTGAAATGTGAAATGCATTTTCGGATGAATTTTGTTTTAGGCATAATGTGGCTAATGAGGTTCCACTGTAATTTTTTTTGAAAGATAATTAAATGATGATGTCTGTATATTTTACTTAATTTAATGCTAAGATATTTTAAATGCAGGCATCCTGAAATTGTTCAGCGACAAAGAAACAAGTGGGCATTAACTTTTCATACACTGGCTCAGCACTTTAAGATGCCAAAGGATGGGGATAAGAAAGCTTTAGGTAAAGAAAACAAAGAGGCTTTTTTTTAGGCTCAATATGGACAGAAATATTGAGTATATTTTATCTTTAGGCTCAATATTGATAGAAATATTGAGTATACTTTATTTTTAGGCTCAATATTGATAGAAATATTGAGTATACTTTATTTTTAGGGTGTAATTGACATTATCACAATATTTTTTGATGTGCAGAGTTGGAGATGGCTTTAATGAACCAGCAGCCAACAGATAAGCACAGAACACGTCGACTGTCTAGTCGCTCTCCACGAAAACGAACACTCAGTGGTCGTTCACTTTCTGACCTGAGTGACATGGAGGTGGACAACCAAGGAGATAAAAGCTACCACCATTATGAAAAGCATAAAACCTCTGACAACTCATCTCTGAAAAATATTACAGACACTTTGTCTTGCAATGGCGGAGTACATTCCCAAAAACATGTTCAGAATGGCTTTAGCCCTTCTCACTGTGATAAGTTTCCATCTCAAATGGAGGTAGATGGGGTGACCGGTAAAGACAATTCCAGGCTGATGCAGGAGCTGGAGAAGTTTGTTAAAGAGGCCTTGGCTGAGAGTGCAACACTGTGCATGTCAGACTTAAGAAGCAAGTTGTCTATGTACACAGCACGTGTGGCATCAGCTCATGTCTTTAGTGCTGGAGTGTCAGACAGTATGTTTGAAGAGGCTGTAACATCTGTAGGTGGATTTAGACTTAAAAATATGGTAAGAGAATTTTGAATTGGCTTCTGCTATAATATAGTAAGGACAATGGGACTGTTATGTTCTTTATTACCAGTTGAAGAGTGCTAGGCTATTATATCGTTTTGGGGACTTGGATTTTAACTCGGATTTAAAGACTTCCCTGTTCATTATTATATTATGGATACTTAATGGGATAAAGTAAAGGTTTGCTTTTATGTTGCATACTAAATATAAACCTATCCCTTTAAGCTATAATTATAAAACTTGCTATACGTTAAATTGTTACTTTTAATAGACTTTTATTTTGAATGAGGTAGATACATTCGTTTGATAAAAAAAGTCTTGCTTTAAGAATATTAATTTCTTATAACTGCTGTTTTCATAAACATCTGTCCGACAAAGAACATTGATTGTACTTTTTTAAAAATAAATACTTATGCAAGAAAATAACACATTTCAAGTTTTAAAATTTCCCTTATATCAATATTTTTTTAGTGGCCACCTAATAGAAAACCAGAGCCAATGTATGCAATGTACTCAGGAAATGATGCAACAAATCATGTAAGTCATTCAATCAAGTCAGGACCAAATATATTAGGTCTTACATTTTGTCCCCTTTTTTTTTCTTTCTTTTTTATAATTTTTCTTTTTTTTTTCTAGTTGAAAAGAATTTTATTTAGCATGTTTGAAGAATATTCAAAGATTCGAAGTGTACAGTTTAAAACAAAAGCTAAAGAATCGGGTATTGACCTGTCTGATGCAGATGTGCGCAGATTCCTTAAAGTAAGTTTAGTTTTAAATTGTATGTTAAGTTGGACTTCAAACTATGCAACATTTAGGAACAGTTGAGCAGCATAATACAATATCTATTGAACTATGGCTGGGTAGGCCACCTAACTTGTATAGGGAGATGAACTATGCCAAAGGTGTCCTGAGACATGACGTTAAACTGTGCTCCTCTTTCCTTAGCACTTTTGGAGCTCAAAAGTGCCCTACTTCTTTTCTATCATTGTGTCTGCCTCCTCTTTTCCTCAGTCTGCCTCCTCTTTTCCTCAGTCTGCCTTCATTGATCATCACTCTGTCTCCTTATCTCTAAAATCTACGTCCTAGACCAGTCCGTTTGCCGTGGACTGCGACGGGTAAGGGGGGGGATAAAGAGATCCTGGTGTTTGAGTGGTGGCTATCTGAGGATAAACCACCACAACACAATACTTTGGCTCCAAGTTCCCCTAGACATGAGGCCCAGATGGCTGCTCTGGGTCAACCGGCTGGTCATGCAGAGGGCGGTGGCTGGAGGGTCAATCAGGGAGCTGTGTCCGATACAGCAGCTGACTGAGTATAGCACCTGTGTAGCCCTGGCGGGCTCATTCTGGACTTCCGAATGGCCAGTCCCCTTGTTGGACTCGATGGCGGGTGGGGAGCACAGGTGCCGAACTAACAAGAATATATATGGACTAAAAAAAACCCAATAAACTACTTGCCCCAGATTTAAGTCTGGGCAAGAGATGCCGTATTGAGGCAAAAAAGGAGGAGGCCACAAAAAGCTGTACTACCTGGCCATCATTTTTGGTGGTCAGATGCACAGAGGAGGGGAAAAGCCTGACAAAGCTGAGCCCTTTCCTTATCTATAAGGGACTCAAGTCAGTAGTGGGAGAGCCCAAGAGTGTGTCTAAGCTACACAAATCAATGGAACTTCTTGTAGAAGTAGATGGCAAGACACACTCTGATGGGCTTTTAAGATGCAGAAGACTGTGATCTCCAAGTGGAAGTCATGCCACACAAGAGTCTGAACACCAGCAGAGGTGTAATCAGCTCTAGGGACCTACTGGAATGTTCCGAGAAGGAAATATTGGAGGGCATTGAAGGAGTCACCCATGCCCGGCGCATTACCAGGCGGAGGGATGGTGAGGAGGTCAAAACCGCCACTATTCTCACATTCGGAACTAGGACACCGCCAGAGTATGTGAAGGCAGGATACCTACGAGTTCCAGTGAGGCCTTACATTCCTAACCCTATGAGGTGCTTCAAGTGCCAGGGTTATGGAAACAGCGCAGCAGTCTGCAAGATGAACACTGTGTGTGCCACATGTGCTGGAGAGGGTCATGAGGACAAGGGCTGCACAGCCCAGTTCAAATGCCCAAACTGTCACGATGGCCACTCAGCCTACTCCAAGGACTGCCCTGTGTGGAAACAGGAGGTTGCCGTGCAGGAGTACAAGGCAAGAAATGGATGTACCTTCAGCCATGCGAAATCGGCTGTATTGGCCCTACCCAAGGGCCAATTCGGCTTGACAAAGACCTATGCCCAGGCTGTTGCTAAGATAGGAAGATCCATAGCCACACAGATGGACACATTGACCCCACCACCCCCTCCTCCTCCTCCAACTCAGAAGAAAACACCGCCAAAGAACACACCTCTGAAGAAACAAGAAAGCCCTGTTGTCATGCTAAAGAACAGGTTCTCTGTGCTCGCTGATGAGAGCATGGAGACTGAGCAGCATGTCAAAACCAATACTCCGGGAGAACCCGGAGACATCATGTCTGACACAGGTTCTCCTCAGAGAACCCAGCAGACACCCCAACCTCTACCGAATTAGAGGTTGACCTACTCCCTAAGGGGAGAAATTAAAGCGGAGAGGATGCCCGAGGTGAGAGAGGAGGAAATAACCTCCGCTCTAACCAGAGGGATCTCCCCTCTCCAGAGAGAAAGACTTCCCCCAAAAGGGGGTTGTCCTCCTCTCCATCCAAACCCAAGAATAAAAATACCAAGGTCACTGGAATAAAGGGAAACCCCTCCGGGGGGCCTCCCAAGGCCAAATAGCTCCAAGTAGGTCATCTAGAATAAGCCATGGATTCCAGAATTGTACAGTGAAATTGTAGAGGCCTCAAGGCCAATTATGAGGAAATGCAGCTACTGATGGACTCTGAGACTCCTGTAGCTGTCTGCTTACAGGAAACATTTCTGAAAGATAGCATCAGCTTCCGAAGCTACAGTGCTTACAGCAAGAATGTTGAGGATGCAGAGAGAGCATCAGGTGGAGTCTGTATCCTTGTGAAGGATAGCATCCCCCATGAGAGGGTAGAACTACAGACCACACTACAGGCTGTAGCAGCTAGGATAACCCTTCACAAATTTATCACTTGCTGCAGCCTGTATCTACCACCAGGCGCTCCATTCAACCAAACAGACATGGAGGACCTATTGAAACAACTTCCCCGGCCTTATATAATCTTTGGGGATTTCAATGCCCATAACACCATGTGGGGATCCAAGAATACCAACACAAGAGGTCGTATGCTGGAGGATATCTTCCTCCAACATGATTTATGCATGCTTAATGATGCATCACCGACCTACTTGCACCCAGGAACTGTATCTCTCACATGCATTGACCTCACCGTGTGCGTCCCTGGACTTCTGGACGACTTTAAATGGTCAGTTAGCAATGATCTACGGGGAAGTGATCACTTCCCAATCATTATTACTAACAATCTCCTCTCATTGGGACGACCTCAGCAGTGGAAACTGAATAAGGCCGATTGGGAACAATTCCAAAAAAGATGCTCCGAGGATATCACAGAAAATATCCTTGATGAACAGAACCCAGCTGATACCTTTGCTAGCAAGCTACTTAGTATAGCCAGGAAAGTTGTCCCCCTAACCTCCGCAAATCCAAAACGGCTTAGCAAACCATGGTTTGATACAGCTTGCAAAAGTGCTATTGGCGATAGGAAAAAACGACTGGCTGCATTTATAAAGAATCCTTCCCAGGAAAACCTAAAGCTATTCAGGATAGCTAGAGCAAAGGCTAGACAAACCATACGGTCAGCCAAAAGGAATTCCTGGAGAAGTTTGTCGGCAGTCTGGATGCCAAAACTTCTGCTAGAGCGGTTTGGAAGGCAGTAAGGCGAATCAAAGGGAAAGAATCAAATGCAATAGGGCATTTCAAAAACCAAGGACGAACTGTCACGTCCCCCAGAGAAATAGCTGACTGCCTTGCATCCACAATAGCAGAAAAGTCATTCACTGCACACTACAAGCCAGAGTTCCTAAAAGTCAAAACCAGGGAGGAAAGACACCCCATTGATTTCAGGTCAGAGAACAATGAAGACTACAACAAACCGTTCTCGCTTGAGGAACTGAGGGAATTGCTAGACAAGTCACTTGACACAGCGCCTGGAGAAGATGAAATCCATTACCAGTTCCTCAAGCACCTTCCCAAACCCTCATTGACAGTCCTGCTAGGGGTCTATAACTGTGTGTGGCAAACAGCTGGAGGAAAGCCACAGTTATACCGATACCTAAACTGGGAAGAGACGGCTCTGACCCAGCTAACTATCGAGCAATAGCACTAACAAGCTGCATCTGCAAAACCATGGAAAGAATGATTAACAGTAGGCTGGTCTGGTACCTATAGAGGAATAAAGTGATTTCCAACTACCAGTGCGGATTCTGGCAGGGGCAGACAACAACTGACCACCTGGTAAGGCTGGAAGCTTATATTAGAAATGCATTACTCAGAAGAGAACATCTAGTAGCTGTATTCTTCGATATAGAAAAGGCTTATGACACAACCTGGAAACATGGCATTCTACGTGACCTGGAACTTATGGGGCTTAAGGGACACCTTCCCCGTTTTGTGAGGGAATTCCTGAAAGACCTAAAATTTCAGGTTCGAGTGGGCAACTCCGCTTCTGACACTCATGACCAGGAAATGGGTGTACCCCAGGGCAGCATTCTGTCAGTCACCCTGTTCAACATTAAAATAAATAGAATCATAAATGCTCTGTCCCCTGGCATAGAGTGCTCTTTGTATGTTGATGACTGTCATTTTTACTTATGGGAAAAACATGAACACCTTAGAAAGAAAATTACAGTTATGTTTAAACAAAATTCAAAATTGGGCAAATGATAATGGTTTTAAATTTTCGGACTCCAAAACAGTTAGTATGCATTTTTGTAATTTAAGGGACTCCACCCAGACCCTGAACTATTTATAGAGAAAAAGAAGATCCCTGTCGTGAAAACTACAAAATTTTTAGGCCTCACCCTAGATTCCAAATTTAATTTTCTCCCCCACATTAAGGAACTTAAGAAGAAATGCCAAAAGTCATTAAACATACTTAGAGTACTCAGCCATACGGACTGGGGAGCTGACAGAGATACCTTGCTGCTGCTATATCGGAGTCTAATTCGATCCAAGCTAGACTACGGATCCATAATATATGGAGCAGCAAGGAAGTCTTATCTAAAAATACTGGAACCAATACAAAATGCTGCCCTGCGTCTCTGTCTCGGTGCGTTTCGTACATCACCTATCCCAAGTCTCCATGTGGAGGCTGGAGAACTCCCCATGGATATAAGAATGAAAAAGCTTGCAATGCAGTATATAGTCAAGCTAAAATCCAACCCCACGAACCCTGCTTTTGACTCCATATTTAACCCCACAGAGGTAGAATTATACAATCGAAGGCCTAACGTCATACAGCCGTTGGGCCTTCGATTGAGAGAACCCATCCAAAATTTAACCCCACCCATTGACCAAATCTCTAAAATAGAAACCCCTCAGAATCCTCCTTGGCTAATGAATAAACCCAAATTAAATTTATCCCTCCTTAATTTCAAAAAAGAAAATACAGACCCAAGCATGCTACAAGTCCACTTTAGGGAACTGCAGGAGAGCTACGGAGATTGTGGCACCATCTACACGGATCCAAAATGGATGGAAAGGTCATGTGTGCCTGCTCTTTTCGGAACAAAACAATGTCCCGTAGACTCCCCGATGGCTGCTCTATCTTTACGGACGAATTGCATGCAATATCGCTTGCACTTATGGCCATTAAAGCATCAGAAAGGAGGAAATTTATAATCTGCTCAGACTCCAAATCTGCATTGCAAGCTTTGGGGCGGATGAAGACTGACATCCCATTGGTACATAAGAGCCTGAAGCTGTTGGACCAAATAACAGCCGGCCGTAGGGATGTCACCTTCATCTGGGTCCCCTCCCATGTTGGCATTGAGGGAAACAAAGCCGCAGACAGAGAAGCAAAGAGAGCCCTAAATCATGCCGTGTCAGGAACCCAAATTCCCTACTCGGACCTGAGACAAAGTATTGCCTCTGCCACCTATCGAGAGTGGCAGAACTGATGGGAGGCTGAGACTCACAATAAACTCAGACAGATTGTGGCGGATGTCAGGTGGCGGCCCACATCTAAGGGTCTGACAAGGCGTGGTAGCACGACCATGTCCAGACTTAGGATTGGCCACACCTACATCACGCACTCTTTTGTGCTGAAGAGAGACGAGCCCCCACTTTGTGAGTACTGTGACTCTTGCCTCACAGTGGAACATATCCTCGTTGATTGCCCCAGATACCAGGATGTCAGGGAGAAATATTTTAGAGCCATTTTAGAGCCACTAACTTAAAAACACTTTTTGATAATGTCGACCCAGGGAAGGTACTGGGCTTTATCCGGGAAGTGGGGTTATCTACGGAGATCTGATTTATGAATTTGTGAATGTACTATTTACATTAGATTTTTACCAAATAATGAAATTTTTACTACCTTTACTATTTTAACTGTGAATAGACCTTGATTTTAATAATATGACTGTATAGAATTTGGCCATTGTTGTTTAGAGAGAGAGTAGTCTTTAAGGGACTGCAGGCACGACATGGCCTAAATTGTGCCGATGTGCCTAAAATCAAAATCAAATCAAATCACCTATGCCAAAGTCAATCATTTTTGGTCAATTAAAAGTTTGATAAAAATTCAGTGTCTAGCTTAAATTAAACCTTATTGTTACTAATGATCCATAAGCAAGCAAACTGAATAATAAAATGTTTTCAGACATAAATAATTAAAGTAATGCTGTCATCAATTTTTATCTGAACTATTGATCCAACTAATAAAACTGTCACCTATTAGTGCTAGCTCTATATTCCTTTCTTAGTGTTCAATGTTTCGGTTGTTTCATTCAATGCAGACAATTATTGTTGAAAACCTGGCCTACAATTGATTTTATTAAAAAAAAAAAAATTATTCCAATAAAAAAATCACTGACCAACATATTCTGTTGAAAATCATTTTTGGCATGGGATATCCTAATTAGGAACAATGTGTGGTCTTTTAAAATGCTCTGAATTAGCATTGGGACTCCCTTTTCTTGCTAAGAGTTTGACGCAACTAGAACAATTCATATTTAAATACCATCTAGTTGTTGATTGATGTCTCACTTTTATTCCCCCAAGTTTAAAACTTTTCTCAGAGAATCTAGTACAATGTTAAATCGGGGGGACAAACTTGTAGATTGGAAATACACATGACGGCAACCTTTTTTTGTGTGCAGACCAACACAGACACCATGATGCCCAAAAATTGTGTGCTTTTTATAGTGTAATGCAATGAGTTTAAAAATGTCTTATGATTCTTCAGTCAAATCAGTCTTTGAATTTGGAACCATCATGATGAAACACCATATTTCAAGAAAATAAAAAGTGAACATATTTATTAATTATCCACCTCTAGATTGGATATATTATGATGTACATTTCAAAGTCTTTAGTTTTGATCTATATTCAAAGTCCTTGAATGACCATTCTATTGAATGTGAAAAAAAAAAAAGGAATATAAATTAGTTTAGTAAAAAACATGTTTGGTACTTTTACTGTACTTTACTGTAAGAGTTCACACTTCTAGTTCTCAATATGAGGAGGCAGGCTTGAGTCCAATATAAACAGTTGAAGATGAGCACAATCTCTTTTACTAGTTGCTTGAACATGTTTTGAAAATTCACTTCATTGGTAAATTAAGAATAAATCAGCTTGATTAGCATCTTTTTTTTGAGTTGCTTTGGTTTGGTTCTTGACTTATCTAACTCAGCAGTTTTAAATATAGTAAGATAAAGATTCTTTTACATTTGAATAAATGCCCACTCCAAATGCCCAATTGATTTTCATATTTGTAAGGTTGAAAGAGTTCATTTTGATTTCTTTGCAGGAACATTGTGATTCAATATCATCTTTGTGGTACCTGAAACGAACTTTGCCCACCAATTCTTGATAGTGTTTGGATCAAGTTTAGAATGGTTTAGAAGTGTGTGCATGTTTTCCAAAATAACCACCAAGTGTGTGGGTGTAAATGTGTGTGAAAGTTTTGTTATTTTTTTTCCTTTGCATTAAGTTATTGAGTTGTGTACTTGTACATTAAACAAATGTTTCTAGTTAACAGTTCATGTTTTTTTTTTAATTATTTTTAGTTGACTTTATTTAGGTTGAATCACAACAGATCAAGATTCTGATTTTTGTAATTGAAAACCAAATATCATTGCAGTCTATTTGCCTCAACTATACACTCCATTTATAAGCCTTGGTGTTATGTAATATCTCTAATTGCTACATACAGTCATGTTTCACATACTTTCTCTTGGTGTTGTGTAATATCTCTAATTGCTACATACAGTCATGTTTCACATACCTTCTCTTTGTGATGTGTAATATCTCTAATTGCTACATACAGTCATGTTTCACATACCTTCTCTTGGTGTTGTGTAATATCTCTAATTGCTACATACAGTCATGTTTCACATACCTTCTCTTGGTGATGTGTAATATCTCTAATTGCTACATACAGTCATGTTTCACATACCTTCTCTTTGTGATGTGTAATATCTCTAATTGCTACATACAGTCATGTTTCACATTCCTTCTCTTGGTGATGTGTAATATCTCTAATTGCTACATAGTCATGTTTCACATACCTTCTCTTGGTGATATGTAATATCTCTAATTGCTACATACAGTCATGTTTCACATACCTTCTCTTGGTGTTGTGTAATATCTCTAATTGCTACATACAGTCATGTTTCACATACCTTCTCTTGGTGTTGTGTAATATCTCTAATTGCTACATACAGTCATGTTTCACATACCTTCTCTTGGTGATATGTAATATCTCTAATTACTACATACAGTCATGTTTCACATACCTTCTCTTGGTGATGTGTAATATCTCTAATTGCTACATACAATCATGTTTCACATACCTTCTCTTGGTGATGTGTAATTAATTACTACATACAGTCATGTTTCACATACCTTCTCTTGGGTGAACTTAGATCAATTCGCACCTTCCAATTTTCCCTTTTAGCTTCAAAACTCCCTATAAGGAATAAGATCATGTCTGAGTTAACGAATTTGTTCCTCAGTCAAAATTTAGTCTGCGCTATGGTTTGGAGATGCAGCGGATTCCCCGTCATTCAGCAAGTGGGTCTGGAGGAGCTCTGTAATTTCCCCTGCGGGGTCCGGCACCAAGCGTTTTCATTTGTTCTGACCTTCAGAAATCTCCTTTTGTTTACATCGCCTTTTTCTCTGAGTAAGATCATCTCATGAGAACAAAAGATTGAAGTAAAAAGGATGGAAAGAGGCAATATTGAATTGATTTCTTGCAATCGGTGTGGACTATTTATCCTAGTATAATAAATAAGTCAACAACCAATATGTACTTCTATGAGAGGGGCATTCATATTGTGCACAAACATATGTAATGGATGTGATTGTCGTTAGATCATCTTTATATATATATATATATATATATATATATATATACAAGAAAGTTATGAAACGTGTTCAGAGGCAAACCCTAAAACTGCAGACAAAGCAGAGACCTGCCCACTTTTAAATAAACAAACTATTTTTCGTTAGGGATTTATAGACACGTATATATTTTATTGAAGTTTAATGTAGTATTTATTTAGTCGAAACAAAACCTCTCCAAGAACCCAATGGCAATACTAAGACATGAGTGATTGGAGCACACTTAGAAAGCCATTCACTACAAGTAGGAAGTAAATTGGCCAGCTTTGCGTGGGTTGAAAATCAAATGTTTGTTTTCATTTACAGAGTTTATAGACTTGAGGTCGGGTTTATATCAAAACTTCCAGTACACATAAGCAGGATTTTGGTGTCAAAATGTCTGGCTAGATCAGTGGTTCGCCTTCGCCCCTTCTGTTAATGAAAACAGTTCCACGGACCGAATATGTGAGCCAGACGCGAAGGATCAAGAAATACCGCTACACGAGAAACTGCTCTTCGCGAAAATGTTTACTGTGATACTCAAGGCTATTAGTCAATATTTCAAGGAATACTTCATAGAACAACAAATTCCAATATGAAACAATATCCGAAGAAATGAATGATGGACCAGCAAAAAAAACAAAACAAAAACAGTAATACCGGTACTTATTAATTGTTTTGTGTTTTTTAATTGGACTAAATTTGAATTGTATCAATATAAAAAAAATAGATCTCTTTAACTTTCAATGTTGCTTTAAATTATTTTTTTCATTCTTCGACTCATACAGTTAGAAATTAGTTTAAAAAATGAAGTTTATGAATTTGCAAAAATGCAATATAAGTTAAGCCGGGGTCTACCGAAAACCAGAAAGCAAGGTTTGGGAATCACTGGGCTGGATGGCTGGATCAATGTTAGTGGTAGTAGTGCTCAACTAGATAGATGCAGTCATCGCAAGTTTATGTTTTTAACAGTAGGCCTACTTTTTACTATGCAATGCTAACGAAATTTTTTTTTTTTTTTTTAACAAAGTTAATATCAACTCACTCTGTAAACAAGTTTATATACTTCATCTCTCCCACATCCAATTTCGGATCAAGTTGAAATTTTGCGCAATTACTCATTAGCTAGACAAGACGTGAATTTAAAAAAAAAAGCCAATTAGTCAATTAATTACTGGTAATTAGTTATTTTGTTTGATACCAACAAGGGAAATTAATCTTTCAGTATTCACTAATATGGCTAAATACGTAGGGTTTCGGTCCCTTAGATAACTGAACACATTATTCCACACCCATTCTCGGATTAAGTTAAAACAACAATTAATTATTGTATCTAACAAAAGAGGAATCAATTAAAAATTAACCATTTGGTGAATTAAACATTGTCATTGGTAATCATTTTGTTTGACATCGAATAAGAAATAACTTCTACATTATTGAGAGGTATAGTTGTACGTACAAAGTTCTTTCCCTTAGATAAGCTTTTCCTTTTTTTTTAAAGGATTTTTAAAAATATATTTTGCTTATGCTGTTCTAGTGTTTAAATCATAAGAAGCTCTGTACAACGACTCCTGTGTGTGACTTTCAACTCCGTACTGGTGCTTCAAATCAAAACCGTTCCTCAGGTCAATTACAGGGGCATACACATGAGAAAAAAATATTTTAAAATAGTTACAATGATTGTTAAATAAAATAGCACAATAAAATGTGAGAAGTAGCCTACTATTCACAAATACTCTATGTACCGGTATTGGTACATATCCACTGCGAGAGGCATTGGCTTTCTTCACCAAAGAGTTCTCAGCTGTACGAGACTTGAGTTTGTGCCCCTGCTGTAAAGCGAGGGATTTTGAATAGATATTGATAGCCTCCAAATGTAAAGTGCTATGTGATGCTGTGTTCTTCAGTATATATAATAGGCTCGATTAGAGGTATGTTTCTGACAGTGGGTATTAGGCTACTTATAAATGAAGGAGATTAACACTACAGTACGAAATTCATGGATTTATTTAGGCCTACAACAAAACTATTCCACATATGCAATATAATATATTTCAATTAAAATAATCAAACAGTTAAATGCGCCAAGTACTATTGACAGCACCTGGGCGTTTGCACTACCGTATAAAATTGGAAATAACAATCGAAGCATACGTAGTCAATAGGCTTAGACATTACCCTCTAATCTGTACCAATACAAAACATAAGAATATAAACATATCCCATTCATACACTACGCCTGACCTGGACCAGATCATCACTCTAGATCAGTGCAAGAAGGGGGCCCCGCGATAGGAGATTCCCTTTAACCCCTTGTCACCGTCAGGTTCGAAATCCAGACCAGTTCTCATAAACTACAACTTGTTGCTCAATATTACTTGGCATTTATATGTTACCAATTAACTTTTAAGCTCTTAACACGACATTTTTGGTTTCGAAATACCGTTCAGTTTCCATACTGCGAATTTCGTGGTAGAACAGAAACTTTATGCGTCGAACAACGGCCAATTTTTAGCCTTGGTTGAGATGCTTGACAAAATCGACCTAACCATGCCTGAACTTCTTCGACGAATTAAAACGCAGAGGCTCACGACCATTTACTCGGATATTGGATTCAAAACGAGGTTATGGACCTGGTGGAATATTTTCCCGGTCATCCTTGATTGCACAACTGATGTTAGCCACAAAGAGCAGATGTCTTTTACAAAGCATTTTGTGGAATTATCAGATCCGGAAGTTTATGTAGTTCAAAAGCAAATAGCACAGTACTTACTTAAGATAGTATGTTTAGTAACAAAAAGGGCTTCAGCGTTAGAGGTGGACGATCCCGTTAACGTGACATGGTACGATATATCTAGTCTACCCTTACAGAGCAGGGCCCCGCATAGGACATTTGCCCAGGTCCCGCGCACTGCTAAGGCCGCCTCTGATGACGGGGTACAATTTAGTAAGTCTTTCATCGACACCAAGGACAAGCATGCCGCTAAATGGCTGCAATGATTTTACATTCGGATGCCTTAGACATAATGGATTGCAGAGGTCAAGGCTATCACAATGCTGCGGGTATGAAAGGTCAACATCACTGCCTGCATTAATTGATATAAATAATCTTTTTGTGTGTGTCAAATTAACTTTTTGTGGATCCTTTAAAAGCGAGACATTGCCGATAATAATTCGTACTATCAAGGATTGCTAAGGCTGCTTTTCAAAATCATGCATTCTTTAATGCACTGCATCTATTGTTTTCTTTTCAAGAGCAATTTTGTTTTAATTTTCTTTCTGCTTTATATTCGTGTCTTTTCAGAATTAATTTGACCCAAATCATTTAGTCCGTTTGTACCTGTAATGTCGTCTTTATTTATTTATTCCTAAAACAACCGACATGGACCATTAAATGCAAAATAAATTGACTCGAAACACAAAAGCCATAGACGGTGAAACTTTGATAATGATTATCACGATTGTATTTTGGAGAGATATACATTGTGTCCACAATCATCTTGACATATGCGGATTCGGAGGTGCTTACAAATGTATCCAACACACCTCTAGGACAAAATGAAGGAACTCAGCGCTGAATATTTTTCTTGAATCGATATCAAATAAATAATCCTAAATACAAGTCACTTCATGGCTTGAAATAAAACACGTTAAGGCAGTGTTTCTCAAAATTTCCTCATGAAAAAATTTTCGTTTGAGACCCTCTTAGAAGCTGGGGACCTAGAGGAACGACGCAGGCTACCACAGTAAATTCCGTGAGTTTTTCTAAGAATGTAATGAAAAAGAAAAGAAACTTATTATAGTCATAATTATCTTATCTTATCTTATATAATACAGACGTTACTTCATTTTATTTTTCATTTATTTATTTAACACTGTGCTTAGAATCCAAAATTACATAATGAAATTTTACTAAAATGAGTCCGTGTTTTTGTTTTTGGAAAAAGTATTGCCTACATAATTTTTAAGCGTATTAAAAGTTCTTTCTGGAGATAGAATTGAACATTTGGCAGATTTCCGCTCAAGTCGGCAAAAAGATTTCGTGTCCGGGTCATGGTGCTCACCGTATTCTAGCATTTTCAACTTCAGAAATTCTTTCTCCTAGCGTTTACAACGCCTTCTTCTCGTACTAAGAAAAAAGAATATAAAAAAGACCAACATTAATTAGTTTTCTTTTAAAACGCGGATTTATAGGCCTAACTACAAAGAAAATAAAACATTTTTTTCGACCCCCCCCCCCCAACTTTTTTGTTGGACGGTCGTTGGCTTGTTGCTCCAAACAGCTAGTAGCCTAAACTTATTGTAAAACTATTGGCTGCCTGGTCGTGCGGTTTGCGCGCTGAACTGTCGTTCGGATTTATCGACGGTCGAGGGTTCAAACCCTGCCCGCTCCCATCTTCCGTTTTCCTGCGGGAGGTTTGGACTAGGAAGTAAACTATCTTCAACTCTGAAGGAACATCCAAATTATGTAAAACATAAAACAACATCGATAATGACCCCAAAATATTCTACGCTTAACTAACAGCCATTAACATAAAAGTGAAAATGTTTTAAACAGTGAGTTTTTAATTACTAGATCTACTTACAGGGCGGGGTATTCGACTAAACAACAATTTTATATGTAGTAAGTAGATTTTAAGAAGAAAACATGTTTTGACTGATCGGCTGCTGTAAGCGTCATTCAAAAAGAATATTACAAACAACCCGCGAAAATTCAAGGTAAGAAATGATTAGGCGCCTATGGAAGAACCCGTGGGAATCCCTCGCGCGACGCTCCATTTTTTCTTATTAAAAGTTTCCAAAATAGCTTCTTAAGTACGAATGTCGTTTGTTTGTTTTTTTTTAAATAGTTTTTAAATGATAATGGAATAATTATAATTTATTTAAAAAATGAAAATATTTGAGTTGTCTTTTTTTTTAATCAAACTATAAATTTATTAATAAAGGTAATCTTGGAATAACGATTTGGCCGCCCCTACATTCGGCCGCCTGCGGGCTATTGCACAATAGGTAGCGGCGGTCCTGTATATATGCACCACCCGCACATTGCTAGCTATGCCTCTGTAAAGTACATAGCCTTGAAGACCCACAAAGCCCCAATCTACCTATCCTTATATTAACACAAGTATTCGGATCATAGTGTATTCAGAATTATTCAATTTTTATTTTTTAAATTTATTCTTTAAATAACTTCTGCTGTAAACTGCTGGAAATTTTTGTAATGTTCCTGCTTAGTTTAATTGACTTGGTGATAGGTAATGGGCAGCTAAAAATAGATGACCTGAATTAACCAAGTCTGATCTAATCCAAACAAGCTCACTATATTCAATTTCTTTCTCGTGTTTCTCTTTAAAGACAGACTTTAGAGGTTTTATAGCGCTCCACCTTGTAAAGTAAACAACACGTTACATCGACGATGTCATATCCTTAGGTCAAAGAAAGCACTGTGATGTTTCTTTTACCTAGGCAAGTATTGGTGTTATATAGGTTGTTAGTTTTCTAATAATACATAAATTTACCATAGCTTGGTAGCTTTTAAGTTTATATAGTTAATAATGTGATTAAAGAGTGTTTCTCGTGGCTTAACGGATCTGTGAACCAAGGCTGTTGTGGTAGGTTTACAAGTGGCCTCTCAGACAATACAGGATGTTTTGTGGACGTCTATAACATAGGCAAGTGAGTCCGTGTCCTCTTCGTCAGCTAGGACTTTCTACTCATATGTAACATTTGTGACTATAAAAATAACGAATTTCTGTTACTAAAACTTAGGTCTATATAGACTAAGATGTTGTTTTCAGAGAACCGTTTGTTTATTCTTTTTATTATTAATAATTATAAGGCACCACCTCGCTACATTAGTTTCTGGTATAGGCCTATACAAACATTATCCTTACTCAAAGGGATGAACGACTGTATAACAAAACAATACAAAACAATAGTCATGAATTGCCTACAAAAAGCTGGGCTTGACCAATGTAAAAATGAAGGATGTTTTGTCTTCTATTTTACAGATCATGAAGGCCTCGTGACCCAAACGTCCTTTGTTTTTATTTGCATCCAGCAGGGTTTTCTAAATTTATGTCTATTGTATTCCTAGAAGAGTGAAGTATTCTATTAAGTTGGAGTAGGCCCTACTCTAAGATCTTTATTTTACTTTAATTCTCAAAAAGGAGTGAAAGAGTTCTTGACCCATTTTTGCGACACTTCTAAATTTTTTACAGTCTTTCAAAATAGACATAATTATAACAGATCTATAACAGATCTATATCGGCTGCTTTCATGGGACCAAAGAATCACAAAGGCTAATCATCAACTTATTTCAGTGAAAAAGCGGGATGAGTGTGGGCTGACTGTGTACCATCAAGAAGTTCTATTCAATCCTGTCAGATGCTGTCCACATCAGGTTAGGCTCTTTATCTAACCAGCTTCTTCTGGCGACCTTTTCGGCCAAGGCTGGTCTAGTCTAATTCTCTCTTCCTTTTTGTTCTTTCTTTCGCCTGTTTTTGTGCTTTGTAGCCAAGTAATGCTTAGCAGTTATTAACCATTGGAATGATGTTCAGTGTGGGATGTGTGGCCGAGAGGCTAAGTACGCTTGAGCTTGTCTACCCATCAAGGAAGCTTGATGTTCGACACCCGACAAAATTGTTAACTGAGCGCCTAAAGGCAGCACGGAAAACCTTTTCCACCCTCACCGTTTCACAGAAGAGATTGGACCATAGAGCTCTGAGCATGCTATAAGCATGAAAGTTACACTGTATACAATTTATTTTTAAAAATATCTGATAAACAATTCACATTTATTTTTGTGATCCTTAGTTCACTAATAGGGTCTACTTCTCACCATCATTAGTAAACAAAGACATCACTAATAATCACATTATTATGTGTTTAATATAAGCTCATGTTTGAGACAGAGTTTTATAACAGAATAAAAAGTAAGATTGCTTACTTTGTAAAAACTATTGTAAAGTCTTAAGTCTGTACAACCTTTCTATAAATTTATTCATGATCACTGCTTACTTATTAGTGCTAGATAGACTGATAAAAGATTTGAAAATCCCCCCGGGCCCCCACTTAAGAGTGCCCAAAATAAGTGTTCGAAATTGTTTTTACATTAAATATTACGCTAAATGCAGGGGGCCCGAAAGAGGTCAAGCCTCCCCCCTCGGGCCATCAGATGAAGGAAAATTCCTAGCTACGCCACTGCTGTAGCCTATATTAGATTATAGGTCTCAATACATACACTGCTGTAGCCTATATTATATTATAGGTCTCAATGCATACACTGCTGTAGCCTATATTATATTACAGGTCTCAATACATACACTGCTGTAGTCTATATTATATTATAGGTCTCAATGCATACACTGCTGTAGTCTATATTATATTACAGGTCTCAATACATACACTGCTGTAGCCTATATTAGATTATAGGTCTCAATACATACACTGCTGTAGCCTATATTAGATTATAGGTCTCAATACATACACTGCTGTAGCCTATATTATATTACAGGTCTCAATACATACACTGCTGTAGTCTATATTAGATTATAGGTCTCAATACATACACTGCTGTAGCCTATATTATATTACAGGTCTCAATGCATACACTGCTGTAGTCTATATTATATTACAGGTCTCAATACATACACTGCTGTAGCCTATATTAGATTATAGGTCTCAATACATACACTGCTGTAGCCTATATTATATTACAGGTCTCAATACATACACTGCTGTAGCCTATATTATATTATAGGTCTCAATACATACACTGCTGTAGCCTATATTAGATTATAGGTCTCAATACATACACTGCTGTAGCCTATATTATATTATAGGTCTCAATGCATACACTGCTGTAGCCTATATTATATTACAGGTCTCAATACATACACTGCTGTAGTCTATATTATATTATAGGTCTCAATGCATACACTGCTGTAGCCTATATTATATTACAGGTCTCAATACATACACTGCTGTAGTCTATATTATATTATAGGTCTCAATACATACACTGCTGTAGCCTATATTATATTATAGGTCTCAATGCATACACTGCTGTAGCCTATATTATATTACAGGTCTCAATACATACACTGCTGTAGTCTATATTATATTATAGGTCTCAATGCATACACTGCTGTAGTCTATATTATATTACAGGTCTCAATACATACACTGCTGTAGCCTATATTAGATTATAGGTCTCAATACATACACTGCTGTAGCCTATATTAGATTATAGGTCTCAATACATACACTGCTGTAGCCTATATTATATTACAGGTCTCAATACATACACTGCTGTAGTCTATATTAGATTATAGGTCTCAATACATACACTGCTGTAGCCTATATTATATTACAGGTCTCAATGCATACACTGCTGTAGTCTATATTATATTACAGGTCTCAATACATACACTGCTGTAGCCTATATTAGATTATAGGTCTCAATACATACACTGCTGTAGCCTATATTAGGTCTCAATACATACACTGCTGTAGTCTATATTAGATTATAGGTCTCAATACATACACTGCTGTAGCCTATATTAGGTCTCAATACATACACTGCTGTAGCCTATATTAGATTATAGGTCTCAATACATACACTGCTGTAGCCTATATTATATTACAGGTCTCAATGCATACACTGCTGTAGTCTATATTATATTACAGGTCTCAATGCATACACTGCTGTAGCCTATATTAGATTATAGGTCTCAATGCATACACTGCTGTAGCCTATATTACAGGTCTCAATGCATACACTGCTGTAGCCTATATTAGGTCTCAATGAATACACTGCTGTAGCCTATATTAGATTATAGGTCTCAATGCATACACTGCTGTAGCCTATATTAGATTATAGGTCTCAATGCATACACTGCTGTAGCCTATATTAGATTATAGGTCTCAATGCATACACTGCTGTAGTCTATATTATATTATAGGTCTCAATACATACACTGCTGTAGCCTATATTATATTATAGGTCTCAATGCATACACTGCTGTAGCCTATATTATATTATAGGTCTCAATACATACACTGCTGTAGTCTATATTATATTATAGGTCTCAATACATACACTGCTGTAGCCTATATTATATTATATAGGTCTCAATGCATACACTGCTGTAGTCTATATTATATTATAGGTCTCAATACATACACTGCTGTAGCCTATATTATATTATAGGTCTCAATACATACACTGCTGTAGCCTATATTATATTATAGGTCTCAATATATACACTGCTGTAGCCTATATTATATTACAGGTCTCAATACATACACTGCTGTAGTCTATATTAGATTATAGGTCTCAATGCATACACTGCTGTAGTCTATATTAGATTATAGGTCTCAATACATACACTGCTGTAGTCTATATTATATTATAGGTCTCAATGCATACACTGCTGTAGTCTATATTAGATTATAGGTCTCAATGCATACACTGCTGTAGCCTATATTAGATTATAGGTCTCAATCCATACACTGCTGTAGCCTATATTATATTATAGGTCTCAATGCATACACTGCTGTAGTCTATATTATATTATAGGTCTCAATACATACACTGCTGTAGTCTATATTATATTATAGGTCTCAATGCATACACTGCTGTAGTCTATATTATATTATAGGTCTCAATACATACACTGCTGTAGCCTATATTATATTATAGGTCTCAATACATACACTGCTGTAGCCTATATTATATTATAGGTCTCAATGAATACACTGCTGTAGTCTATATTATATTATAGGTCTCAATATATACACTGCTGTAGCCTATATTATATTACAGGTCTCAATACATACACTGCTGTAGTCTATATTAGATTATAGGTCTCAATGCATACACTGCTGTAGTCTATATTAGATTATAGGTCTCAATACATACACTGCTGTAGTCTATATTAGATTATAGGTCTCAATGCATACACTGCTGTAGTCTATATTAGATTATAGGTCTCAATGCATACACTGCTGTAGCCTATATTATATTATAGGTCTCAATGCATACACTGCTGTAGCCTATATTATATTATAGGTCTCAATGCATACACTGCTGTAGCCTATATTATATTATAGGTCTCAATGCATACACTGCTGTAGTCTATATTAGATTATAGGTCTCAATGCATACACTGCTGTAGCCTATGTGAGCAGGTCAGGGTGGCGCTAACTGAGTGAGACCTTATTGTGGTATCTGCTGCTCATCATTTATTTATTATAACAGTAGGCAGGTGGTAGCTCTACTGGGTGCGCCCAATCTGTGCACCTCGGTCTGCGACCACCAAGGGGCTAGAGTCGCCTAAGCAACCAGACAGCACAATTAGACTAAACTAAACTAATCTAGCTAACTAAAAGAACAAACTAAACTAAATTTATAAAACAAAATTTATATACACTTTATTTACAACAAATTTACAAAGCAATAAAAATATAGATGAATACAAAAAAAAACTTTACAGAAACAAATAAACTTAGAAATAAACAACTAATCAACCTGACTATACCACTACCAACACTAATAAGAAACCCAAATGTCTAACTATCTTTACTAGATTACACCTAAAATACTAACACTAAACACAACAGTACAGCAGACAGTTTAACTATGGCAGTAATATACTAATAAATAAATATACTAATAAAGGCAGCCAGGCAAACAGTAGTCTGAGTAGACGTAACGACAGTAGCTAGGCAGTGAATAATGGCAGACAGGCAGTAATAATGGAAGTACTACCGCACAGTAGGCAGTAGACGTAACGACAGTAGCTAGGCAGTGAATAATGGCAGACAGGCAGTAATAATGGCAGTACTACCGCACAGTTAGGCAGTAGACGTAACGACAGTAGCTAGGCAGTGAATAATGGCAGTACTACTGCACAGTTAGGCAGTAGACGTAACGACAGCAAACAGTTGGCAGTAGACTTAACGACAGCAGTAGACGTAACTACAGAAATTATAGCCTGCAATCACAAATATAAACAAACATAAAAAATATCTAAAATAATCATTATAATATTAATGGAAATACTTTTAGAAACATTAACAAATAGACATAGTATAGAAAAGCAACAAGGGGATTATTAGGGATAGCTCGGGGGGGGGGGGGGAGAGGGGTGACGCTATCCAGCAGATTAATGGAGCTTCCGGTCCCATCAGAGGTAATCATGGCTAATTAACTAGCCAGTGTTGCCACTACACTAGACTATAACAGTAGATGTAGGAATAACTAATACAAATACAAACTAAAGAAATAAAAATAAAAACTTTTTCCAACTTACAGGCGGTCCCAGCTGAAATTTACACTACATTTAAATAACTATTACTTCTACATGGTCACACTGACCAACGGTCAACACCGGAAAAAGAAAGAACTGACCGCACCCTTTCTATTTATAGAGCCAGGTCATGACTCACCTAAACTAACTCTAACATTAAAGAGCTGGCGGGAACCATGCATGCACTCAGCACTAGCCTAGATAGTTTTACCAATTAAAATACAGATAAAAATTGATAAAAAATTAGATCTAGGAGCGCCAGCTCACACCTATATTAGATTATAGGTCTCAATGCATACACTGCACAGAGGAAAAAAATTCCATTCATCGTTACTTACCAAACTGTATCTGCTCCTGTTGTATCCATATCCAAACATAAACACTGTATAAATACCAAGTGCCCGGAACGTAATACCAAGGACGTAAGCTACACGTGGCCTATGACAGTAGACTAGGCTGGGCCGCTATTATTGACTCAAACATTGGCTAATTGAAAAAGCAATTATCAGCTTTTTTTTTGTGTCTTTTTTTTATCCTTCATGCTTAAATTTTAAATCTATGTGGTCATTCGTCGTACCGGGGTATTTAAATCTATGTGGTCATTCGTCGTACCGGGGTATTTAAATCTATGTGGTCATTCGTCGTACCGGGTTATTTAAAAATTCCAATTGATTTAGATCTACGTTACTATGTAATGCCAACAAATTTTGAGATTAGAGAGTGTCTGAAGGGTGTCAGCAGGAAGACACAGATCTAGATCTATATGCTGTAGTGTGATCACATCGAATTAGCCTAGATCCCAGGCTTTCTTTATATTGTTTATTGACAGGAACACCTCCCCCCTTTTTTTTAATATACGGTCCGCATTTGAACGATCAACCTAACAGACTTTTTTAGCCCGTGAATTGGTGTATTTGCTACAATGACATTTCACGACCCGCTCACTGAAACCCTCATTTTGTTTTAACCTACACTTCTTAATTTCTCCTTCATAGACTTTTGACTTGATTTGAAAAGACCCGCTCATATACTTACATACACACACGCACTTATATTTTGGTCCCGTCCCTCTTTCTCTCTCTCTCTCTCTCTCTATCTATCTATCTATAATAAAGTGTTACAGATATGATCCTGTTCTTTAAGAGAGTACCAACCACTTCTAACACCCAAGTTTGTTTAACTTTCCGGTACAGAATAGCAACGCGGAAGTTAAACACTATCGAGCGGGCTGTGCTTTTTCCACTGTGCACAGTCAAGTTTATTTATATATATATAATTTTTTTAAATTGTCAACGAGAGCCACTTCAGCAGATTGTGTTTATGTGTGTCGATCTCTACCCTTTTTTTGTCTTTCTTGAACTTCATTTGTAGACTCACGGTTTCTTTGAGAGACAGTTATGCGCAAGGTAAATGAAATGTTGTGTTTGATATGTACTCTACACTATGGCTAAATGAAACATACCTGATAGAACTGTTGGTTTACTGTAAGCTTATATATTTTAGTTTGAGTTAAAAAGACATCTATTTAGGAAATAGTTTATTTGCTGTCTGTCAGTCTGCATATATGTAGGACCTACATTTTTATATTCTTTTACTGATTGAATAAAAAACACAATAGTAATAAATCTTTCCATGTATTCTCTTTCCTATTTGGTTCTATGGAATGTTGAGATAAGATGTGATATGATGTTTGGCGGCTCATCTTCCACTAAATATGCCACCATGTCAATTCTTTATAAAAGGGAAAGTCTGTAATTTCTGAATTATAAATAAGTTATAATCTGTTTATCTACATACCAATGATACCATCCACCTCTTTCTCTTCATACGACAAGCAAGAACGTGTTCGCGCCTCTATCCTGAGCCAGCATTGTAGACCACTTCATACATGACAACTAAATTTGATGTTGGATAGTTTTTCAAATAGTTTCCCCCAAAACAATGGAAACAATGTATATAAATAATGTTTATAGATATGTCCTATTTAAATGATCTTCTTCTAAATCCCCAGTCAAGGATTAGGCCGAGAATGTTTCAGAATTAATGATGTCCCAGTCGTAGTTAGTTTTATATGATAATGACTCATTATATAGCAAGCAACACAAATAAATATTATATGGATTTAGTATGGATTGTTCAAATCTGTGTGTTTAAACGCACTATGAAAACATAAAATACTTGAATGTACGTAGAACTGATCACCGTATTATCAATCAGTCAAGATTTCTATTGAGTTATTTTAAATTCTTCTATTATCTAAATTTCCTTTTTTTTTCTATGCAAAAATTGAAACGCAATCATTACAACACAAGTAGTTTCACGCCTAACTTGCAGCACTCTTGATGTAGATGTAGGCCTGGCCTAGGGCTTACATTTCCTGTGGTCAAGGATGTAGAAACAGAGGCATGACGACAGATTCGAGAGACAGACAGACAGACAGAGAGAGAGAGAGACATTGAGGGAGTGTGTGTTTGTGAAGAGAGACAGAGGGAGAGACAGAGCGTGTTTGTTTGTGAAGAGAGAGAGAGAGAGATTGTATGTGTTTGTGAAAAGAGAGAAAGAAACAGAGAGTGTGTGTGTTTGTGAAGAGAGAGAGACACAGAGAGATTGTGTGTTTGTGAAAAGAAAGACAGTGTGTTTGTGAAGAGAGAGTGAGAGAGACAGAGAGAGTGTGTGTTTGTGAAGAGAGACATAGAGAGTGTGTAAGCTTGTAAAGAGAGAGAGAGAGAGAGACAGAGTTTGTGTTTGCGAAGAGAGAGAAGACAAATTGAATTCCGGTTGCAATTATTATTGATATAGACAAACTTCACTGTCTAATTTATGCTCATGTTTATAGTCACTATTTATACAGCTGAAACAATGCACCACATTCTAGTTCTACTAATGTTATTAAATCATAACAGACGTGACAAAGTAACAAGACCTTTTTATTTTGGATACGTGTCTCATGAAACTTCATCCCACTCCCTTTTCCCCTCAGACTAATGAAGCCTGCACAACCGTATTTATGTAGACATGGAACTTTTATGTTGCCTACATATCACAAGAGATATAAAGACTTCTATGTTGTCTACATATCACAAGAGATATAAAGACTTCTATGTTGCCTACATATCACAAGAGATATAAAGACCTCTACGTTGCCTACATTAGCCAGATATCACAAGAGATATAAAAACTTCTATGTTGCCTACATATCACAAGAGATATAAAGACTTCTATGTTGGCTACATATCACAAGAGATATAAAGACTTCTAAGTTGTCTACATATCACAAGAGATACAAAAACTTCCATAACTTATCTTATGAAATACAGACGTTACTTAAAAAAAGAAGATGATTACGTCCTACGCGTGTTCCTAGGTCAATCTAGTCATGCATGTTAATCAATGATTTAAATTCTGCCAAGTCATTGGTTTTCCTGGCTTACTCAGGAATCACAAGAGATATAACGACTTGTATACTGGAATAATGTGGCTTACATATCACAAGAGAATGTAAAGACTTCTATGTTGCCTAGATATAACAAGAGAAACTCTCAAGGAATATTGAATCGACACTCACGACTGGATTAAAGTGACCCATGATCTCTCCACATGATGCGAAGCCGTAAGTGTCGGCATTTTCAAGCAACGAGGCAATGAGGACAGCTAAGAGCGAAGAAAAAAAAAAAAGTTAAGCCAAAAAAAGAAACAACACAAAACGTACAGGTAAAGCGGACGCCAAGAGACTCAGCCTTGTTTGTTTGTTTTCATGTTTTGGTTGTTCCTTCAGAATTGAAGATAACTACATCCTAGCCCAAACCTCCAGCCGGTCGGTTGTCTCTGGTGGTAGGTGAGGATCAAACCCAGGACCATCGAGACAACAGAGCGCATTCCAAAAGACTTGTCAGCCATCCAGCCTTTAGTTTAAAAAGATTTTCAAATGAAGAGCGGACTTCGCAGCCATCTTCAATTTCTCCGGGAAATGAGTTTTCCCCTCTTCGATCACTTCGGAGGACGTGTAGGCCTATTATATGTAGCCTACATACGACAATACCGCTTTTGTTAGTAGACCAACACGATAGCCAATTTCTTCATTGGAGATGCTACAGACAATACATATCTTGTGTCTACATCATTGGCGTAGCCAGGGGGGGGGGGCTCAAACCCCTTCCCCCCGAAATGAAATCCCCCCCCCCCCGCAGAGGCGGAGATCGGAATTTAGGGATTGATTTTTGCTTTCATTCTGTTTATTTTAGGTGAGATTTTAATACGAAACCATAACTTGCACCAGCGCAGCCAAAGGTTATTAGTTTAAAACCCCCTACCTTGCAGTCAAATTCCCTCTTCTATATAACAAACCCCCCCCCCAAAAAAAAAAAAAAAAAACAAATCCAAGAGCATAGCTTAGGAAGATTTTGATTTTAAAAACCCTCCGAAATGAGTTTTTCGAGACATGTTATCCGACAAAATGAATTACGCATAAGAGTTGCGATGACATCCTAGTACAACTTGGCGGCGCCACACTTTCAAGGAGGTCCTTAGAACATGGTGGGAAGAGGCTTCAGACATTACCAGTGACAGATTTTGTGGAAACGTCGCGCGAGGGTCTAAGTCAGTAAGAATAGCAGATTGGGTTTTTGAAATAAAACTTTTTAAAAAGCAGGATAATGCACTGTAAATACCTCAGAATATGCATTTTGTTGGCTTTCAATACCGGAAATAGTGCTCGGCTGCGGGGCTACGCCCCGCGCTGGGGGGAGCTGGGCTCCCAGCGTTCCCCCCAGGCCCCCTTGCTAGCAAGGACGGGGAGTCTATAATTTTTTCCACTAACTCCAGGAAGAACCTATTCTAGAGTACAATAAACGTCTTCCAAAAGAATGATGGGTCAGAATGTAATAAAGACACGCACACACACACATATTTTTTTCCCGCCGGGGGGGGGGGGGAGAATTCCCCCCCCCCCCAAAAAAAAATCCTGGCTACGCCCATGGTCTACATTGAATGTGAAACAATTCACAGTGACCTTTGCTGCTTGTTTACAAATAGACCTACTTATAAACAGCTACTAGATCTAGAAACAAGATCAGAAAAAAAAAATCATTCTGAAGTCTCTACATATTTATTACTTTTTTACATTCATCACTGACAATCCCATGTAACTATACTGTCACTATACACTTCTAATACAGATAGAATAGACGGGGGGAATCGTGTGGTGATAATGAGCGCGTCATTCAATTGTGTGGAGATAAAAGTAGCCTACTCTCCCTTCCCAAAGAAACTTTCAAAATGTGGGTTTCCAACAGGTCTTGACTGAAAAGTTAATACTATCGTTGAGTTAGTAGGCTAACTGCTGACGCTTCAGGTTCTGCCATTGTTGTCTTATTATTACTGGCTTCTTTACCCTATGCCACAGTAATGTAAAGGCATAGAACGATATACGCTAAAAATGTTTACACTAAACGAGATCTACAATCTATAACAAATTGTAAATTGTTTCTTTAAGTTTCTTATGCCATTGATCAAATATCATGTTCACATCATAGATATATATATATATATTGTATCGGTTCACATATTATATTTATTTAATGGAGTTAAAAGTCATTGAAAACATTTTTAAAATTAAAACATGATGCTTGTGTTGAATGAGTTCTTTAAGTCATTAGCCAACGATTTCTGAGTGTCTTAGTATTTAGTATTAGTATTTAGCTTTTACAATCGACCGCAAACCCTTATCCTGGTGGTCTCAGGAACATGTGTAGATCACATTAAACAATATGGGCTTTCTCACTGCAGCTATAATAAAAATAAACATAGTAGTCTTGATTTCGTTATTGCTGTATGTGATCATTTTTATGGTACATGACTTGGTGACAATATTTATTTGCTGATGTATTTTTTTTTAAATCATGTATTTCAATATATATATATATACTTTACAGGTCACAAAGAGTTAAATCCTGTTTGATTTCTTTTAGTTGAAAACGTTTAAAAATGGGGTTTGATGCATTTAGAAAAAATGGAGGACCCACCTACTATGATGCTGTCCACATTCCTTGGGAGACAGATCTAGTGACGTCGGGGCTCATATTTAGCTTCGTCATATTGGCGTTTTCTTTCTACATCATATTGCCAGGAATGGCAGGAAAAGAAGTGAGTAAAATTATTTAGCTATCAGTGTTTTACTTATGAATATATTTAGACAAAATATTTAGGCATATATTTAAATATAGACTACCATTTAATAATTGTTTATATTGTTCTGAAATATAAACCTTTATATAGGGCCTAATACTGAATATTTTATTTTAAATATCAATAGAAAAATTCTTATACCAAGTATTTACAGAAATATGTTTTGTACCTATCATTTCAGCCAAAATGTCTATGTAGGTAATTTATGATATAAAATTGAAAAAGGCCCTGGTGCTTCTTAGTTTGAACTTCAAACTCTCAAAATATTTTTTCCCTTTTTTTTTTAATTTCCAGAAATTGTTCTCATTTATAAGAATCACGCTCAGTTTATTTATTGGAGCAGTAATATTGGGTAAGTCAAAGTCATTCTCTATTTTTTAGTGACTAAAAGTGTTAGTGTTTGGCCAACGGTTAACAAGCAGGGTATCATGTGGCCAGCATAAAGATCAACCGCCTTAAATTACTTTCCCAACTTAAGTTAGGTGCCCATTAGAGTTGGGTGGTCTCAGATAGGGGTTGACTAAAAATCCCGAAATTCAAAATCCCAGTCTTCACCGGGATTCGAACCCTGATGCCCAGGCTAGAAAGCCAATAGCTTAACTACTCTGCCACTTTGCACCCAGATGAAGCAGATTACCTTAACACAGAGATGCCTACATGCCAAAATAGAAATGCGTATTCCCAGACCTGGAAATGCGTATTTTGAGGGGCAAATGCGTATTTTCCTAAATATCAAGAAATATACCCAGGAAAGACTAAAATTAAATCATTCAAGCACATAACATACATGAAAGGAAGCTATCCTAAAGTTAGCAAAGAAAAAAGTTATATAAGACATTTTGTACACAAGTCAAAATATTTACACTTTTAGTCTTTGTCTTAGACTTTTGTAGACTTTGTTAGAATTATAACGTTCTTGTCACTTGGCAATGATCATAATGCCTCTTGTGTACTTCACATTCCATAATAGCGGCAACTGAACATTTACCTGGATCTGTGACATCTAGTTTTATAAAAGTAATTTTGTTTAATAGGCAATTTCTTTACAAGGTATCCAGCCACTAGAAATATTTTACATCACTCAGATATTCTTCTTCCAGACCTTTTTTTTTTTTTGCTGTTAGCAATGAAAGCTTTGGCATCCTCCACAATCACTAATAACAAACATTTTTTTTTTTTCTCAGGCAGATAATCCTAATTAGTCATTGAACTTCTTTCTAATATAAAAAAAAAAAAGCTTTGCTATTGAGTCTGCCTTAAGTGACCCTGATTTCATTCTTTGAACTTAGACCTTCATAAGTAATGGAACCTTATAACTAGTCGCTAGTGACTATAACAGTAGCTACCACAGAAGATACATTCTGCAAGTTATGGTCATGTAAAATCAGTTTGATTCCGTTTATCATGCTAAAAGAGAGATTAAGCGCAACCAATGTTTCTTCTATGAAAACCTCTGCCCTTCTCACTTTCATCTAAAAAAAAAAAAATCAAAAATGAAATCAAATCCAAATCTAGAATAGATCTAGATATGTAAGCAGCTTCATTAACAGTTGATTGGTTTTTAATGTGCATATACGAAATTGCTTCTTTTGGGTAGATTTAATTTTAAATCTAGATCTAGTTACATAGATCTATATCTAGAGCCTTGAGTTTTTGAGGTAGGCCTACCTCTTCTATTAGAGTGGAATCTAAACCTACAGCCTACATTGATTACTACATCTAGCTAGTAGGCCTAGTCTAAATCTAAGTCTATTACACATCTGGTCATATCTAGAGCTAGAATGTAGACTAGAATTAGATCTAGATTTATATCTAAATCATGAAAAATCTAGATCTAAATTTAGATTACACATTAGATCTAGATCTCGGCCTACATTATATTATAGGTGCCCTGTGAGTCTCATCGCACTGGGGCACCGTGTTGAGAACTCTATTCTCTGATAACACGGACAAGGAAAGCGGCAGTTCTTCTCAAAGCTTCTCTGTCTCCGTACAGAGCCAGCTCTTCATGCAAACCAGTTTTTGTTTCACTCAAATGGCCTTGTTTAGGGTGTAGTGTTGCGCACTCGTAAAGGATGTGGTTGACTGTTTCGACGTCGTCCCGACAATGCCTGCAGCGTGAGTCGAAGTTTGGTTTAAATTTAGCAAAATAGGCACCAATTGGACAGTGTCCCGTTCTGTACCTAGCGATTATCACCTGTTCTTCCCTATTTAACTGCCACCATTCGTCCGATTTTGAGGGCCCTTTTAAGTTTTGCCAGACTTCCCTTCCCGTATTACCGTTTTCCCAGCTTTTGCTCCATTTATTTCTTGCCCATTCGTCCACTATCGTACGCGCCTGCTCAAAAGTCTGTGGCTCGTCCACAGGGTCCAGTTTTGTGCCGAGCTTGGCTAATAAGTCAGCTTTCACATTACCCTCCACATCCACGTGTCCAGGTACGTATTGGAATGTCGTCCGAATTTTGTGTTTTTCTTGGAGGCGTCCCACGCACGCCAGTGTTTTTGCCAGTGTTTTTGCCAGTGGTTCCGGGAGCGTATCTGCAGGGCTTTCAATGGCTTGTAGGCTCGACAGAGAGTCTGTAAACAGCACAATAGGACTGGGTTGTGCTGTTTTCTCGTTAAGTCGTTCTTCAATGTATTCTACTGCATTTTGAATTGCAACCATTTCAGCTACGTAATTGCTCCTGCCAGAACACGCACCTAGAATCTCATCGTTCTCAATCGTGCCAGGGAATTGAACCACCACACCATACCCAGAGGTTTTTTGTCCGAGGTTCTCTCTCGTGGAACCATCTGTGTACACTTTAATGTAGTCAGCTGGGTACTGGGCGACAGTTTTCCTGGCAGTGTTTCGTAGGACAGTTTTTGTGCATTTCTTGTTAACTTCTGGGTCAATCAGCGATTTCCTCACCTCTGGGACTCCAGGAGCATTCGCCGGAGAAGAAGCCCCATGCCAGGATCACCAATAGGACTTCATTATAGGTGCCTGACATATCTCTGGTTCTATACTCTAGACCCAATCTAGATGAATTAGAACTAATCAATCAATTAATTCCCAATTAGTTTGAAGACTTTTTTTTTATAAACCAACACATTGAAAGGAACTCAACTTTATTAGATCAGTAAGATCTAGACCTAGTAAATTAACAGGAACTACTTTTTTTTTTTAAATATTTTTTTTTTCTGCTTTACAGGGGGAAATGCGTATTTTCAGATGATAAACCGTACTCGCGTATTTTCGAGTCCATTTGCGTACAAAATATGCAAGATGCGTACTTGTAGGCAACTCTGCCTTAACATCATCTGCCCTTAAGATCACAAAATCTTAAAGGGATACTAAAGTGTTAGTAGAAGTAGAAGGGGAGATAATCCTATAAATCCCTTAAAGAAATATCTTTTTTATTCTGGGTAAACATAGTCCTATGTCATGTTAGGTAATTTCAACCTAGATCTAAATGAAAAAATAAATCAATAAAAATGCCTGCACTACAGTTCAAAGAGTCTATTAAACAATAGCTCTGGATTTAAACTGAATATGTTATAAACAAGATTGTACAAGTTTCATAGCCTCAATTCAGTCAAACTGCATTAGCAGATTTAGATCCACATCTATGAGTAATAACAAAATGAATATATATATATATATGGCGTAGCTAGGGTATACAATGCCCAGTGTGTCAGCTTCCCCCCGCCACTTTTCTAAAAAGAAAAAAAGGAAATAAAACAGCGAAATGACTTTGTTTTTTCGACCTAATGTGTATTTATTGATAAAGTATTGCTAATTTGCAAAAAAAAAAAAAAATCAATTTAACAACAAGATACTACAAAATTTTAGCTGCTTTCTTGCTGGCAAAATTGAAATCTATTTTTTGCCAACAATTTCCAAATTAGTGAGTCGCAATTTTTTTTCAGCGTTGACTGCCAATAAGTAAAGATCAGCTTGAATCTGAAAACACTTTACTCGCATAGAATCTCACTTACCACAATTGTCAGAAATATAAAAATAAAGACAATATTTAGAACTGAATCATCTAGCCAACATTTTTTTCTATTTAAACTCAATGTCTCAAACAATATCCTTGTTACAAAAGTTCAAAGGCTTTTGATGCAACAAACCGTTGAAGTCTTTTTGCACCAGATGAAATTCGTTTCTGTCAATGTCGTCATGAGCACTATCGAGATTGATTTCGATCTTAGGATTCAATAGTTGGGATGATGACAAAACTTCATATTTACCTACCACATCATGATATTGCTCATATCAGGTTATTATTTCTTGAACTAACCCATACTAGGAAGAATACATTTTCATCTGTAGCTCTTTCTTGTGTGTCAATATAGAATCTTCACCTTTTTCGTTGGGCTTCTTGTGGCTAACATGTCTATGATGTTCTGCGCTAATTACCAAATCTGAGCACATGTATTCTGTAAAGGAAACACTGGCTTCAGCGATGTTCTCCCGACTAGTAATTAAGAAAGTTTTAAATTTTTTGTTTGTTTAAGTGCGCAGTCTCGAATAGACTGAAGGTAGACTTATGCGTCCTTAATTTAGTTAATATAGAGTCAAAGCTCTAAGGCATTTATTTATAAGCTCTTGATCTAGATGATACCAGGGTAGAGAACAATGGAGTAACAAAATTCGCCCCAAAAGAAAGTGGGCGTGTAAAAATGCATTGCTTTAGGAGATTTTAAAAAATCTAGCCTGGTTAACAGCTTACGTTTAATTTAAGAAAGAATATAGGAGATTAACAAAAGAAGAAAAGTAAATTAATTTCTAATAAACATTTCAAATTCAGTAGTTTGTCTTTGTTCATGTTTGTTCATGTTTGATTTTATTGAGAAGATTTATCCGTTAGTTTGATGCCCCTCACTACTTGATGCCTCGTGCGACCCGCACCACTCACACATGGCTAGCTACGCCACTGATATACATATATATATATATATATATATATGATGAGCTTTAATATTAAATTAGATAATTAGATCTGTAATGATAAGAGTTAGAGTAACAAAGGATGGGTTTAAATAAATAAAAGCCTTAATTTTGTGTGATGTCCTCAAAGAAAAGTACTAAGTTTAAAATCACATTGCATTTATTATTTATTAAAATTATTTGCAAAACTTCAAGTTTAAGACCCAAAGCATTTCTATCCTCTATTAATCTAGATCTAAATATTTAACTATAAAAACATCTCTTCATACTTTTTTTTTTCAAACTTTCATTTGCAGTAAGCAATTTTTCAATGACCTGGGAGACAGCAAGCACATCTACACTCACTAAATATAAAGCTGGAACTGGACAGGAGGTCAATGTGTCTATAGGAGTCAACATTGGGTTCAGAGGCATTAATATAACACTTAAAGGTGATTTTTTAAAAAAAGTTTTATTGAAGCTCATTAACTGAGCTATTGAAATGAGATATATTTTATTTAAACATATAAAACATAGAGTTAAAAAGATTGAATCTAATGTTGAAAGTGAAACTAAGGCTTTTGTTTAGACCATGTGGCAATGTGGTTCAATGGGCAGGTAAAGCAGAGTTTATACAGTTCTGTAACCAGTGGCTGTTAAATTTATAAGTATGAAATAGAGGTCATCAGTATCTATGGTCAATAACTAATGAACTGAAGAGTTTCCATGGTTAATGACTTTTAAAGGGGGATTATAGTAAAGCATAATTAGCATCTTCTTTTGCATTAGTAGATGTAACTTGAAACTAGGTGTCTCTAACTCTAATATGTAAAAAAAAAGTTTTGGAACCTGCCAAATAGATCTACTTGTTGGAAGCTACATTAATATGAAACAAAAACAATACATTTTCTTTGCAAAAATGACCTAGTTAAAGAATCTAATATTTACTGAAATATAATAGATCAACAAACAAATGAAACACTGTTATTTAATTACATTTATGTTATTCTCAGGAGATGATGATCAAATTATAGGTGAAACCATCAATTATAATGAACATTTCTCATGGGAAGGACTCCAAGGCAGATTTGGTTTTGGACCATTTTGTAAGTACCAGTATACAAATAATTTTTACTGTTCTTTGAGATCCGTATATTATTCATTTTTTGCATATGATAATTGATCAGATCTTACATTTGTATTTGTGTGTGTGTTTGACAAAATTGCTTTTACTTAGTGGTGAAAGAGTTAAGGTGACTAAAGAGTGCCTCTGCCTTTATGATTCGAAACTTCAGGCTGTTGTAATCAGTTCCCTTAGTAAGATGCTTCTTCTGGGAGAGGATTCATTTTAATTTCACTTTTCCCAGCAATATTATGGTATTAGGGTTTGGGAAGTAAGCTTTTAGGATTATTCAAAAGAAGGATAACCAACTTCTGGCTGTAAATTAATTGTTTCTGTATAAGTATATCCTCTTTAAGATTTGGTGTTTGTTGTTTTTTCTTTTTCATGTTAATTACACATTTAAAAAATTGTAATATTTTGCTCAATTATATTATTTATTTTTTTTATATGTATATATTAATATTAATTTTAAACTTGTAATATTTTTGTTATGTATTCCTTCATATGTTTCTTGCTTTGAAGTATTGTATACCCTCTATATGAAATTTATTTTGTCTATTGGTTATTAACTCTTTCTCTCCTAACTGAAGATACCAACGTTGATTCCATCAGAATGTGGTAAATAATTACAGAGAGAAAGAGTTAAGAAGCTGGTATTTATTCTAAGTTTTTAATGCCAATGTTAACTCTTTTCAGCTGGAAGATTTAACCAAGAATACCGTGCAGCTCAGCAGAGAGGTCTGCCATTACCTATTCTGTGGATAGCTGAATATTTCACCATTGATGGTGAGGGGATAAGGTGGGGAAGACATTACAGACAAGCAGGATGGTACTCACATATCATGCTGTGGTAAGAGACTTAAGGAACAGCACTCAAACTTATAGTTTGCTGGATACTGTCATCTACAAAGTCTTAAAAAAAATTATTATATTTAGACCTAACCACCATTATCCCCTGTCATCTTGCAAGACATTTGGGTAGAATATAATGATCTTATTTCTGAAGGATGGTCAAAAAGTTTCAAGAAATAATAATGGAATAAGAAATAATATATGTTTGTTTTAATTATATCAGATGTATAGGCCTACATATTTTTGTGTGAACCATTGCTACTTTTCATTTGTATATTTAGCAATTACAAATGTATAAAATAATATTTTCATTGATTAAAAGGAATGAGAATGTGGAAATGTTTGTTAATCTCTCATAATTCTAAAACACAGTGCTATTTTTGTAAAAAAAAAAAAAGATGCTGGTACTCAGTGATGGATTGACTAGCTTTTAACTACTAATAAATTAATAATAAACGTTAAAAATTCAAGAAAAGTAATAATTTTTTTCCCACATTGAAAAATGTGCCGGTACGCACCATCACAAAAAAAGCACTGCTAAACATATCCACTTTATTCTTTCAATCTTTACTTTATCCTCAGGCTGGCTTTCCCACTTTGGCTGTTGTCCAACATTTTGTTTTTTGTCTTGCTGAGGTATGGGGCATATTTCTTGGTCCTGACAGGGCTCTCCATGATCATTTCCAACATTATCTGGGCGACTCTCAGAAATGTTGTTGATCTGGTTATTCCATTTACTACACACGATAAGCTTGAATTTAGCTATGGTGGATCATTCTGGGTGTGTTTGATAACAGGTATAATCTAGCTCTAAATAAGATTCAGAAATTTAATATAGATCTAGCTTAATATTTTGTTTCTATTTCTATAAATAGTTAGATCTAGAGTCCATATATTTATTTTAGATAGTATTTTGAAGAATATAGCTAGTGTTCTGTTTGTAATAAAATAGTTTTTATTTCAATGAACAATTTAAGGAATTGTTTGTGTGGTACTTGGTATTGTGGTATTTCTAATGGATAAACTTTGCCCAACTTATGTGGCTGCATTTTTTGGTGTGGATGTTTTACAAGATTCAGAGAGTATTGTAGTAGAAGGTAAGTCATTTTTTAAACTAGATGCAAATACTAATAGAGTTGAAAAGATCTATAGTGTTCTAAATGCATATCACATTATTTGAAAATTTGTTTTCGTATTAATGCAATATTTCTTATATGATTTATAGGCCTTAATTGGTGCTTAACAATCAATCTATAGGCCTATATGTTAGTAAGATTTTTATTTCACTATTTCATTTGTTTAATAAACTTTTATCAGCTTTTGGCAATTATTTCCCTCATCGTTTTTTATGACCCTTTTGGCACATGAGCCCTATCTAAGGCATATGTTTTTTTCTTTTATTTATGCTGTAACTATAAAAAAACAAACAAACACATTCTGCAGCACAATATTTATGTCTTGTCCAGAAACTAGTTCTTTAAAATAAATGAAATTCTATGACATCTGTTTATTAAGCAGAGGCTGAGGTTCACAATTTGTCAAAGATCATTTATTATGAATCTTTTTTTTTGCTCTATCCTGTATAATTCTGCACATTTTTTTTTTCAGAGGATGATGAACAGATAGTAACAGATCAAAGTAAAACCATCCGCAACCAAGGTGGCAGTGGTGAAGGAGCTGACGATGTGGATGGTGAAGATGATGACTTGTATCAACCACCTCCCTTAGCCATTCCTCAGGTAAGTTGAGATATCTATATCTAAATGATAGAAATGGGAAAATGGTTTGAGTGCTGGGACAACTCCCAAAAGCCAGAGTCTTGGAGCACATGAGGCATGGGGAAAGTTGCTTTGGCCTGAACAAGCTGTTAAAGCACAATGCAGGATGGGCAACTGTCCCTTTTATTCATATTTTGCACACATTAAAATAAATAGCATCATAAATGCGCTGTCCCCTGGCATAGAGTGCTCTTTGTATGTTGATGACTTTGTCATTCTTACTTATGGGAAAAACATGAACACCTTAGAAAGAAAATTACAGTTATGTTTAAACAAAATTCAGGGTTGGGCAAACTATAATGGTTTCAAATTCTCAGACTCCAAAACAGTTAGTATGCATTTTTGTAATCTAAGGGGACTCCACCCAGACCCTGAACTATTTATACACAAAAAGAAGATCCCTGTCGTGAAAACTACAAAATTTTTAGGCCTCACCTTAGATTCCAAATTTAATTTTCTCCCCCACATTAAGGAACTTAAGAAGAAATGCCAAAAGTCATTAAACATACTAAGAGTACTCAGCCATACGGACTGGGGAGCTGACAGAGATACCTTGCTGCTGCTCTATCGGAGTCTAATTCGATCCAAGCTAGACTACGGATCCATAATATATGGAGCAGCAAGGAAGTCGTACCTAAAAATACTGGAACCAATACAAAATGCTGCCTTGCATCTCTGTCTCGGTGCGTTTCGTACATCACCTATCCCAAGTCTCCATGTGGAGGCTGGAGAACTCCCCATGGATATAAGAATGAAAAAGCTTGCAATGCAGTATATAGTCAAGCTAAAATCCAACCCCACGAACCCTGCTTTTGACTCCATATTTAACCCCACAGTGGTAGAATTATACAATCGAAGGCCTAACGTCATACAGCCGTTGGGCCTTCGAATGAGAGAACCCATCCAAAATTTAACCCCACCCATTGACCAAATCTCTAAAATAGAAACCCCTCAGAATCCTCCTTGGCTAATGAATAAACCCAAATTAAATTTATCCCTCCTTAATTTCAAAAAAGAAAATACAGACCCAAGCATACTACAAGTCCACTTTAGGGAACTGCAGGAGAGCTACGGAGATTGTGGCACCATCTACACAGACGGATCCAAAATGGAGGGAAAGGTCGCGTGTGCCTGCTCCTTTTGGAACAAAACAATCTCCCGTAGACTCCCCGATGGCTGCTCCATCTTTACGGCCGAATTGCACGCAATATTGCTTGCACTTATGGCCGTAAAAGCATCAGAAAGGAGTAAATTTATAATCTGCTCCGACTCCAAATCTGCATTGCAAGCTTTGGGGCGGATGAAGACTGACATCCCATTGGTACATAAGAGCCTGAAGCTGTTGGACCTAATAACAGCCGACCGTAGGGATGTCACCTTCATCTGGGTCCCCTCCCATGTTGGCATTGAGGGAAACGAAGCCGCAGACAGAGAAGCAAAGAGAGCCCTAAATCAAGCGGTGTCAGGAACCCAAATTCCCTACTCGAACCTGAGACAAAGTATTGCCTCTGCCACCTATCGAGAGTGGCAGAACCGATGGGAGGCTGAGACTCACAGTAAACTCAGGCAGATTGTGGCGGATGTCAGGTGGCGGCCCACACCTAAGGGTCTGACAAGGCGTGGTAGCACAACCATGTCCAGACTTAGGATTGGCCACACCTACATCACGCACTCTTTTGTACTGAAGAGAGAGGAGCCCCCACTTTGCGAGTACTGTGACTCTCGCCTCACCGTGGAACATATCCTCGTTGATTGCCCCAGATACCAGGATGTCAGGGCGAAATATTTTAGAGCCACTTATTTAAATACACTATTTGATAATGTCGACCCTGGGAAGGTACTGGGCTTTATCCGGGAAGTGGGGCTATCTACGAAGATCTGATATATGAATTTGTGAACATGCACTATTTACATTAGATTTTTACCAAATATTTAAATTTTTACTACCTTTACTATTTTAACTGTGAATAGACCTTGATTTTAATGATATGACTGTATAGAATCTGGCCCTTGTTGTTTAGAGAGAGAGAGGGATCCTTAAGGGACTGCAGGCACGACATGGCCTAAATTGTGCCGATGTGCCTCAAATAAAAAATCAATCTCATATTTTGCACACTTCTGACCAAACTTTGACTCAAGGTGCCCCTGCTAAAAGGAGAAAGAGAAAACCATGTCTCATATTCTTTTCAACTGTCCAAGACTTGATTTCCATCTAAATAGGTTTGGTAAGTCAAAAGTTCTTGACATAGGTCAAGAACACACAAAAGAGAGAATCTGAAAGTCTAATGCTTACCCAAATAGAGTTTGATAATGATATGATATGTAAAGAATCAGTGACAAACATTTGGTGAAAGCCAAAGTGTTTTTCTAGTCACATCTTTATCTCATTGGATTTTAAGACAGTTTGAAATGCAGTTTAGACACACATAGGGATGGATGAGGATGGGAAAGGGAATCACAGATCACATTTTAAATAGTCAAAGCCTTTTTTTTCTAAGACTTGTTACAAAGGAAATTTTTTTTCTTTAACATCTTTTGACATTAACATCAACATTTGTAAAATGACTTTCTGAAATATTTTTAGTTTAAAATAAAATGTCAAATTTTTCAGCAATCTACAGACAGAGACTCATCTTTTGTCAGACCACCTATCGTTCGTAAAAAATCTTACAACACAGCAGAATTTAGAATTACCAAGCGGCTTCAGCGACCCAGGCGCAGAGATCCACCACCTCGACCAGTTACACATAAGACTGAAGATGATGAAGATAAAAATCTTTATCTTAATGATATTCCAATGAAACAGACCAGTGCTGAATTGTCTGCTCGGAATGTTGTCTCGGAGAATGATGAGCTATACACCAATGGAACTCAGATTCAGTAAGTATCTTCAGATCATTGGAACATAACCACAATACACAACTGAAGATAATTAAAACACTGTTATTGATACTAATTATAGTTTTCATAGATGTCTTTTTGGGTATAGCTATGCAGAAAAGTTAATCAAATTGGAGCATATCTTACCATATAGAAAAATGCAGATTATTAAAACTAAAATAAAACAAACATCCTTATCTTATTCATTGTAAACCAGCTACACAGAGTAAGAACTAATAATACCCAAATGTTAGAAAAATGAAAAGTAATTATGGAATCATCGTATTGATTGAATAATTTAGAGACCAACAAGACAGTATGGTTTATGAAATAATTTTGAAGAATCCAACACAAAAAAATGAAATGCTGTTTTATCTGTGATTCCTTAACTCAAGGAAGCCCAAAGAAACTAGAAGAGACCCTAAATTGAGCATGATGCTTAAAACAATTGAATACTCACGTTTAATAGAGTAGTAGCAGCATTCATAAAATCCCTTAACTTGTCATGCTCCATGACAGAAAACTAACATGTAAAATAGCACAAGACACTAGTTAATAACTTACAAATCTAAAATCATACAGCAATAAAATACTTATACAAAGATGAAGCCTTATTTCTTATTTCAATAGCTAGTACAAATTTATGTGAGGTTTCTTTCTTTCCAACAACGATTTGGTGAAATCTAAAATAACATGAGTGGTAAGGTTAACACATGGTTGTAATAATCTTTTTGAAGGAGTGTCTACTATTTATAACACACATATTTTCCTATCGAAACTTTGCAGTTGGTCCTATGATACTTAAAACATACAAATTGTTAATGATATAACAGTAGGAAGGGTTGAATCAAGAATTAAAAAAAAAATAGTTAAAAAATAATAGCAAATGTTTTTTAATTTTAGTTTTTTAATGAAATGTAATTTTATTTATTTCAGGACTTCTGCCAGTAGGTACTAAAATCTTAATGAATGTTATTAAAGAAGCTGATCAAGCTACTCATAACTGCATTTGTTTAATTACTGTATTAAAATGGACAAATGTTTTCATTGTTTCTCATGCCTTGGTAATTTGTGAACTGTAATTAAATAATAGGCCTTTATGTAGATTTTTTAAACTTCAAATTTTAACACTTCTGTATATTTAGAAACACTTCAAGAATTATAAATTTCAAAAGCTTATTTTTATGTTTTTTTTTTATGATATAAACAATTATATGGTACAAATGTTTCATTCAAATGAAAGTTTTTGTTAAACTGATTCAGAAATTTTGGTTTATTTCATTGTATTCCAAAAAGTAACAGTAGAATACTAATAGGATATAGTGATATGCTTAAAAAAAAGATAGATAGGTTTATAATTTTTAATTTCTTTCAGTACAGAATAGTATAAATTAGTTCACATTTTAAATTTCAGAATCTGCTTTATTATAGTGCAACCTATATTTTGTTTGTGTAATTGCAGTAACATTGTAAAAATTTCCATATGAACCTTATGTGCACTGCTTTTTTTGGTTTACAGTGTAATTTCCATACGAACCTTATGTGCACTGCTTTTTATGGTTTACAGTGTAATGTGGTCAAATTTCTTGACTTTACCCAAAAATATGTTTAATTTTATTTTTATCATTTAATAGGAATTTTAACTGCACAAAAAATAAATACGTTACAAATGTCTACTATCTTTGAAAAGCAACAACAGTCTGCCTCAAACATACCTAATATTAATTTTCTTGTTTTGCTTTTTGCCATTTTAAAAAATAAATAAATTAGATTTTGTTTTTTTACATATAAAATTCCAATTCAAATAGACATTAATTTCTATCTGTAGCCTTTCAAAATGTGATAATATGTATCATTCTTTGTCATTGTTGGTAAGTCCAAGCCTTATTATATTTAAAATTAGAGCTGACTAGATGTAGGAACCTCTTCAAATCATTAGTTCAAAAAAACTGTCACCAGTATTAATAGAGATTGTATTCTATGATGTTATCTGACCACCCATTGGCTTTAAGTCAAGGTCCTGTTTTTGTTTTCATATTCATTTGCTTGTCAGTGTTCAACTTGGCAAATAATTTGGAAACATATCAGTATATAGACAATTATTTTGTACTTTTTCATTCAATTTTTGTACACATATATTTTATAGTGAGATCTACAGTATCTCTTGACTGTTACTACATTCTAAATAATAAACTTTATTGATGGATTTTGATTTGCATCTAATCACAACATATGTAAATATACATATAATATTTCTTTTGAAAGAAAATAAAAACAGCAATTTTATTTTACCATAATGACATTTGATAATATAAACTAGATTTTAACACTGTTTAGGTTACAGAGAAAATCTTGCACATATTCTGAGTGAAAAAAGTAAAGTTTCCCTTTCAGACCTTGCAATCTATGAGGCAGATGATGTAAAGATCATGTTTCTGTGGACAATGGTTAACAAGGGTGTCATGTGGCCAGCACAACAACCGACCACCTTTTCTCCAATATTAAGTTCCCATTAGAGCTGGGTAAACTCAGAGGTGCCCTAAAGATCCTGAAATGAAAAATCCTAGTTTTCACCAGGATTCAAACCCAATACTTGCACTTTACCACTCAACTATTGCACCTTCACCTACTCTGAGTGCAACATATTGAAGACAACCCAGGATTGAGTGATGTGACAAAATGGGTTGCTCTCCCTGAGCTTCTGGAATCATGCTGTAAGAGAGTGGTCTGCTAATCATGAGTTGTATGCATCTCTTTGACTGTAGATCTTACACAAAATGTTAAGTACAGGCATGGAATATTAATTATTAACTTTCCTTGTAACAAGCCTTCAGAAAAAGAGGCAGAGAGCATATATAGTCAGTTGCAAACGTGTATCATTCTTTATATATATAATTGCTGTGTGCCAAAAAATGTTCTATTTGAAGTTAAAATACTTTTTTGGCTGGTAGCATTTTGACAAAGCATAGGTACAAAATGCTATGACAGCATGGTAATTTTGGGTTAGTCTGGTGTTATGACAGCATGGTAATTTTTGGGTTAGTTGTGTTAGCAAGCCATCAGCAATCTGTCTCACAGTAAGTTCAAATACTTTAGAAACAGAAAAAGGCTGTTAGCTTTTGTTTAAACCTCTGAATGCCACGGTAACTGAAATAAATCTTTTGACTTTTTAGAGCTATTCGAGAGAAATAATGTGAGTCAAGTATTCTTTGAAAGATCTGTTGAGAAATGTTGATTGTTAACATTTGAAATAGTATTCCTAACTCCAATGATCAAAGAAGTGTTTACTTTCCTTATTTAGGTCAACATATTCATGAGAACAATCATTTTCAAGCATGAAGTTTATCAAGAGTAAAAAAAATCTGCCTATCAATGAGAAATTGGAATCATTCCAAGAATTTAAACCAACTTACTCTACTTTTCAAGGAAATGCCAGGCCATTTTTGACATTAATTAGCAGTTGTTTTTTTAAGATTGCACTTAATACCAAATTTTATTTAATATACCATTAGCTTCAAGCTCAAGATTGTACTTTTGATCCTAATTATTTTCATAAAATGTCTAAACGAAACCAAAGCTTTATAGTTTTAAAAAAATGGCTCTTAGAATAATTTAGTATTGTTTTACTTGGCTCTTTTGCTGTAAGATAGTCTAAACACTAATGACAGTGTAGTAGGATCAACAATGCTGAAAAATATAGTTAGCAGCACACAGTGCTACACCTTGGCAGAGCCTGTGATGCCGCTGATCTCAAACTGTATTGGCACTTTCCATTCCTTTGGATACATTAGCTGCGTGGAGGACCTTGTTTCCATGCATTTATCTCATTTCCATGACATTATACATAGTCGATTCACAACTGAAGGCCATACATCTGATTTAAAAAAATTAAAATTTTCTTCATGTCTGTCTAGTTGGTTAGTTCACTTAGTTGAGAATATCTATCTTTGAGGGTGAATTTCGAAAAAAATCTTGTATATGCATTTTATGAAGTCATTTATATATTGAAGGCCACTTTGCTCTGATGTATGTACTTCTGGCAGCAGAAGGTTTGGATATGAAGGTACATCTTATACTTATAAGTCAAAGTAAAGTCACTCTAGCCTCAATCTATTAAAAGATTATTGCCATAATCATAAAGCTTATCTTCTTGTATAATACAGACGTTACTTCAAAAAAGAAGATGATTGAGAAGATGATGTCCTACGCGTCATGCATTTAGTCATGCATATTAACCAATGACTTAAATTCTGCTAGCTCAGGCAACCCATTCCAAGCTCTAATAGCACTAGGGAAGGAGTATTTGTACAAATTTGTCCTAGCATATGGGACGAGGAATGTGCCTTTATCTTTGTGTCTTTTAGAGTATTTTATTAAATACTATTATATTTTAATAATCTTTATTTAGGTAAACCACTTTAGTAAAAGATGTCTTAAAGCTTAGCTTTAAGCTAAAACGTAGGATTCCGTGTGCAATATGCTTGATTTAAAACAATAGGTTAAAATGGCATGTCCATAAATTTTGATTACATTGCATGACATTTCCTGATGATTTGGTTTCACACACATTCATGTAATACAAACTATATTTTTTTTTTAAATGTGAAAATCTCTGAAATAAAAAAAAAGAACAATGGTAATGAAATGAAAGAGAAACTAATAAATAATTTATTGACAGTGTTATTTACATTAAATAGAACCAGAATTAAAAAAATCTTTGACATCAAATAAAAAGCAGTATTTCTAGTTTAATTTGATGTTCCCAGTTGGTCAGTCATTCCTGATTTTCTAAATATAAATCTATAAATGTATCATATTGGACTATCTTGTGCTTAAACAAATATGTGTCAGACATTCAGATAGATAAATCTCATATTGCTACATACAGGTCAAGGTCAGTTTTTGTCCTTGAATGTATTCCAAAACTCATTTCAGTTTATTTTTACACTACTGTAAATTAAAATCTTTACTATAAGTAACAAAGTTTAGAAATCAAATCCCAGATTTTATAAAGGGTAATGGATGAGGTTGTAAAGCTTCCAAACTGATGGGTCTTGAGGTCAAATCCTGGTGAATAAATGATAAGTTGTCAGAAAGGGCCTGATTCTACCTTAGTCTATGAAAAAATGAATTACAATAGACTGGTTGAATGAAAAAAAAAAGTAATTGAAAAATTTTAGAAATTTTTACTGCAGGTTTGACTCTCACATTGAATTATATTTAATATCAAAGGCAAATAATGAATTGTGTATTTTCTGGAAAAAAAATTAAACTGCCGGCAGACAAAGCTTTGTCTGCACGAGATGGGGAAAAATATGCAGGTTGCTACTGGGTTTGCGTATTCATATAAAACTATTGGAGGACAACATAAAAAAGAATGGACAGGCCTGCCATTGAAAGAAGTTCTAAGGCAAAAGACAGAGAGGAATGGAGAAAGACTGTCAACGAATCTTGCATGGTGCCTCAATGTAGGTAATGAAACACTGCGCTCATCCTTAATTTTTGGAATCAAAGACATTGCCATTATCTTCTAGAAAGATGTCAATATCTAAATAGAAAATAAATACAAACTCTATCCACATTAAACAGTACTGATTTGAACAAAGCCACCATTATTTTATTATCATAAGAACCTATAAAGTAATTTTAAAAAAAATTGGATTCACTTTTGAAGCTCAACTTTCAATCACCAATAGAGATTTTATAAAAAGAGTTTTAGAAAATTTGAAAGCAATGGACAGTGACAATTTAAAAATGATTCAGTTAGATCTATCAAAAAAAAAGAAAATGTTTAAATTTCATCAATGATATTATATGTATGCCAATGATGTTTTCAAGTATTTTCTCCCTTTAGTGTAAAGGTACAGAGTTGAGTTTTGGAATAACACTCATCAATTAACTAATACTATTCTTTTACAGGTCAATATTAGATCTGCTGCAATAAAAAATATTTTGAGCATTTTTAAGTGTTGAACAGCTGAATACATTAAAACATTTTGTGTGAGGCACTTAGATGTACAAAAAAAACAACATCAGACTAATGTCGACAACTTCACTGTTTCAATCAAATTTTCTGTAGGATTTATGTACAAAATATACATGAATAAATACAATTTCAAAAATAAAATAATAACCTATTACATCTAAAATTTCAAGAAATCAAAAGACTATTTCAATTTTGCTACATAGTGCAAAAGCGTGTCTAATATGTTGTGGAGACATGTTCTAGGCTGCTATTAGAAGGTGACATCCCAGACAAACAGCTCATTGTGAGACACTGTCACCAATACAGTTCCTTTAGGAGAGAACTGAACCAGACTGACACAGTCAGTGTGATTGGTGAAATCTTGAAAGCTGCCTTCATTGTAGTCCAGCAATTTAAGCAAGCGTTCTGAGGAAATAAGCAGGGAAAGTGAGTCCAGTGAAACAGGAAATGTACATTGTTACAAACTATTATTCAATTACTGGTTTGTAATAAGTTGTTCATGGTAAATAAAACTATGATATGTGGATTCATTTTGTTTCTGTTTCAGTTGTAGTATGTGGTCAATATTGAAGTTATGCACCTACTCAGCCAAATTTGAAGGATATTTTTGAATAGCTGAGGAGAAAAAAACGGTGACCGGTCATTTCATCCCTGGTCACTTCATCTCCTGGTCACCTCATCCCCTGGTAACTTCATCCCCAATTAAATATTTTATATATAAATATGATTATGTAGAATGCTTTTTGACATTTTATGACTTGTTACTAATGCGTTTATAGTGTTTCCTCTTCCACTTTGTTTTCTTAATGAGAAATCTTATATTATATTGTAAATCTGGGTGTGTACTTAGCTATAGCGCTTCTATTGGATGTGGGGGTTGTATTATCATAATATTATCCAGATCGAAGGCCAAGGTTTGGTGGAAGTAGTAAAAAATCATTTGAGAGATAGAAGTGCGATTAGAATAATTATGATCATGCCGCTGATAACTTATCATCAAAGGCCAAGGTGTGGTGCAAGTACAGGAAATCTTTTGAGAGATAGGAGTGCAATTACAATAATTATGACCGTGCCGCTGATAACTTATCATCAAAGGCCAAGGTGTGGTGAAAGTACAACCATGTTTCACTTTATTTTATTTTTCAATCGCTCTTTCTTGAAAATGGGCGCGTCATTTTTAGCCTTGAAATAAGGTTTTATTTTTTTCTAATAAAGGCGGAGTTCACCCATCCTCGTGATATCATGTCGCCTGTATATGTTTTGCTTTAATTCCTTTTTAAAAATTAACGTGTTACAATTTTGTCATTTAAATAAAAAATTAATACATTAAATATTGCTCATTTCATGATTTTTAAAATTACAATTTGTTAGATAAAAATGATCAGATAATGAAAATATCAGGGGATGAAATGACCGGGGAAGAAGTGACCAGGGGATGAAGTGACCAGTGATGAAGTGACCGGGGATGAAGTGACCGGGAACCAAAAAAACAGTTAAAAAATATTGAAACAGGACGTTTTGGCAAAACAGTTTTGGCTTGGTGTTTGTGTTGGTGGCACAGACATTTAGCAGCAGGACATTTTTATGCAAAATCTTTAAGCCCCATTTTATTAGTTCATTTTATTTTGTATTTAAAAAGAACTATACCAATCAGTCCTAAGCAATTGCCACGCAATCAAATCAAGCAGACATCATAAGTTTGTATTATGCATTTATAAAAAAGTCAAAATTAGTAAAATGTTTTCATAGGAGGTGTTAAAACAACATGTTTATTATAAACATGTTTATTATAAATTATTTCCAAAAAAGTCGTGCTATAACATTGGGTACCAGAAAAATAGATCATTCTGATGGCCAAGCAATGTCCTAACACTGTTGGCCATAAATGTTATTGTGGTCAAAACTTAATTAGGGCTTGTTGCCCACTCTAAGTGACAAAATATTCATGGCTCATTACATAGAGCAATAAGTGCCTTATAAGCTATTAATAAGAAACAATTTAATCCTTCTATCATGTGATTAATGGATTTACTAAAGGCAAGCTAACGAGAAAAAAATTAATACCAGAGACTCCAACAGCTATTAGTGATGAATCTGGAGATATAGCCAAACTTGAAGCCCAATGAGTAAGTTTCATTGTACGCATAATCTATCCATAAAAAAAAAAGAAAAAAAAACATTAACTAACAAAATTTACTAAAAACATTAAAAGAACAAAAAAATAATAAAGAAAGATGAAATCTAAATACACGTACAATTCCAAACCCATTTTTCCATTAAAAAAAAAATTAAGTAAAAAAGTAATTGAACAACTTACTTTTTTGTGAGTCAAACTGTAGAAGAGAAGTGATTTTTCCATGCCATAACTGGCATACACTATTATGTCTGGTTCATCAGGAGAAAATTTGGCAATGGTTGGTGGGAGTAGATTGTAATGGGCCTGAAACACAACACAAATACAGAGACTTAACAATTGTGCCAAGAAAAAATATGTTGAAACAAAACTTTTAGATCATAAAATCTTGTCAGAAAACAATTGGTTTATGTCACTGATAATGATATGAAGAGCAATAATTTCCTACAGTAGCTTGTGTTACTTTCAGACAAGCGTTAATATTAGCTTTTTTTTTTTTCTCATTGTCACTCACCCCAAATGATGTACATTTTTAGTGGTTTTCATTTTTAATATTTTTTCCTTTGTTTAGAAATAAAAACTATTATGGATTAGGAAGTGCTCACATGTTATACTTGATGGGGCATTTTTTAAAATCACAACCCATGCTAGTTCATTTAATTATTAACCAGTTATTGTACCCAAGAAAGAAATACAGACAAGGCAATTATTTTTAAAATAAAATTAAAAAAATTAAATGAAAATAGAAAAAAATAAATAAATAAATAAATAAAGTAAATTTTCCCTTTCAGAGCATGGGATCTATTGGGTATATGATATTAAGGTTATATATTTCTATAACAGAGAGTTAACGAGGGTGTCATTGACCCCATTGACTTTCTCTGACAAAAGTCAGGTAGCCATAATAGTTGGGTTGACTCAGGGGGGGGGGGGGGGGGGGGGTTTACCCTGAAAGTGCAGAAATTTTTAAAATCCCAGTCTTCACAGAGATTTGAACATGGGACCCCTTGGTTTAGAAGCCAAGCACTTCACCACTTGGCCACTATGTTTCCAAGCGTCAATATTGGCCAATTAGTGTATTAGATATATGACGTGAAAATGACTTTTGGGCGCAACTGCCATCCTACTATAATACTGGCATTAATCCAATATTGATTTTTGGTAATTTTTATTCTTTCTATCCAAAAACCTATGCACTGTTTGATTAGATCAGGTCTTTGGTATATGATCTCTAATAGAAATAGTACTTTTTATGAGCCTATAGAAAAATAAACACAAAGAAGCAAATGTTTCTGATTCCTAGCCATTGTAATTGTTCACTTTACCTGGTCATGTCTGTTAATTCTGGAGCCATCTGGCATGACAGCAGGGGCAGGAAAAGTGAGCCAGTCAACCAACTCACACACATCCTTGTCCCAGTCAGCTGACCATACACTCACCCGTCTGTCTAGACTACTAGCCAACCATAATGAAGGGGAAGGGAAATCCAAGTCCTGGTGATGGTCACATAGAGATTGGAAAATGATAACATGATTCCTTATTTGTAATGAATGATATAACATTCTGTTCTAAAAGTTATACCTCCATTCAGTATAACATCAACGTTATATATATAAAAACATGATCTAATTTATTTATTCTTTTTGTATATCTCTATAAAAATGTGTCTGTGTGTATAAATTTGAAGATCCATAAATAGCCTTTGCACTTATTAATAGTAAGATGACACTAAAGATGTTGAATTTTCAATAGCCAATTTTGAGAAAAGGCAGTGAGAATCTAGTTAAATTATGTTTTAAGATCTAAATATAATAGATGGACACATATTGGCTTTTTCAATAGAAGGTCACAAAAAATTGTTTGTTAATTGACAACACAATAATAAACCAAAATAGTTTCAATTTGTAATAGTACATAGCTAATAAAAAAAAAGCTATAAATAAAACCATCACTGCACAAAAATAATAATTAAAAAAATATGACAGTTTTCCCTGTATTACTGCTAATTAGTTTGTCCCTTTATGCTGACATTTCTCTGATTGATGTATTGATAAGATGAGAACTTACTCATTCGAAAACTTTTGCACTAAGTGTTTGAAGAATTATAATACTTGTATATTGTTAGGCACACAGTATGACAAGTGGAAGAATCTAACCTTAGCCAATATGACATCAATGTTGGATATGGCAGCACCTCTGTGATCATTGATAATTGTTACAGTGATACCTGATGTGGGACTGCTGACAGCTAGCAGGCCATCACTGCTACCAGATAAGATCATAAGGCCTGAGAGATATGCAAAACATAAAATACTTTATGCTTTAATAAATATTAGTAAAGAGAGGTCAAACAATCAAATGGCTTTAACATATATATTCAAATATCAGATAAATTATGAAAAGAAAAATGATTAGATTCCTATATATCTATGTATTCAATTAGCTGATACATGTGGTTCACTAAGTAAGCTGAAATTGTTGATATATTGTTTATTTCACCTGAACCCTCCCCCATGCCAAGGTAAAAAAAGCTGTAGCTAAATATGCAGGTTGCAGCTGGGTTTGCATGGTCATGTGAAATGCTAAACTCATCCTTAATCCTCTGAATTGAAGACCATGCTAAATAACTAGATAGAAAATAAAATTGACAAAATTAATAAAAAACAAAAACACAAACTATAGTTACCATCAGATGAGAAAGCTATAGCAGTGACTGTCACAGCATGTGGGTGCATTTTTAGCACCATTTCTGCTTTGTTGACATCAAAAATGCGAATAGTGCCATCGCTGTAGCCACTGAGCACTAAAGGGATGACATTCTGTTTCTGGTCAGCTGGCCCAGAAGCCAGACAAGTAGAGGACTAAAAAATAAGAAAAGTGAAACAGACAATTTTAAAGACCTCCAGAAAGGAAATATGATAGAGGCAGATTAAAAAAAATATAGCCATTTATTGGTCATAAGGTAAAATAAAAATAAAAAAACAACAACAGTAACACATGAGTCTTGCTGATGTTAGTTTTGGAAGAATCCATAGATCTGAGAACATCAAAAAATCACATTCACTCTTTAAAGATTTCAAATTTTAGCAAAGCCAATGGAGTCAAGGGGTGGAATGGTTGTCAGACAGACTTAGTCCACAAGCCATAATGGACACTATTTGGGAAGAGTTTGGTTGTTAACTAGGTCAAAGGTGCATGCATTACTAAAAACTATTAAGAAAAAAGTCTATTGTCAACTAGGCTTGTATCTCTTTCTTAAAACTATTGAGAAACACTTATATACTTCATTTCTAACCTGATTCATGACTTTAAATTGTAGAACCTGCTCTCTGTTCTTCAAGGACCACACTCTGACACTGCCGTCATCCCCTCCTGACACCATCAGGTTATTGGGGACAAAGATTACACTGTTGATCTGGAAAACACAAAACATAAGAAAAATTCCAGTACTATCTATAGCTTAGAGTTTCTGCAGACACTTCTTCAATTAAGATTTATTACATTCTACTCGCATCCATGTGTTAATCTAATTATGGCTGATTCAGGAGACCCACTTTATGCTCTAATGGCATAGGGAAGAAAGATATTGATATAGATAGGTAGATAATTTGCTTATAAAACAAACCTTTTTTCTTTACAGATTCATTTACATTTATTTCTAGCTTAAAAAGGAAATTGTACAATTTACTTGTACAAGAAACCTGTTGAGACAGATGTCAATCTTACATTAAAGTCACTCAATGTCAACAGCATTTTAAAAATTAGTACTACTTTACTTTACCATGTGCAATGCACCTTTAGTAGACAAAGGAGTGGTAGGGGAGGTGCAAGGTACTAGCTTTACCCATCAGCAATCTTATCTTCCATTTCTCTATTGACGTCAAGTAGTCTTTTCCCAGGTCAGAGAAGTAACATATCTTCCTGATAGCTCACTCTCGTAAGTCACCTAAAAGTATGTTTTTCCCTGGTTTACAGCTCTGATTCCTCTTTCTCTGAATAAAGGGACTACTATCTGTTTGTCCTAAAAATATCTAGATATTTCAACTACCCAGCTCTACCATCCTGTATATGCCCCTCTCCCTCCTGCCATCTTGACTTTTACTTTAAGCAGGGTTTGATCTATCATTCATTTATTCATCTTTCAACCAACCCTCTTCAGATTATTGGCGCATGTATTCCTAGGTATCTTCCTAGCATCTTACTTGAACTTGCCTTTTGCAAACACTTGCTACTGCTTAAAACATCATCATGTCATACAATCTTGCATGTGCCAGCCTCATCCCTCTACAAGGAAGAAACCTGACCAACTGAGAGCCAATAGTGCATCACTTACCCTGACGAGTTAAGTTACACACCTACCAGAAGCACTAAGTTAAGCCTCAAGACAATAGATACAACCTTTAAAAATAGCACATCCATGATGACTAATACATATGCCAGTCTTTTATAGATATTGGCCTATTGCAGTGATGCCCAGCCATATTCTGCAGTTGGGCCAAATAAATGTCCGACATTTATGTTGTGGGCTGCATAGAAAACCCACAGAAGCATGATAATTATCTCTTAGTTTTTAAAAAGGAGACTTTCTATCATATCTTCCACTACTGTTGTAATTGGGAAAGGTTGACGACTTTAACTGCATTCTTCACATTTCTTATATCAAGCACATTTTTTCACATAAGGCGTTGAAAATTGACTTAAAATTTCTTAAATGTGAGCACTTCAGTGATTCGCCCATGGCGTAGCAAGCATGACACGAAGGGGCCCTTAGGGACAATTAAAAGGAAAAAAAGTTTTAATATTTAAAAATTTAAATGTACCGGTATTAAAATTAAACTGTAAGATAATTTTTTTTAAAGTACATTTTGTGTATTAATCATTATTAAGTTATATTTAAAAAAATATGCCCATCTCAACACCCTGCGCCTATGTTTCGTTGGGCCTGATAGCAACACATCACTGGCCGGGTTTGGCCTTGTGGACCTATATTGGGCTTCACTGGCCTAATAATAATAATAACACCCATTCTTTATTCAATATTTATTTGTAAAATTTTACATAATCACATCTGTGACTGCCTGTATTGTGCCTGTATTTATATAAAAGTTTGGTGTGAAAATGCAAAACATTAAAATACAACCTAGACACCAAATAAACACACACTACTACATTTGTCACATCTGTAATATGATAAAAAATAAATATCTAGGTCTAAAAAAAAAACAATAAACTAATTTCTGTCTAAATTACAACAAATTTCTAAAACACAATAATTAGGTCTTAACTATAGCAATATTGTACTTTATTTCAATGATGTACCTTATTTTTATGTCCTGAGACTAAAATGATGGAAGTCCTCTCTGTCCAGTTGATGTACCATAATGTTCCAGAAGATGTTCCAACAATGCCCTGAAGTATTTTGTAATAAAGTTAAATAATGAAATTATTAACAATATACTTGTAGAAATCATATTTTAATGTATTTTGTTATTATGTTCAATTACTTTACTGGATACCACTTCAAGAAAACTAAAATATGCTTTCAAAAGTTGAACAATCTAGGGCCAGTACAGGCTTGAGGGTGAATATGAAAGACAATTTAACAATGAGTTGATACCAGTTTAAACATAGCCAGGCTAATTAGTTGAGCTCTCCAACACTGTGAAGTGAAGAAAGCTGAGATGGTTTGGCTAAAATTATCTTCCAAAATACAGTGAGTCTCACTTAACGACAGAGTTAGGGACCAGAAAGTCTCTCGTTAAGCATGTTTTATCATTAAGTGTGAACCTAGATTTAAGTTAGGTATTAATCATTTTTTAATAGTAGAGTATGTAGTACCTTTTTTTCTTTTGATACAGTACTGTATACACTTGAAATTACATAGTATTTTTCCTAAGTTATATATAAAGAATAAAGTATGGTGTGAGAAAGAGTGATTACATTGCAGAGATGAGCTGTCTCAGCCAAACTTATTGTACACAACACACCATTGTGCTGACATTGGTCCACACGACAAAAAACAAAATTTTTTTAAATATCGCTCAGCCATCTGTCAAATATTTGAAATTCTGTCCTATACTGGAATTAATAGTTATTTGTGAATGTCTGTCATAACTTAGAGTTGTTGTTAAACAGACCTGTCATTAAGTTAGCAGCAAGTTAAAAATACAAGACATTTCACAAATGAACCAACCATTTCCAGAGTGTCATCAAATTCAGCACATGTGATTGGGTCATCTAATGTCATTTCATCCTCCATGGTCAAACCCAGTGAAGCTTTCTCTAGTGACTTGGTCATTTTCATCTCACTGACTCTGCCCACAGACCAGATTCTGATACATTTACTGTATGAGGCTGTCATCAGTTGGTTATAACGAGACACAATTCTAGCTGAAAATAAGTCAACAGAATTATTACCTTTTTTTTTTTGAAGAGTACCAACAATAAGTATATTATTTTCTCTTTCATAGCATTAAACATCTAATAGCAAGAGCTAACAGAGAGTTGTAGAATGTGTGTGCTTCATAGAGATAAGAATTATTTTTAAAAAATCAGATCATAAAATAAAGTTATTCAAGGCACAGCTGCCAAAATGTTACTGTAAAATCATAACAAGGTTATAATACAACACAATTATTAAATCAAAATTATGAAATTTACAAGCGTGAAAAACATAAATCTCACATACTGATCAATTCAGTTTTAATGTATTAAAAAAAAAAGTTCCTAAACCAACCATCACTTGCTTTGAAGCTATAAAATATAGTAAAAAGTAGGATATTCTAATTATTTATTTCTAAGGAAATAAAGACATTAACAATAATTAATAATTTGGAGTAGCAAATATCAATTTAATAGCTACTGGTTAAAAAGCCAAATAAAAAAAAATCACCCAAATAGACTTGAACTTATTTTTTGAAATGAATTTAAAGTACTTGTTTTTTTGTTTGTTCTGTACAGATTCCTGCATTTTGATATAAGTAGACAAGAAAGACAAAGAGAACTGAAAGAGGTCAAGGACCATAACCATCTACAGTAGTCAAGGAAGAGGTAGGAAGATGAAATGTTTGAAGATTACTAAAATAATTCTTATTCTCTGACAAAGAGTGGGAAAGGACAAGTCTTAATAATGTTAAGAAAATTTTGTCCACAAAAAAGTTTTCCACAAAATTCAATTAGAAATTTATTTTTAAGAATTGTTTACAAATATAAATGAGATAACACATAAAAAATCAGCAAATCAGGTAGCAAGAAAGACACTAAATGTCCCCAAACATTTCTATCAATGACCTACTTATCTCAGCTGTATCTGCCTCCCAGTGCATGAAGCAAGTGTTCTGCCTTGTGTCCCAAGCTGTGACTCGACCCAAATTTGTCCCAATGTAAACTGTACTGTCACCAGCATAGGCAAGAGATGTGAACACTAAGGATTTACCCTGGAAAACAAAACATTTTTTTTTTGGGTTCCATTTTTTTTTCTGCATTGCACTCAGAATATTGAAGTTATTTTCAAGACTCTTCCCATTCCTAAAAAGATCACTGTGTTAAAAAATTGTTTTGAACTATAACAATATTTCTGTATTACTTACTTGATCCTATTTCTCTAAGACAATGTTTTTTAATCAAAATGTAAGTAGAAAAAAAAGCCTAAATAATTCATACTATTTAAAATTATATGCATCTATAAGTTATCTTATTGGCATCTGTTTTATTATATGACATACATTAAGCATTTGGACCACATTATATTTGTATCCTAGCAATACCTGACTGTTGGACAATTGCAAATCTTCAGGTAACTCAGCTTCATGGACATTGAGGTAAACATCAGCTGTTGTCTCATCCAGCATCCAGAACAAAACTGTTGCATTGTCTCCAACTGTGACAAACTCATTGACAGAGAATGGGTCCCATTTGACTGAGTGCATTGCTGAATCTGTTGGGCTACTGGCCACCATTTGATAGTTACTGGTACTCCAGACAACAACATTACTTTCTCTGAAGTCACCTACCAAGAACATACAACTTACATTTAAGACAACACTTTGGACATGCAAGAAACACTTAGAAACTGTATTTTAAAAATCTTTGGTATTGAAAATGGTATGTTAACTTTTTATCCAAATCTGTTAATTAGAGATTTAGTCTTTTCAGTTTAATAAAATCTGAGTTACCTATTGAAATGAGATAACGGTCATCCTGAGAAAAAGCCATACTTTGAATGCCGAATGTGTGATGCAGGAGTGTCTTTATACAGGTCTGTGACTTGGTATCCCATATACACATCTGACAGGGCGTGTCCCTAAAGGATGAACTGGCTGATACCAAATGCTGCACAGAAGATATATTTGTTTTCATGAAAGTAAACTCCATACTATTTAATTCTTAATGCTTAATCAGAATGTAACAATAATATAAAAATAGGTCAAGGACTCAAGACTCACAGAGCTATCATGACGAAGTGCTAGGCAGGACACTTCTTCAGTGTGGCCTGGAAAAATACAGGTCAACAAGCAAAAGATACAAATAATAATATATAATGTAGAAGTTATTTCTTTTTCAATATCAAACTAAATAATAATAATTAATTAACTAATTGGTTAATTTTCTAATTGATTCATATTAAGCACAATAAATAATTTAAAGATCCAGTTGTGACCCAACATTTTGTAACATGTCAGATAAAACTGTTTTCTTTTAAAATCTGTCAGTTTAATTGGTCAACTTAATTTTTATTTTTGTCACCTTAACTTATTGTGGACTGTATATTGATTATTTTTGGGTTTTTAAACAAAACTTGTGTGGTACCCCAACAGACTAAGGGATAGGTGAAGGTAATGTTTCAGCTGTTTTGAAAGTCAGTTCACCTCTATTCCAGTAAGAGTAAAATACATCTGAATTAATTTATATCTGTCTTTGAAAAAAAAAGGGTTCAAAAACAAAATCTGCAATGAATTCTTTCCCCTGCTGTATGAAGCTCCTGTCCAATTAGTTTAAGAATGGCACAGCAGCTTGAAGACAATTTTTGTGAAAACTGATACAGGGGCTATAGTTGACCATCATTTCTAAATGTCTTTGTAATTACCTATTAAGTTACCATATAGAGGTGACCTGTTGGCTAAATGAACCAAGGTGTCTGGGGGGTTTGAATCTCTGTGAAGATTGGGATTTTGAACTTCAGGATTTTAAGGACAACTTTAACTCCACCCAACTCTAATGGGAACCTTGAAATTAGTTGGGGAAAGACTGAACACATAAACTGTCGACCATAGAAACAAATAACTGTTTACATTATCTGCTCTATAACCACAAGGTCTGAAAGGGCAACTTTTCTTTTTTTTTTTATTATCATTAACAGAAAGTCATAGCATAGAACAAATAGATTTAAAAAAACAATTTCTAGTCAAAACTAAAATGGTTACAAATTACCAATCAGGTGCTTCTGTTCTCCTGTATTAAGATCTTCTATTATGATTATGCACCCAGAAGTATACGCAAATAGTCCTGTAAATACATAAACCAAGATTTTTTTTAAAGACATATGGTAAGGTTAGAAACATTAATATTATAACATTCTCTATGAAGAAAATATTAGCCTGAGGATAATCAAGCTGCCAACAACAAACCTGTATTTGGATGCCACACCATGTTGTTCCTGCCATTACTGTTATAACCAATTACTGAGCTTAGCTTCAATCCTGCTTGGTCAGGGGGAGCTGCATACCTTTTCTGACATGAGATGAAAGCAAAACATTTACAAGACTAGTTATGTTTATAATATCTAAAAACTGATTAAAAGGGATGGAGATTTTCCTATGTATATATTAATAATCCCCTGTTGTTTTGAGGTTTAGCATAGATATAATACTCTTCATTTCTGAGGGCTCATCTAAAACTTACAAATGATGTATCTTCCCTTAGTAAAACAAATATTACAAAGAATTATGATGCAAAAATAATATTTCAACAAGTTCATTTATTTCCTACAGTTCATTAAACTAATCAGTTGATGAAGTAGTTTTGAAAACTTATTGGACCTCGAAGTGCAGAAAGGTTTTGAATAAAACATGTTCAAGGATTTACAAGGTGATATGTTGAGGGAAATGACTAAATGCCTTCTAAATGACAAGCTCCTAGGCACCTACTAGAACGGAGTAGACTCTGAGGCAATGTATCCTTCCCCCCAGAAATTTTTTTTTTTATTTTTCACCTAAGATCAAAAACATATTCAGGACCTTTATATTTGAACTGATAGTTTACTGAGGAGCCACCCATGTTCAGAAGACATACAGGGAGATAAGACAAATTAGGACTACAACTAGGCAGCAGTTAATTTCTCTATTTCTTTCCTTTAGGTGAAATGAATACATTCTAAATAGTATATTATTAATTAACACTGTAACATGGTGTACACATCAAGGTTTTAATTATCTTCTTGAAGATTTGAGATTCTACACAGAATAGTTATCATGTAAAGGGAGTCAATTAGAAATTATATAATTTATGCTAAGCCTAATCATTTTTCTGAACTAGTTTTTTTTTAAAGCATGTCTAATAGTTTTCCTTTTTTCCCCTTCCAGTTGTGATGCTATTAAACCATATATAAGTATTTGGTCTGTTAAGTGCAACATCATATATTTGAAAATCTCACCTGAGCTAAGCTGGAAGCTTTCTCTCTCTGCTTGTAGTGAACAAAGACAGAGGGCTGATAGAATGGATCACTTCTGACACCATTGTCTTTAACTTTCACAGTTGATTTGTGGACAGATGTTGGCTGTGGTCTATTTGGCACCAACGTGGCATTGCCCCCGAGGGACTCTGTCAGACTGGATATGTCCTTGTCACCAACCACCTGTTGGCCTCCTTTTAAAATGCTATGGTTGAGTCCAGACAAATCTTTAGCTTTCTGAAAGTATGTCGTCTTTAGGCTTTGTGAGGACACACTGCACTGGGTTAAAGTATCCTCAGACTCTGTTGCAAACCAAGTAAATCAAAAAGTTTTTTAAAAAATATTTTTAAACAAAATACATAAAGATGAGCCAAAATTATCTCAAGTTCAACCCCATAAATCCTAATGAGCTTCATGTATTATTCAAGTAATTATAATAGCAAAGTCTCATGAGAAAGCTAGTAAACATTTTCATTGGATCTACAACTTGCATTTGAAATAACTAGTCTGCCAATTTTGAACAGTTTGTTTTGAAAGCATACTGTAAATTATAAGGTTAATTAAAGGGGCTTACACAGTTCCTTATAGCTATCTTATTCTATGAGTATTTAAAATACATTATTTTTAAAGTCAAGAACTTATGGTTTTTATGTTATTTATATTTTATGTTTCCTAATAATTTATTTTCCTTACTGTATTTTAACTTACTACTGTCCGAATCAATAGAACTAAGTCCATCTATGTCGTCAGATCTTGGTGAAATCAATCTGGTGGGTTTGGGTTGAGGAAAACTGGGTTTATGCTTTAAAGGAAAACTGGGTTTATGTTTCACATTGCTCAATTTCTCATCACTGAAATCAAAACCTTCTGCTTGTGATAGCACCTCTGAAATATTTAGATCATAGTAATCCATAAATACAAAATGAAAAAAATAATTGTTGAAACAAAAATAAATAAATACAATAAATTCCCAAAAGAACTAAAATATCAAGGATCCTTCCAACAGAAAATTATCATTCTTTTCTGTATGATAGAGATGCTAATTTTAGAGATAAATATAAGTACAAGGGAAGACAATAAGCAGTGATCAGTTAATAAGTTTCAGACTTCATGTTAAATACTTTTGTGAATCTATTATTGAAAAATAAGTTATATTGTGTGTTTATAGTGTGTGTTCAATCTCTTTATTTCTACTTTAGAAATTAAACTGTTTTATTTCATAAAGATCAATTCTGTTATTTCTTCATCTACACAAAGCATCTATGGCTAACTTTGGACATTAGTCATCAAATATATTCTGGACTTACCTTCATCTAAAGGTAACATTCGTCCTTCTCTAGAAAAAAATAATAATAAATAATAGTCAAAATGTCAAAAATGTAAAATATCAAAATTATATTTTTTTGTTAATCTTTATTTTATTAAACAACACTAAAGCACTATCAACTGTACTTGGTGAAGAAATTTACTTAGAAATTACATTGGCGGTGTTGCAGATCTTTTGACTAGAAAATTCCAGATGTAGATAGCTTCCCCTGAGCTTATCAGATTCAGACCATCTGGAGTAAACAGTATTCTGCTTACATTTTCACTATGACCAATAAAAACCTGAAAAAAAAAACAACTTGAAGAATTCTTATTTTTTGTTTGAAACAATTCCTAATTTAATAGAGATTAATTAGTTTTAAGATTGTCACAACAGGAAGGTTAGCATCCTAATCCAGGATCTCTAGTTGGAATCCTATAGATGACTAGGATATGAAATTCAAGCTTTAAGGATGAACTCTGTATCAGACATTTGAAAGAGAGAGTAAATGTAGTTGCTTTATGTTTTGGTCATAATTCACCATTTGAATGTTGATGAGAGATCAATTTCACTCACATGTGCCACTAAGTATTAAGAGGCAGTTTTAAATATTTAGCAATCAAATACAATATGTTGAAAAGAAGATATTGAACAACAATCTTGCTTAGATTTAGTTGCCTCACAATGAACAAACTCTTCTCCACATTACCTGAAAGTTAATATCTAAGTTCAGTTCGTAGTCCCAAATTTTAATAGTTTTATCTCCTCCAGTGGCCAAATAATGCCCACAGTCAGAAACTGTTAGGGCACTGCAACCTGACCTGTTAATGTGGTCGATCTGAAAGTACATTTTGAGTTTTTTTGTCATGTCATATATAATGTATTTTACCTTTTTTTTTTTCTTAAACTGTTTGCATACTTGATCATTTACCTCCTGAATCAAACGACCTGTTCTAGCATCATACTTGATGAGTTTATTGTTAGCTGTTGTAACTATCAAGTGGCCCAGACTGGCAGGAGAAAAGGTGACTCTCTCTGCAGAGTCTAAGTTGGAAATGCCAGCATTCATATTAGAAACATCAATTCTAACAAGCTGTTAAAATAAAAGGCAAGTTCATTTTAAAATACAACTATCAAAAAGTTTATTTTTAATCAAGGCTATTAAGTAACCAAAACAAAAGTACATTTTACATTAGAACAGGGTCTGAAAACAAAAAATAACAACCATAAACAACAAACAATGGAAACAGTTTAAAAAATCTTTTTTTTTTCAGAATAATGATTTATTCTTATTGCTGTTAACAAATCCATCTTAAAAGTTGTGAGTGTTTATTCTGATTAACCAAAATATGTTCCAATGAGTTACTCCACTATTGGAGTTTCCAGCTTATAAAATGATGTTTAAAAAAACAAAATGACTTTGTTTCTTGCAAAGTCTCATGTACAAGTGTGTGCGCTGTGGTCCAGAAAAGTTTTAACATTACAAAAAGAATAAACTATCAGTCTCACCTCGTCTAAACATTTGGCATCAGCTACAGTCACAGTCAACTCTGTGGGACCCACGAATGCGACTCTCCTGCCACATGAGCTCACTGCCAAAGCTTGTGGTCCATATTTATTCCCTTTGGCTACTAGGCCTGCGATGACTCGTATAACCTGACCACATACAGTTTAGATATTGAGCTTAACTAACATGTATATCAAAATGAAAACTTCATACTTTTACTAACATGACCATTGTTACCTTGTAATCTAATGAGGAGGCATCAAAAACTGAAGCAACTCCCAAAGAACAGCTTGCATAAAGTCTGTTCCCATCAGGGGAGTACACTAGTCCCGTCACTTGACCTCTCAGCTGCCTGAGGGAAAAGAATATTATGTTTCGTTATAAAATAGTTGTATTTTCTTTTTAGACTACAAAGTTAGACAAGTTACTGTGCAAAAACAATGAATCCTTAAGCTCTACCAAAGAATTTTAGTTTCAAATTAACCAATGGTAAAAGAATTATAGTTTTAAATTAGCCAATGGCAAGTTCTCTAAAACTATATGATTTAAAATGTTGTTTATGTTCAATTGTTTTTTTTATTACTACTGTGACAAAATATATTTGAATCAACCATGATCAACTAAATTTAGGGTTTACACCTTAAATAAAACCCACCTGTGTTCAGCAAGTAAAGATGTTGTCTCTACATTGAAAATTCTAATAGTGCCATTGTGAAATCCACATGCAAAAATCTGCCTATGAGGATGGTAGTTTATACTGCAAGGACATTCATCTGGGGCACTGAAGTCATAGAGCTGTTCATGAAAAAAAAAAAGAGTTTCTAGAAAATGTCAAATGTACATGAACTTGTATCTTTTTTTTTTATTTCTCTGCTACATTGGTTATGTCAAGTACTATTTGTTATCACCTGCTGTAAACTTTCCACATCCCAGACTCTGATGGTGTTGTCTGCTGATGCTGTGGCCAATTGCTTACGTACTGGGTCAAGAGCAAAGCACAGAACACTTCCAGTGTGTGACCTCATGAGAGTTGTGTACTGTCTGGTTGTTACATCAAGAACACCCAAGTTTCCCTACAACAAATTCTGACATATAATGTAAGAGAAAAAAACTTTGTAGGATAGTAAATTATAACAAAATAAATGAGTGTAATATATTTTCTTTACCGAAGCTGTTCCTGCAATTATTTTTAATCCATCAGCAGACAATCTTGTAATAGTGACTGGACCCTCATGCTCTGCAATGGAAATAAAACTTTCTTTAATCCCCTTTCTTTTCAAAGAATAACAGTAACAATAGTACAATATTGTAATACAAATTGGGACATTAAAATTTACATGTTCTCAAACATCATTTGCTTTTTTTATTAATGATTTCTCTAAAACTTCAATGAATGAGAGTGGCAGATAGTAATGCAACAGAAATTTTTTAAAGTTAAATAATGAAAATGTAAATATAAAGTAAACAAGAATTATTCCACATTGATAAGTAAGCAATTTAAACAAAAAAAAAGAAACAAAAACAAAATATTTTAGCCAGTACATACCAGCATTAAATCAATCAGTAAAAGAAAAAAAATTGAAATCTATGTGATTGACTGTAAGAAGAATGAATGGTTAGCTATGCTACTAATATGGCTTCACTTGAAATAGTTAGTCATTTTTATCCATTTTTCTATTTGTACACATGCAGTCAATACTGTCTGATTGATCTTCTTGAACAGTTAATAATTCATTTACAACCCACCAAGTTCTACTTCATTTGTTTTTTAAATTTATTGTTTTGAATCATTTCATCAAAACATTTTCTTCCTTTTCCAGAACAGTATAGAGTCAGAAAGTAAATATACAGTTTTTTTTCTTTGATTGGATACATTAGAAAATAAAAACAATAGTTATAAATACAAAAAGTATGAGTTGTCTAGCTTTTTGTTTCTTCTTCATTCTTGTTACCTAATACTGAGTTACATGTTTGATAATCACATTTTATTTTTTCTTAAATTCTTAGCTATTACTTAAATTGCAACAGAAGAATATTATTTTTCTATTATCAAAGTAAATTAAATTTGTAATTTTATTCTTTCTATTTTGCTGTGCATATATAGAGAAAATTTATTGTTACAACGGCTTGATTTTGTGTGGTTTTCATTAGATGTTTAGTTGCGTTTTAAATTAAACTGACATGCTATTACTAACTTTTGTTTTTACAGCTTATTGTCATATGAGTCTCAAATTAAATAAAAATATTTGAAAGCCCTATAATCCAAGCAACATATTTAATAAATACATGCAATAAATACAAGCAATAGTTGTAGGTTTACATGATTTAAAATATATATTAATCAAGTGTGTTTTCTTTAAAACCTAAAATTGTAATGCTAGGTTCCTGAAATAGACGAGTCTCGGCAATGGAAAACAATGTGGACTTTTTACCTGCCTCAAGGTAAACATGAGCAAAGTCCAATGGCCACAACCTCAGGTAACCATCATCAGAGCCAGTCACACAGAAAGTATCATTCAGGTGGATAGAGTTGATGGACATTGTGGCAGCACCTTAAAGATTAAAGACTACTTTGATTACTGTTTGATCCAAAATTTACAAGAAACAGTTTAGTATTTTAAAAAATCCATTTTAAGACTACTGTGCAGGTCAAATCAATTTTTAGAATTTCAGTGTATAGCATATGCATATAGTTGGCCTTCTTCAGTCGTAGAACGACCATGGTTCATCTTAAACACTTTTTCATGTGACTGTGGAGCCCTATTTTGCAGAGACACTCCCATTCACAAATATCGCTGGTGTATAGCATAATTGCTAAACAATTCAATTTGTAACAACTGAAACATTTACCAGGTTTCAGGAATAACCACAGAACTCAAATTCTTTACGAAAGTCAACCAACAATATCCTATATAAATCCAAACATTTCAAGATTTAAAAAAAAAAATCCTTTCAGATATCTAAGTTCTTACTTGAATCAGCATCAGGATTGAGCTTGGTAGACTTCCCAGGTCGTTTGTGTAATGGTAAAAGTCTTCTAACATGATGTATGGCTAGTTTACTGTAGTCTATTTCAAAAATATGTCCAGATTTGGTGCATGCATAGCTATGTTTGAATACATCAAAATATCAGTTAGTGGCCATGTCCATGCTTCAATAAAAATAATGAAATAAATTAATGTAGTAATTATAAAGTTTGAATGCCTCTTTAGATGTATGGGAAAAATGACTTGTTATTTCTCAAAAATGATCCACTTGTGTTTGTCATATTGGACATTGCTTATAATTTATCCAAATTATAAAATAGTACAAAATTTAAAAACCTAACCATAACCCTAATGTTTTATATTTCAAAAACAAAAAAAAAGTAAAACTTTATATATTAAAAACATTATGTTATTTAAAGTTTTTTTTTGTAAAAAGAAAATGTATTTATATTGAATCTTTCTCTAATTTGGCCCTAATGGTACAAGCAGATGTCACAGATGATAACAATTAGAGATATCCAGACAATAATTGAAATCAAATTTAATCTTTATTGCTCCAAAGTATTATTCTGACTGGAACACAGTGAATGGTGACTTTCTTAGTTCTCTGTATATAAAGTTTTTAAATCAAAAAAAAAAAAATGTTTTTGGACTAGTAATGGAAAATCAATTAGTGGATGTATATGTATTTTTAACTCAGTTAATGTTAAAAAGTAAGCTATAATGGTTTTATAGCCTTTTTATTTTATATAAACATGTTCACTTTTGTTTGGTACTTACACTAACTGATTCACTGATGGATGTATGTTGTGGGAATATAATTCAAAACAGATATCAGTGAATTCCATAGAATGATACTCTCCCAGATTGACAGGAGCTGACCGCAGGACACCTTCTTTGACCCTCCACACTCTGACATTATCTTTGCCACAGGAAACCAATCTAGAGGAAAAAGAATTCAACTTTTAGAAATTAATGAACAGTTCATTTTAATAAGATATTTTTATTCACTTAACTATTCAAGATAGAAAATATGAAATATCTCATACAAAATAATGAACAGTTTTCATGCATTATTATTTATATTTTCTCAAGTTTGTACTTGTAGGCTAATGCAATATTTCATTATTAACTCACCTTGTTTCATCAAAAGGTGCAAAGATGATTCTAGCTATATCCACATCAGTGTGAGCCTTAGCTAATACAGTAGTCTTCTGGACTTTGGATGTGTTCCACACAACAATAAGCTGAACAAATAATATTGGACATCAATACAAAAATAAAAAGGAATTGTAACATTTTCTCATGCCATCAAATAATATTTTTTTGGAAGCATCAAGAAATATTTGGTACATGTATGGTAAAAGTGCTCCAGTCACGGTTTGAAACAGATCAGTGAACTTTATTATACATGCTCTAGTGGCCTAAATATTTGTTTTTTTCTTTCCTCCAGTAGGGTTTACTATATTTATGTCTATTGTATTCATCACAGACAAATCACATATAACCTCTGAGATTTATGCTTGCCAAGCAATTACATTTTTTTTTAGCCTCCCCATCCATAGATTTCTTTTTAATGGTGGTTTGGAATTACTTTGCACATCATCACACACTGTATCTTGGCCTCTTTACAATATGAATCAATAGTTCAAAAAGCCATAATAAACATGTGTCTACATGTTATGACTTTGCTAGGCATAGGTCTAAAATAGGTCAGTAGTTGCAAACATCACATGGTCCTACCAGTAAAAAAGCCTGATCTTCTTTACATTTCTAAGTGAAATTTAAACTACAAAGTCTTCAGCCAATAAAACATATTCCTTGGCTATTATTGTGAAATTTCGAAAGATCCTTGGAGTAAAAACAACAACTCATGAACATCATATACTGGACAACAAAAGCTAAGAGCATCCAGGTCATTGATGCACATGCAATGTAAGTTTAAATTAACTGGATTGGACAGGACAGATTTAAACTATAAAACATACATTTTTATTATGCCCATCTAGTCCAAGGCCACAAAGCACAGCTCCAGTACTTGAAAAACTGCAGAGAAATAATCCCAACATGATTTTGTAATACACAATATCACAGCTCAAAGCTCTACAACTTTAAAAGAAATAACAAGTATTCTTAAAAAAAAAAGACTAATAATTTTAAAGAAAATGTAAATCTTCTAGAGGTAAATTAGTTTATGGATGAGGGTTTTATTATTTATTCTAAAGATTTGTTTCATAGTAATATTCTGATGTATTACGTAAGTCTCAGTCGCAAACTTGATGGTAATGAAAAGCTATTAACCTAACAACATTACTCACCTCTGCACAATGTAATTACCTGAGTGATGAAAGGCCATGATCATGAACTAAAGTGGTGTGAACACACTCCCCAGATGTGTACTTCCATATCTTCACTGTACTCATAGAGCCAGTCTGACCACTGGCTAGCAAATTAGTGTTGGTGTTCAGAGCCAGACAGGACACCTGAGGATATACATATAGCAATACAACTATACAAAGATATAAGAAAACATTTATAGTGCATCTAGGTCATTGATGCACATGCAATGTACGTTTAAATTAACTGGATTGGACAGGACACATTTAAACTATTAAACATACATTTTTATTATGCCCATCTAGTGCAAGGAATAGAGCTGATGAGTAAGCAAAGTTACCTTGTCTGTGTGACCAGTGAAAAACCTCTGTTGACCAGTGGATATTTTCATACTGACTACCACAGCATGACAAGGATAGATTATGGAGGACTCATCAGTTGACCAAATGACCTAAAAAATTATAATTCAATTTTGTTTTTGTTATAGGCAAAAAAAAAAATTTAAAAAATAGCGTAAATAAAATGGAATTAAAATTTTTTATATACTTATAACTTACATTTTGATAAGTAGCGCCACCAAAACCAATTATTCTTTTTAACTTCATTATGGGATCTGGTTCAAGGGCCTGTGGGTTAAAATGCACTTCAAAAAATATTGTGACTTTATTTGCTTTAGTTAAAAAGTTACTTCTAAAATACAGTGAAACATCACATTGTAAACAAATGATTTAATATTCAAAATAAAGTTTTAAACTTACTTTATACGTTTGAAGCTTTTTTGATGGAGCCATACTATGCTTCATGTTTCTGCTCTAAAAGAAATGAGCATAAATAACAAAACTAGTTGACTAGTAGATGAAAATTAAATATGTAGATGAAAAATAAATATTAGCTACTCATTATTAAACTTACTTTATGAACAGACTCATTGATTATCACATTACCAAATTATAATTATGATCATTCTAAATACGTCTATAATAAATCTACATGATAATCATCATGAAAATTCTTGATCAATTTGATGTACCTGTATATAAGTCTAATATTTCCAAATATATCATCAATTAGTACCATACCTGCTTGCCACTACTATTTTTATGTTTTTCAAGATGCGCATACACATGAATTTCATCTGTGTAATTCTCATTTGAGTCAGGTGCTAGCTCAGGTAATTCTTTAGTAACTTTTCTCAAATCTGGTTTCTAAGAAGAACAAAAAATGGGATTCTCCTATTTGATTGTTACCAATGTGATTTCAACAGAAACCAAAAAGCCTTTATAAAGGTTTTCTGCTAATCTTGTTACTAGATTCCAGTTGTATATTATAGCCAGTGCTTGATACTTTGTAATTATGTGCCATTAGTCAGGTTGAAATACTTAAATATTTATACTAAATACCTTCTTTATTTTATTAATAAAACTTTGATACCTGTCTAGGAGATGTTAATTTATGAATCATGGAGACTCTATCAGATACACATTTACTAACATCCACAGTTTTAGTTTGTGCTTTGACAGGAGGGATGCTAGGTCCATCTGATGTAACAAAAGCAAACATAAATAGTCTTAAAAATTATAAGCTAATGTGTAAATTAAAACAAGTTATATATTTTAAAGCCAGCTTTTTGATGTTTAAATAATCATTGTTATCAACATAGAACTATGTTAAGTATTTATGTGTACTGTAGATAGTCAAAATTGTGTACAAATAATAATAATACCAAAAGGAAATGATTTTGACTGGAATCCACCAACTTGTATGGTATCAAATGGATGACTTGGTAAGTCAGTTGGAAATCTGAAATAATTACAATTATAGATTTTTCATAAATCCATTAAATAGAAACAGACCTAGGAATAATTATTGGAGCAAGTACAATAGTATAGAAGCCTTGAGGATGGCTGCTGGATCATGCTAGACAGTCGTTCGGTCATCTAGATGGACCTAGGCTCATTCTCTGTCCACTGCCCCACTTCCCTCCTGCTGGAAGTTTGGCCTAGGAAGTAGTTTATCTTCAACTCCAAAGGAACATACAAAACATGTAAAACAAATAACAAAGGACAAACAAACAATGGCTTATAAAGAACATAATGTTAGTTTCCCTTGTTACAATGTCAAAAGTTAACAATAACAATATTGTAAGTTTAACAAGGATCTGCCTCTTTAATCACATGAGAAGTAGCAAAGGGCCAGGGAAATGTAAAATGTCACAGAAGAGGTCAGCATAACAACCAATCATCTTTACTTTCCACATCTAAGTCAGGTAACCATTTAGAGCTGGGTAAACAAACTCAAGGACTTAAAACCACATCTAAAATTATGAATTAAATGCCATTATCTCCACCAGAAGTTAAACCCAGCATATTCAAATCTGCAGTAGCATCTTTCCACTCAACCACCCAGTCCCTAGTAACTAGAGTCATAAGCATAAATTTAAACTAAATTACCTTACCTTATCAAATCATAAAGATCATGCCAATTTTCTCCTTTCCCTACAGGGAATGACATTTCTCTTGGTAATGGGCAGATGTTGTGTGCCATCAAGCCATGCCTTTTAGCCTCTTGTAAAGTTAAATCTACAAAGTAGAAATATGTATATAAGTTTAACATTGAAAACTAAACTATAGTAAAATATGAAAAAAAAATAATTTTTTGTTTTGCTTTGTTACCTGGATCAAAAAGCTGGTCACTTGTAAAAACATTTTTGACCAGCATGTTGGCACAAAGCTTGAATGATTTAATATAAAGAAACTTTCTGTTTAGGTAGCTTGACAAAATTTGCTGCAAGTCCAAACACAGTAATGTCCATTTTGTGATTAACGGAGCTGCTCCACTTTGATCTAAAATTTCATTTTAAAGATAACAAGATTTAGAAAATGTTGACATTATGACATTAAAAAATGTTTCTTTCTGTTTGGATAATTTTTCAAGCAATATAAACGCTAAAGAGATGAAGCAAAGCAGGGGAAAAATGTCATATTTTCTAATTTACATTGTATAGTCTCAAACAAACTTCTTCAGGCAAAGTAATAGAATGTTTTAAAAAGATTTTTGGCAGCCTTGGCTAGCATATAAGATAGGATTTTGTTGAATCAATTTTACATGTAAGACTATCATGATACTTGCGTATACACTGGATTATCTTCTTCCATTTTTCATAAATGGCAAAGTTATTTCCTATTATGCATGAAAAGAGATTTATAATTTGAAGGTAACACATTAGTAATGATACATGCAAAAAAAAGAAACTTTTTAAGAACGCTGCCAAATAGGGTGTTCAGAATTTAAATATCATCTTTATTCGTTGCAATTATCTTAATTTAAAATCTTTAATTGAATTTGCAAAGAAAAAACAAATCAAGTAAATAGATCTCTTGACTCGGTTCTCAGCAGAATAAAATACTATTTATATATATATATATTTTAATCTAACTATTTAATCTGAACATTTTGAATAATAAAAAAAAACAAAAAGATTTAAATTGGTCACCTAAAGTTAACCCACCCTGAAACCCTTAGGCTATTAAATCTGCAGAAATCAGTTTTAGTGATCTTCATACATTTTTACATATTTGTATATTTTTTTTCTTAAAAAACAACAGCAACAACAACAAAAAAACTACCTTTTATTTTTTTTTTAATATTAAAAAGTTACCTTTTTTAGCTTCCACAGCATATGAAGGGAGTGAATTGCCTAAGGGACAACAAATAAATGGAAACTGTAGCCATGTAGAGGTAGATTTAAATGTTTTGAAAAGATTGGAGAAAGAAATACGAATAATGAGATTATCTGTTGTAGCAACATCGATGTGAACAACAAAATGTTTGGATGGAACAGGTTTGAACTGGAGATAAAAATAGCGGCCCGTCAGTCCAAGCAACTGAGAGCTTGTCTTAGGAAGATGAATATAATTTCCTGCAGGAATGCTGCCAACAATACGAAACACAGTGCCTTTAACTGTTTTGTCCTGAAGAAAAAAAAAATTCTATTAAAGTATTAATGCATTACTTCTTATTGAAAAAGAACATTAACAGTGAAGTTTTTTTTTTTTTTAATTCACTAAAACATACCATATAAGATGTAACATCCCCTTCTTTTGTTGCCTTTTTCCATCCAGTCAAATTAAAGTGTTTAAAAACATTCACATATGGACTCTGCCAGACTGAAAGAAAAAACAAGATAACAAAACAAGTCAATAGGAATGTTTAGATATGTACCTTTTTTTTTTCTTTCTGATAATCATATTATAAAGCTTGTCTTCAAGTTCAAAGATGAGGGGGAGCACATTATTCCAATACAATATTATGAAATAGATTCTATATAAACTGCTGTTACACTAATTACAATTGTAAAAACCTTAATATAAGTTGTCTCTAGGTCTATATGTATCTTAAGTTACAAGCTGTCATTACCCATTTGTTTTTTTAAACTTTCTGAGGCAACATTCACTTTTCAGAGATTGTGGCTAAGACCAAGTTGACAGTTCCTCCACCCCCGGTCAGTTTTACTTTTCTTTTTGCAACCTATAATCTTAAAGCAAGCTATGTACAGTATTTGACACTGCATACATTTCTTCATATCATCAGTTTCAGTCCTAGACAAAAAATTGCATTTTCCAAAGGCCCCAATTGAAAGCCACAGTCCCATTTCCCCATTTTACATTTATTTTGGTATTTTGTTCTCTAAATAAAAAGAAAAATCAATACTCATTTAAATGTAACAAAATAACAAAAGATCTAGATTTATCTTTTTAATTCTACGAGGATTAGTTTTTTTTATTTAGTCAGCATCTAATCGGATTCTCCAATAGATCACCACACACTTTTTAGATTCTGAAATATTATATAATAGCATTTATGGTTAGTTTTAACTTTTTATCTACACCCTCTAATCATAAGAAAACAAACATATATATCTTTTTAATGCTATCAGGATTGGTTTAGCTTTTTATTTAGCCACATCTATGTGATATTTTTCAAAGGTTTATACATAGACTGTGACCTTTTGTGAAAACTGGCATGCAAATTGCAGAGGACAAGAGAACAGCGCTGGCAGAAGAAAAGTGTTTGAGAAAAAAAGAGAGGCCAATGACACTAGCTTCAGCAGGAATAACATGCCCAGTGTGCAGCCAGACATTCCGGGCTCACATAGGTCTCACCAGCCACATGAGGAGGCACAAAACTCCAGTGCAAAGCCTTCAGCCCACAGGATGAAAAAAGTAGTCATCATCAAACCATGTTGTACGAACTATATAAATATAATATATAGTATATATATACAATCATATACAAGATTTATTATAAATAGATTTGTAGAGATCTACTTTCTTTTCATATATTTCTAATTCTAGCTAATGGAACCTTGAATGCCCTACTCCTATGGCTATTATCTATATTAATGATTCATCTACTAATCTAGAATCTAGTTCTAGGTCTAGTCATAGAACTAGAGTTAAGACTTAACTAAATAGTTCTAGATCTAGAGTGCAAGGGTAGATGATTTAGAATATAATTCTATTAGAACTAGATCTATTCTACTAGTAACTAGTTAGATTTAGATCTATTTAAAATTATCATGATAATCTACTACTACTAGTTAGTAACTAGTTTTACTATACTAGTAACTAGTTAGATTTAGATCTATTTAAAGTTATCAGATCTAGATTATTCTTGATAGTACATTGATATTAGTTTACGTAACTAGATGATATGCAGAATCAGGTTTCTATTATATTTTAACTCTTTGTTTCCGTAATTATTTTTCCACGTTTTGAAGGAATTCTTCATTTGCTCATTACTATTTCACTACTCCTGTTATGATTAGGCTTCAATAGTTTTGTTGCTTGTAATCAGAAAATGTTGTATTTGGACTTGGTATAGAATTGCATGCTCTTTTTATAAAATACAAAGTCAAGTTTAAAAAATTAAACATTAATTTAATTTAATGAGGTCAAAATCAACGATGGTATCATCGATTAGGAGAAAAAGAGTTAAGAATATGCAGAAACAAATGAAAATGCAGATTACAATTTGTAATTTGATTTCTCAGGAGACAAATAGTTTTTAAAATATATTTATATTATATTGTTAAGTCAGTACATGATCTGATTTACTATTTTAGCTAGGGACAGGGTAGGGTCTGCGGGCCTAGTAGGGAGTAAAAGTTCTAGAATTTAGATCTATTATATAGAATCTAGTAGATCTATATGATATATCATATATATGGATCTAGAGTTAGAGAGTCTAGAATAATCTAGATCTAATACTTGACTTGATGTCTTGACTCTTGTCAGTAATGTCAGTCTTGAGTCTTGATTGACATATTATTTTATATTTGATGACTGAGTGAGTCTGACTGACAGTCACAGTACTAACACAAGTCATAATGTACTCTCTCATAGTAGACTAGTCATTCTCATAGTTAATGATAGTTCATGCATACTCTTATTACTCTGCATTGCTGCATGCAGTGCATAGGCACATACTGACATAGCAGTGAAACTGACCAGTCAAACCACTGCTGGCACTGACTCTCACTGACTGAGTCTCAGTCTCAGTCACTAAAATCGAGATTCTATTAGATCTAGAATTAAGACCTTGATCAATTTGGAAAACTAGATTGGATAATTTTAAAACATTAATTTAATTCTACTTACGATTATCCATTCTTTAAAGCTTCACAATTTAGCAATACTCTTATAAATCCTGGTATTAGTTTAGACATGTCTGAACTTCACATTTGCCGCCATCTTGACGCATCCAGGAAGCAATAACATCCGTTTACCAGGCGCTCTGGCGGAGTCTCGCAAAATTACACACTTAGTTTAGTAATCTACCTTGACACTTTGTTATCAACATCCACAATGGATATTATTGTTGGGGGGTTAAAGTTAAAGTAGACTCTAATTGTTGGGGGATTAAAGTAGCTAGAATTGATGATTTGCATAAAGAACGGAATACTTACACTAGATCTAGCCTAATCTAAGGTAAAGTATTTTAAAAATAATATTAATAAATTAATCATTAATCTCTTAGACTTAGACAAGATAGTTAGACTTGTACTTGTGAGTCTTGTCACTAGTGAATAACATTGTTACACTGCATAACAGTGAATTAACAGTCACCAGTGCATTGACTGAATTAAAAAAAGTGAATTGTGACTGAATAGAATCTGTCTAAAGTCAAAGTCTAGACGTAGATCTAGATGATAGATCTACATCACTGTGACTAGTGTGACTGTGACTAGATCTAGATCTAGATCTATAATAATCTATATCATATGAACTTGGTCTTATTAATACTTCAATCATTACTTGACGTCATTGTCATTGACGACTATCACTAAGTCTAAATAAATTACTTAAATTAGAATTTAGATTATATTAGATTTAAGATTAGATTAATTACATTTACTATTTAGCTAGAGATCTATCATCTATATGTCTAGACTCTAGAGTCTAGACAATAATAAAATAGTAAATAGTAATAGTTACATAAAATAGTAATAGTAGTCTAGTACTAAGTAATAGATAATTTAGACTCTAGACTAGATTCTAGAATAGTTCTGAATAGATATCTAGATTTCTTCTAGATTTCATATCTTATAATTTTAAATAATAATTAATAAGAATTAGATCTAGATCTATAATGTCTATACTAATACTAGACTTATATAGTTATTATGTCTAGCTTTAGATCTAGAATCTAGTAACTATAACTATAATACTATAATCATAATCAAGTATTATCCTATGCCTATTAATACTCTTATTATTATAGCTCTTTTACTAGACATGTACTACGTGTACTAAATAAGTTATATAAATATAAATACTGAGTGTTTGTTAACTACTATAGACTATAGATCAATTATATATATATGACATTAAAATTAGATATAACTGTCCTCTAGGCTCTGTTCCATTGTTGAGCTTTGGTCTAGAAACCTTAGACTTGATTACATTTATTTTGTCACTGACTGATTTATTGACTTCTGCCTTATCGAAACCTCCCAATTGTCTCCCATATTGATACCCTCATCATATTTTTAATCAATGCATTTTTATTTTGACTGATATAGCAGAAATACTATAATATATGGTAGTATGGCAATTGCTCCATTTTTCAAATTTCTAACACATTTAGTTTTGTATTCCTATGCAAGATCACCTCGTACACATGAATGAGGGTGCTTCCACTTTAAAGGCTCATGCATCAGCTGAACAAGACTTACTTAATTGGCTTAAGGATTGAAAAGGGAACATATATAGGCCTATATATATATATATATATAATTCTCACATTGTTATATATTAAACCTACTGTTTCGGTGGTCAATAATCGTTACAATTGTGGAAATGTCACCACATTGAACACAATGTCTTTTTGAGTGTTCATGTGTTTTTTTTTAATTTTGTAAAGCACAAACAAACTTAATCATTAAATTCCACTTGCCTGTATATATTTTTAGCCCATTAATTCTTGAACATGTTACCTAGTATTGGAATAGCCTGCTTTATAAGGCCACAAATACAGAAATATTATATACATTTGGCCTATGAATTCTTAGTACCATTACTTGATAGCACCCCCTCCCCCCCATGAGTCCTACATACAATCTCTAACTATTCCTTAACTTCTCAGTTCTATATCCAAATATTTGAAGGGGCTCTATGTTGCTTGTTGGCTGCAGCTTTTGTTTTTTTTCATCCTGGGTATTATAAAGCTTGAGTTTCTTACATAGTATTTGGGTCGGTAACTTCCCCCCCCTCTTTTTTTTTTTTTTGGCATCTCCAATTGAACAGTCAGTATTTTAATACTACCCACATACATTCTTTTGGCCTTTGAAACTGACTGATTTATAACACACACACCCATGCACACACATATAGTTGTGTCCTATTAATTTTAGTATCACTTACTGACCCTTCTTCCCCAATCCAATGGTCCTACATTAAATCTATCATTATTCCACTGCTGATCAGTTCTGTATTGAGGTATTTGATAGGCTTTACCAAAAGGAGAAGCAAAAAAGGTTGGCATTTGTAACCTACCCTTGGCCCTTACATTCTAGTATCAGTGATATGCATGCTTCAGACAATATATAGCCTAGTTTATTTTGGTTCAGCTCCCTCCCTTTTTTTTCCACTTTGAAACTTCCCACATTATAATACTCCCCCACATATTAATTCTAATTCTAATTACCTTCAATGCAACACACAATTACACATATTTTTACATATATTTCACTCTTTTTATAACTGTGAAAACAAACACACACACACACACATACTCATAAGTAAAATTTCCTCCCTTGTTCAAGATACCAAACAAAAAAAATATTTACCAATAGTTATTTTTTTTAAGTGATTCCTATGTTGTCGGGTAAAAGAAATTATTGTACAAAATTTCAGCTTAATCCATGATTGGAAATGTTGAGATTGGAAATGTAGAAATAACGTGCACCAACTTTTTACCATACAGACGGAGTGAGTTGATATAAGCTTTGTAATAATAAAAAGTGACGATGATGTGATAGTCAAGTTGTGTAGCTATTTTGTCATGTTTGTGGAGAAAAGGTAAAGGAGGCCGTGAACATTTGGATAAATTGTCTCGAGAGCATTTCTGAAATAGTAAAATGATTCTGAATATATTAGTCTTACATTCTGGTCTGAATGTTTACTTCGATATGACATGAAATACTTGTCTTAATAGACTTTAGCTGCTTGTTTGTATTTTTTTTAAAAAGGAGGATGCATAGTTGGAATAATAGTTCAGACGTCAGGCCATTTTTTTTTCAGCCTACGTTTTCGTCTGGTCTTAATGCATTTGGCTTGTGAAACATTTGGGCTTTTCAACTGGACTGTTGTTGGGACATGGACCTGCCCTTACTTTGCCTAGTGAAATTTCTTCATTGTATTTTTCTCCCTTATTGTCTACAGACTTAAAAGGAAACTCCGATGGTTTTTCAAATTTGAGTAATTGACATATTTAAATTCTGCGTAAAACGTTGTTATAGTAAACATTTTACCATTTTGTATTTAAATGCTCAGAAACATTTATATTTAATAAATTAGTTAGTAAACTCTTTTGACATCTAAAAAAAAAACACAACACAGGGTTCTATGAGATTTTGTTTTTAGTTCAGTCAAACGTCACTTCCCTCAACAATACTGAAAAAGAAACTGTATTTAACCAATCGTATCGCTTCATTCTTACTGTAGCTGTTAGGCTGTTAGGCTTATTGGCAGCCTAGTCCAGAGCTATGGTAGTTATATAGGCTATATATATATATATATATATATATATATATATATATATATATATATATATATATATATATATATATATATATATATATATATATATATATATATATATATATATATATATATATATATATATATATATATATATATAAGTAACTAGTTCGTGTGTCTGACTTATTCTAACAAACTGGTCAGTGTAAGGCTAGTCTAGACTACGTGCAGTCATATCATACATTAAACAGACCCTTTCTTATATTATATTTCTCTATTGGTATTGATGCTCAAAGAAGCAGAGCGCTTTAGAAATGGTAATATTAATTATATCAAATCCATAGACTGAGCAGTCTCAATAGGAGTACCATTTCGTTATTCGGCTCTCTGTCTGTAAAATGCACCACTTTGTTTATTCTAAAAAGTGCGCACCGCCTCTACACATTTAACACCCTGAGTAGACCAAAGTTGTTTTATAGGCCTACATGCGTGTACAATTTATAGACAAAAACAAACAAACACATGTTTTTCTCTTCTGTTAGAGGACGCACACGTTCCAATTTTGACTGATACAAAATATTGGTTACAGTACACAAGTAATCAGCAGAAGTCTAGCAATGTTATCAGTCAACACTTTCACAGAGTTGACTCATACCTCTGATAACTGCTATCACGATTTTTGGTCACCGAAAATTGGGCGCTGGGCGGGAAGCCGTGAGTCTCCATACGTCAAACTTAGATCTATCTAAACACTGGGCGGGAAGCCGTGAGTCTCTCTATGTCAAACTTAGATCTATCTAAACACTGGGCGGGAAGCCGTGAGTCTCCATACATCAAACTTAGATCTATCTAAACACTGGGCGGGAAGCCTTGAGTCTCTATATGTCAATTTTAGATCTATCTAAACACTGGGCGGGAAGCCGCAAGTCTCTATATGTCAAACTTAGATCTATCTAAACACTGGGCGGGAAGCCGTGAGTCTCTATATATCAAACTTAGATCTATCCACACAATACGTTTCTCACGAGAGCGCAATTGTTCTCTGCATAGAAACTTTAATAGTTGTTGATGCCATGTATCGTGTCCCTGCTACAGAGCACAGCTGGTGCAAAAGATGATACTGAACGAACAAGGAAATGTGTGTTTATTAATTGAAAGACAGTATAATACATTTTTTAAATATTTAATTTTTGTCAACTCACATAACGTGGTTTCTGTACTTTTTTTTTTTTTTCAAGCATTTGTCATAAACAAGTATTTAATATGAAGCTACCCGGTCTCAGCAGGGGCGGACTGGGTATCAAAATCGTCCCGGGCATGTCTATGCCATCCAGTCTCCTAATTACAACCCATATATCCTCTAAATCATTCTGCTTAGTTTCATAATGAGACGAAAACTGGGTTTACGTAACATGATGCATTTCTCATAGTAGGTAGCCTGCAGGGTTAGCAGCTATGTGAACAATTTACTTCATGCTTTTGTTTTTAACTATTTGGTATGACTAAATGACACTTGAAATTGGATCTTTTTTAACGTGAACGAAATCCTGCTACCATTTAGGTAACATCTAGTAACATAACCATGTACTTCACATTCACGTAGGCCTATAGGGCTCGTTAGGAGTCCCGATCAAAGAGCTATTCACATTGTTTATGACTGTGTCCAAATGGATTACCCGTAGAACGTCTGTATCAGCAGCCTTCACCATGAAAGTACCCTTCGTGATGATGTTTATCCGCCTTTCTTTTTAATATGCAGTGATTTTGTTGATAAGCTCCTTGACTTGTGTACAAGACAGAATCATTACAAGATACACCCATGTCAACTCTTCATCCTCAATTCTTTTGTCCGCCCAGCTCACAAGATCATCTGCTGCTTTCTTAATAGCTTGTATCTACATCTTGGATTTGTCACACACACAATGGCATCACGTTCAATTGTTTAAAGATAATGTAATATCATTGTGGAAAACCAATATTGCCAAGATTGTTTCATATTTTAACAGTCTCTTTGTATTTCGGTTTAAGTCTACATCTTCATTGTCTTGACATTAGTGTTTCTTCGTTGGATAATGTGGCTTGATTTCCAGGAATAAATGACGTTATGTTTCGTTCATTCATAGACGCTGTTGATTATCTTTTGCTTGCGATAGCCATATTTATAATTTCACCTTTTTTTTTTTTTTGCTTTCTAAACTTTTTTTTATGCTTTGTGCTTCTTTTTGCATATTGACTCTAAATATTTTTTGGCCACTTTGTTACACTGCTCTAGATAATATTTGTGTAATTGTGAATTGTGGTATACCCGATGACAAAATAGTCAAGCTGCAACGTATTCAGAACAACGCCGCACGAATAGTTCTTAGAAAAACAAGTCGAGATTCTGCTACTACGCTCTTGCGCATGCTCCATTGGCTTCCCGTGAAAGCGAGAATCGATTACAAGGTTGAAACACTTTGTCATCAGTGTATATATAACAATGAGATGCCCTTGTACCTTAGAGAACTGATTACTTCATATATCCCCCCAGAGAGCCCTGCGCTCAATGGACTCAACGTTTCTAGTGGTGCCACGTTGCTCCCTCAAAAGCTACGATCTGCGGGCTTTTCAATGCACGGACCAAAGGTTTGGAACTCACTCCCCGTTGATCTCAGACATACAACGTGCTACACTACTTTCAAGAAGAACATTAAGACCTATCTGATTAAAACTTTTTTAGATTAGTTTGTCATTTAAGCTTTAGTGTTTGTGTTTGTAATGTTATTTCAGCGCCTTAAGCCTACGTTTTGTTAATTAACAGCGCTTTAGAAAAGAAATTATTATTATTATAGGCTCATCCGAATATATTCACACCAACGTGAACTTTATAAGAAATATAAGCCTCATTTTGCTTGCTAATCGCTTAGTGTGTAGGCCCCAATAAGGGATGAAGTCTATGAGAAACACTGTTTACGGTTGTAGGCTTTTACATAAGGCCTATTTCGGAAAATGTGTAAGATGAGTAGTCCTAATATGTATACACTGTAGAGACTGTAAGTCACGACGCTTGGAGTGCTTCTTTTATAAAATAATACTACAAAATATTTTGACAATTTAATACAAGTGTTATTGACATCCATGCGGTTAGTTCAATGGCCCTACCGGCCCAATTGGGTACCGGCCCACCGGGCATTTGCCCGAATACCCATATAGCCAGTCCGCCCCTGCGGGTCTGTTGGCCAGCAAGTATCCCATGGATTATTCATTGCTGCATCTGGTCTGTCGAGGTGTACAAATGAACTTGGTTTATGTAGATTTGTTTTTTTGTTTTTTTGTTTTTTTTTGCTAGGTCAAATGAAAAGATTTGTAATGAAAATAACTTGCTAATCAAACGCAGTTGTTGATTTGGAAACAAAGTGTATCCGCTTAAGTTAATGTATACATCATATTATAACAGTATATTGTGTTGATACTGATTCGATATTTGGATTTGACCTCGGTTAAGGATTGTGGACCATATCGGGGATGGCGTGGGTTGTATGTTTAGCACACGACGCAATGCATTTTCCATACGCCGGGCCCGTCACAATTGAACCTTGAACACACGTCTTTGACGTCACCTGTCTCTTCAGTAGACTTTCCCGTTCCGTTCTATCAAAAGGTTTTGATCTAAAAATATGCGACCTCTTTAAGTGTTCCGCTATTTAGAGTTTTAATTTTAGCCTGTATTTGAGTGTACCTATGACTCAGAACACTGTGATCCTTGTAAGAAAACCCCGCTACCGTCTTCACGTACACAACAGAAGCTTGGCGCTGGCTCTAGATTTAAAAGCGGTCTCACTTCAGGGCGACTAGATTTGCTTTGTCAACAAGTGACCGTTTCATTGATCGCAGTCTACGTTACATGTTAGTCTCTGACAAAGGAAACCATTAGTTTTGTTTTGTTTTTCGAAACTATTTTAGGTATGTATCTTGTTTGTATATCCTTTCAATATGGAGAACAGTTGAGGACAAGTGTTAGTAAATGTCAAACGATGTGCTTGTGTGTTTAATGACGATTTCATTCTTAATGTAACAATGTGATTTGGTTTAGAGTTTCTTTAACAGCAGTCTTGTGACTTCATATACTTCGTGCTTAATGATTGTTCTTGGTCATTAGACAAAACGTCTAGTGTGCGTATATCGTTTATACACAGGATGTCTTGTGCTTTGCGCTGTGTGATTTCATAGGCTACACTAGGTCACAGTGTTCGAGAAACATCACCTTAACCTTTCAACACTGTAATGAAAGAGTTTTGTTCTATTGGAATAGCCCTAAGTGAATAGATTCTATTGAAAATGTTTCAAATAATGTCCTAATAGAGTGTGACACATAAAGACTGAGCTGCATCTGACAGAATAAGAAATGGCCTGCATTGTTTCATGTGTTAGTCTGTGAAAGTTAAACATATCTCGCTACTAGTTACTCGTTACAGTGGGATTGTGTGAATCCCATTTTTTTTTTTTAAATTATGGGCAAAATTGTTACAGTCTTATGCACTCGTAAAATCGGTACGAACAATTTTAAACTTGTCTGGCCATTTATGGGCTTAAAGATGACTGATTCAGCGCCAACAACCACAAAATGTAACTGCCAAAGTTGATTGGAAGAAGTGGCTAAAAACTGTAAGATTAATGTCTGGAACTTCAGCTTTGACGTGCTGGATGCAGTTTCTCTTACTATAAAGATTATCGTCTTAGATTAGCGGCTGCCTTCAAATTAGAGTTTAGCAGAAGTGTCTGCATCGACTGCAAAATGTTAGGACTATATTATAAATGAATAATAAAATAGAGTTAAAGTAGTTTAATATTAAAAAGAAATTGAAGTACCCCTTTCAGACTTTGTAGTCAATAAGGTAGATGATGTAAAGGTCATCTGTTTTTTTGTGGCCTACGGTTAACGAGGGTGTCATGTGGCCAGCACAACGACCAACCACCTTTACTTTCCCCCAACTAATGTCAGGTACCCATTAGAGCTGGGTGGACTCAGAGACGCCTTAATATCCCGAAATTAAAAATCCCAGTCTTCACCAGGATTCGAACCCGGGACCCCCGGTTCGGAAGCCAAGCACTTTACCGCTCAGCCAAAGCGCCTCCTTTTAATATTAATGAATGCTAAAAAAGCAAGACCCTAATTAATACATGGCCTCACGATAGTGACATACTACAAACTTGAATGTGTTCTTTTATTTCTCGTTCAAACTAGTTTGAGTCTCTGGTGGCCACTTTGGCAAATGGTCTAATTGTGTATGACTTTTTTGTTTTAGAATGTCTAAAAGTGTCGACTACAAGTGTTTGAATGGCATACTTGTACTGCAGGACACTTACACTTGGGGATTTGTAGTGGTCCTCTTTGTCTGTCCAGTGGGAGAGACTACCGCTCCTCGTGTCCTTTTGTTGACATATACACTTCTAATACCTCCTCAATACTACACTACAACCTGACATTGTTTATGTTCATCATTCTGCCTGATGTTTGTGTCAAACGTACATTTGACATCGTTCATGCCTCACCGGAATAGTTCAATTTAAGGTGAATGAGCGTGACGTTTTGGCGGTTTAATGTGTTTGATCGCATTCAAACTTGTGGTAATTAGTTGGTAGCCATCGGTACTAGATAATAGCCGAATATACATTTATATATACCATGAAAATTCTTTGTTTTACAAATCTCTTAAGGATGTCCAAACTTTTCAAAATGTACAAGCAGGAGCGGACAAACTAAAACGCAACTAAATAAAATGTTTGGTTTTATAACTTATGACATGATGTTAAAACAACCTTCAACGCGTATTCATATAAGAAATGTGATATCCCAAAAGAGACGCACATATCCCAACTCTATTCCTAAACGCTTAGGCTACACGTGAGTACTAGAAAGCATAAACTCCTCTCTTGTCCGTGTCTCTATTGAAGTACCAGATCTATTCCAAATGGGAGGCCAATAGAACGTTGTCTCTGACTTGATTCTACTGGGTCACGTTTTCTCATCTTGGAAGATGTTCATGCAATGACTTTAAGACTTAGGTCAAAGGTTTGCATTCATGTGAACACATAGGAACTAGTTTAAAGAAGAAAATAATTTTTTCAATCCCCTTTATCATTAGTTCTGGGTTTCTTCAAAGAAAACTCCTCTTGGGAATTTCTTATTATCTAAGTCTCGACAAATTTGTTCTCTTAGGTTTTAACGAATATTCATAAAAAAAGGTCTCAAAGTCCAACTTTTTTTCTTTAGCAGGGGAAGTCTTCTTTATCTTTGAAAACTTCCACTCCATTATTATAACATTGTTGTTTGTCAATGAGCGCCATCTGTTGGGAATGTACAATTTAGACAAGGGTGGTGTGATGTGAAAATTGGTCGCAACGGAGGAAGTCATTATTTATAATGTCAGCACACTTAATATGTTGTCTGGCTGGGTTGAGACAGATCTATTTAGTTGGCTTTGACGTTAGGCTGCGTTCGGAAAAGTATACGATTTCGATAAAAACAAAGGGTATGTCTCTATGGATGAGCACCAATTACACGCCTTTCTTCGGGCGTGCTTTTTGTTTTAATACTTTGACGAGATCTTGATACTTATAGTTTATTTTGAATCTATTATTTAGTGTATACAGCTGATTGAAGTCATGTTGTAGGCTATCAGTCGCCAGTTTTGCAATTTCCTATTGCCAAAGTGAAAAGGACTGCATGTAAGTATGCTGCGCGTGTGATATTGTGTCCTAAGTGTGCGCGGTGTGTGTGTGTGTGTGTGTGGTTATACTGTGCAGCTATTGTATATCAAATTTGTATTGTATCGATTTTTTGTGTGGAAAGAAATGGAGGCCATTGCATCGAGGTGATCAGGTTTTTGTTTTTATCATCATCTTTCCTTTGCGTTCCTCGTGGAACATAGGGCCTCAGTAAAAACACGCCACTCTCCACGGTCTCTTGTTCGTGTTTTGTTTTGTTTTTAAATGGCTTCCCAGCTCTTTCCTGTCCTCTCGGCTTCATCTAGTACACTGCGTCGCCACGTTCTTTGATATTTGTCTTCCTCTACTTGTAGGTATTAGATTTTTTGTAGATTTTTGTTTTACCATTCCTCTTATCAGTTTTCAAACTCTTCAACATGGACACAGATTTCGAAAACGGTTCTTACAATTTTCCTACAAATTTGACAGTTTATTTATATGTTTGAGAAAAAAAAAATACTAGCGAATTGGGCACACAGTGGAAACTCCTGTTTGACTATCATTTTTTCAAATAAAATCCATCTTTAAAATAAATTAGGCTATTTTCAGAGGGTATTTCCGCACTTGACTCAAATGTTTCTTATCATCTATAGTACGCTTCAGCGGGTATTCCCTCAAACTATTCAAATTTTGTGTTGTTGTTTTTTATTCAGTAAAGAGTTGAATAAATAACCAGACGTACTTGTACAATTTTCTATACAAATGAGCTGGACTGTAACAGAAGAACTTGTTTGTGCAAGCTCATTAATAAGACTTGATGCAATATTGAAGCATTACAGTAATAAACAGAATGAGAAACGATACAGCAGGCTCAGCTTTAGAAAGGAGGAATTTTTGCTTTTTTTTTTTTTTAATGTATGTTACTTGTTAAATTGTGTGCATCTTTTTATTGTAGGCTTGGAATTAAATAAAAATTCATGGCAATTTTTTATTCTTTTTTTTTTAAATTCTTAAGTGCATGCATTCAATGTGTAGATTATACTTGTACTTGACTGACGACTTTCTCTCTCTCTCTCTCTTTCTCTGCCTGGGAGTTGTCATTAGAAGATTAATCATACGCTCCATTCTATAGAATAGACTCTAGGTAAATACTAGTGAAATGTCAATGATGGACAACTTCATCAGCAGAAGAGACGCAACCATCGGTCATTTGTCGGTATCACGTGATTATTGAGCGGCTTATCTGAAACCAATTGCTATTTACTTGAACGTTTTTTTAAACCCGGCCTTAATTGGGTTGATTCATATAAACAAACAATGACATTTTAGTTGATTAAGGCATTGATAAAAAAAAAGGTCATTTGTTTGTTTTTTTTCTTTTACGAAGTCGCGGTAGTCGTATTATTGAAGTGTTGTCCCGTTTGCTTTTAAGTGAAAAATAATGCCAAGTAGTTTTTTGAAATTTTATTACTTTAAACGATAAAAACAAGACCATGGCATGAGTATTGCTGGTCCATAGGTGAATTCACCTCTGTGTTATCACACAAACTCTCTTTGTAATCTTGTTTTTCTTTTACGAAGTCGTGAATCTGAATACAAGTCCATCTCCTATTAACACAGCAGTACTAGTATGAATGGTAAATAAACATAGTAAAATATACAACTGCAATAGTTCTATTGTTACAATAAACATAGAAAACATACAACTGCAATAGTTCTATCGTTACAATAAACATAGAAAACATACAACTGCAATAGTTCTATCGTTACAATAAATATAGAAAACATACAACTGCAATAGTTCTATCGTTACAATAAATATAGAAAACATACAACTGCAATAGTTCTATCGTTACAATAAACATAGAAAACATACAACTGCAATAGTTCTACCGCTACAATAAATATAGAAAACATACAACTGCAATAGTTCTATCGTTACAATAAACATAGAAAACATACAACTGCAATAGTTCTACCGTTACAATAAACATAGAAAACATACAACTGCAATAGTTCTATCGTTACAATAAACATAGAAAACATACAACTGCAATAGTTCTATCGTTACAATAAACATAGAAAACATACAACTGCAATAGTTCTACCGCTACAATAAATATAGAAAACATACAACTGCAATAGTTCTATCGTTACAATAAACATAGAAAACATACAACTGCAATAGTTCTATCCTTACAAATAGTTTTTGTGGACAAACGAATTTGATAAAGTGTCAATGAAAGAAACATTTAAAAAAATACGTCTAATTAGTTTTATTTTAGAAATATAATTTAAATTTTTAAACAAGATAACAGAGTGTGTTTCATTTCATAACACAAACTCATAGTCGGTCCATATGGGTCCGTTATTTTGTATGACCAAAAGCTATGCACAACTTTAAATAGTTGTAGGTTTAAATTAGATTTCTATTACTTTAAAAAAAAGTTCTTTTGAAATAAGAGCATGGGATTTCATATTTTTGTTTTCATTATCAGTTAAAAAAAAAACACTGAAAAAGCAACAGTGTAATAAGTGAGTTAGGAGTGAATGAAAAAGCAACAGTTTAATAAGTGAGTTAGGAGTGAATGAAAAAGCAACAGTTTAATAAGTGAGTTAGGAGTGAATGAAAAAGCAACAGTGTAATAAGTGAGTTAGGAATGAATGAAAAAGCAACAGTGTAATAAGTGAGTTAGGAATGAATGAAAAAGCAACAGTGTAATAAGTGAGTTAGGAATGAATGAAAAAGCAACAGTGTAATAAGTGAGTTAGGAATGAATGAAAAAGCAACAGTTTAATAACTGAGTTAGGAATGAATGAAAAAGCAACAGTGTAATAAGTGAGTTAGGAATGAATGAAAAAGCAACAGTTTAATAAGTGAGTTAGGAGTGAATGAAAAAGCAACAGTGTAATAAGTGAGTTAGGAATGAATGAAAAAGCAACAGTGTAATAAGTGAGTTAGGAATGAATGAAAAAGCAACAGTTTAATAAGTGAGTTAGGAGTGAATGAAAAAGCAACAGTTTAATAAGCGAGTTAGGAATGAATGAAAAAGCAACAGTGTAATAAGTGAGTTAGGAATGAATGAAAAAGCAACAGTGTAATAAGTGAGTTAGGAATGAATGAAAAAGCAACAGTGTAATAAGTGAGTTAGGAATGAATGAAAAAGCAACAGTGTAATAAGTGAGTTAGGAATGAATGAAAAAGCAACAGTTTAATAAGTGAGTTAGGAATGAATGAAAAAGCAACAGTTTAATAAGTGAGTTAGGAATGAATGAAAAAGCAACAGTTTAATAAGTGAGTTAGGAATGAATGAAAAAGCAACAGTTTAATAAGTGAGTTAGGAATGAATGAAAAAGCAACAGTTTAATAAGTGAGTTAGGAATGAATGAAAAAGCAACAGTTTAATAAGTGAGTTAGGAATAAATATTTATGCAAATCCACACCCACAAGCACATCGTTCCCCTTTTCATAAGTTCTTGGCTCCGCCCTTGCTCCGTCCATGGCCATGCGTTGATTGTGATGCTTTAAAAACTATATGGTTTTAAAACCTACATTTAAAAAAAAAATTCGCTTGAAAAAAAAAGGTTGGTGGGGCGTCCAAATGACTTTCCTTGTTTGTTATCCGCCACATTTGACTATGCTGTCGATGGACATGTTTCGTTTGTGCTGTTTACATCGTTCATAATGTTATCTTCTCTACTGATCCAGCCTCTTCAACTGCTCAATGCTGGGGAGAGTGGCGAAACGTAGTTCAGTCCCTGTGTGACCCAATGAATTTGTTTACAGTGGACTTTGGGCAACAAAACGATTGGGGCTTTTGTTGTGATAGGCCAACGGACAGCAATCCTCATGGTCTGAGAGACTCTTTTGTGTACATATGATTTGTGGCGGCACGCGTGGCATTGTGGTGAAGTTAGTGGGGCGATGAACTGATTGTAGTAATAGATACCAATCCTTTGTTTATTTAGACCGCCTTCACTACATTTGATCTTAGAAGACAATGTAAAGTATATTCTTATTAATTAAGGTAATACACAATATCTTGTATAGATTTAAACTTAGTCTTCGTGTCTCTTTTATTTTGTTTCTAGTTCAGATTACTATCAGAGCTACGGAGGTGTCTCTAATAACTTAGTCTTCGTGTCTCTTTTATTTTGTTTCTAGTTCAGATTACTATCAGAGCTACGGAGGTGTCTCTAATAACTTAGTCTTCGTGTCTCTTTTATTTTGTTTCTAGTTCAGATTACTATCAGAGCTACGGAGGTGTCTCTAATAACTTAGTCTTCGTGTCTCTTTTATTTTGTTTCTAATTCAGATTACTATGAGAGCTACGGAGGTGTCTCTAATAACTTAGTCTTCGTGTCTCTTTTATTTTGTTTCTAGTTCAGATTACTATCAGAGCTACGGAGGTGTCTCTAATAACTTAGTCTTCGTGTCTCTTTTATTTTGTTTCTAGTTCAGATTACTATCAGAGCTACGGAGGTGTCTCTAATAACTTAGTCTTCGTGTCTCTTTTATTTTGTTTCTAGTTCAGATTACTATCAGAGCTACGGAGGTGTCTCTAATAACTTAGTCTTCGTGTCTCTTTTATTTTGTTTCTAGTTCAGATTACTATCAGAGCTACGGAGGTGTCTCTAATAACTTAGTCTTCGTGTCTCTTTTATTTTGTTTCTAATTCAGATTACTATGAGAGCTACGGAGGTGTCTCTAATAACTTAGTCTTCGTGTCTCTTTTATTTTGTTTCTAGTTCAGATTACTATGAGAGCTACGGAGGTGTCTCTAATAACTTAGTCTTCGTGTCTCTTTTATTTTGTTTCTAGTTCAGATTACTATGAGAGCTACGGAGGTGTCTCTAATAACTTAGTCTTCGTGTCTCTTTTATTTTGTTTCTAGTTCAGATTACTATCAGAGCTACGGAGGTGTCTCTAATAACTTAGTCTTCGTGTCTCTTTTATTTTGTTTCTAGTTCAGATTACTATCAGAGCTACGGAGGTGTCTCTAATAACTTAGTCTTCGTGTCTCTTTTATTTTGTTTCTAGTTCAGATTACTATCAGAGCTACGGAGGTGTCTCTAATAACTTAGTCTTCGTGTCTCTTTTATTTTGTTTCTAGTTCAGATTACTATCAGAGCTACGGAGGTGTCTCTAATAACTTAGTCTTCGTGTCTCTTTTATGTTGTTTCTAGTTCAGATTACTATCAGAGCTACGGAGGTGTCTCTAATAACTTAGTCTTCGTGTCTCTTTTATTTTGTTTCTAGTTCAGATTACTATCAGAGCTACGGAGGTGTCTCTAATAACTTAGTCTTCGTGTCTCTTTTATTTTGTTTCTAATTCAGATTACTATCAGAGCTACGGAGGTGTCTCTAATAACTTAGTCTTCGTGTCTCTTTTATTTTGTTTCTAGTTCAGATTACTATCAGAGCTACGGAGGTGTCTCTAATAACTTAGTCTTCGTGTCTCTTTTATTTTGTTTCTAATTCAGATTACTATCAGAGCTACGGAGGTGTCTCTAATAACTTAGTCTTCGCGTCTCTTTTATTTTGTTTCTAATTCAGATTACTATCAGAGCTACGGAGGTGTCTCTAATAACTTAGTCTTCGTGTCTCTTTTATTTTGTTTCTAGTTCAGATTACTATCAGAGCTACGGAGGTGTCTCTAATAACTTAGTCTTCGTGTCTCTTTTATTTTGTTTCTAGTTCAGATTACTATCAGAGCTACGGAGGTGTCTCTAATAACTTAGTCTTCGTGTCTCTTTTATTTTGTTTCTAGTTCAGATTACTATCAGAGCTACGGAGGTGTCTCTAATAACTTAGTCTTCGTGTCTCTTTTATTTTGTTTCTAGTTCAGATTACTATCAGAGCTACGGAGGTGTCTCTAATAACTTAGTCTTCGTGTCTCTTTTATTTTGTTTCTAGTTCAGATTACTATCAGAGCTACGGAGGTGTCTCTAATAACTTAGTCTTCGTGTCTCTTTTATTTTGTTTCTAGTTCAGATTACTATCAGAGCTACGGAGGTGTCTCTAATAACTTAGTCTTCGTGTCTCTTTTATTTTGTTTCTAATTCAGATTACTATCAGAGCTACGGAGGTGTCTCTAATAACTTAGTCTTCGTGTCTCTTTTATTTTGTTTCTAGTTCAGATTACTATCAGAGCTACGGAGGTGTCTCTAATAACTTAGTCTTCGTGTCTCTTTTATTTTGTTTCTAGTTCAGATTACTATCAGAGCTACGGAGGTGTCTCTAATAACTTAGTCTTCGTGTCTCTTTTATTTTGTTTCTAATTCAGATTACTATCAGAGCTACGGAGGTGTCTCTAATAACTTAGTCTTCGTGTCTCTTTTATTTTGTTTCTAGTTCAGATTACTATCAGAGCTACGGAGGTGTCTCTAATAACTTAGTCTTCGTGTCTCTTTTATTTTGTTTCTAGTTCAGATTACTATCAGAGCTACGGAGGTGTCTCTAATAACTTAGTCTTCGTGTCTCTTTTATTTTGTTTCTAATTCAGATTACTATCAGAGCTACGGAGGTGTCTCTAATAACTTAGTCTTCGTGTCTCTTTTATTTTGTTTCTAGTTCAGATTACTATCAGAGCTACGGAGGTGTCTCTAATAACTTAGTCTTCGTATCTCTTTTATTTTGTTTCTAATTCAGATTACTATCAGAGCTACGGAGGTGTCTCTAATAACTTAGTCTTCGTGTCTCTTTTATTTTGTTTCTAATTCAGATTACTATCAGAGCTACGGAGGTGTCTCTAATAACTTAGGCACGTTTCCGACTAGACCTAAGTATCTTGAGACTGTATGCTTGTCAAATACAATTTTCAAGTATGCAAAAAAAAAAATAATAATTATTTGCTATTTCTTTTCATTTCCGATGGCAATATCTAGTTTAATTGCTTAGGCCAGGGGTGGGCAACCTTTTTCTATCGAGGGCCGGCAACCTTTTTCTATCTAGGGCCGCATTAAAAAACTTTGGGTATGGAGGGCCGCATATCGCACACACACACACACACACACATATATATGTATGTGTATATATATGTATGTGTATATATATATATATATATTGTTACGAATCTCACTATCCAGGCTCTCTGCAAACTGCACCATACACCACCAACTTAAAGAACTTGACAACTCAGGGCTCCAAAGTAACGTAACACTTTAATAGTTGAATAAATAACAGCCAATACTGTACAATTGGCAACACGTACACTGTACAAATATCTCTCCGATAACACCGTTCCGCCGTATCAACTCTTGCACTGGCCTCTCCGTCTCGTTCCGGGCTTGCACTTGGTTCAACAGTTCAGGACTGACTTCACACACTAGGCTCGTTGTGTCGGACTCGATCGCAGACCAAGATCAAGACGCCAGTCGTCTCAACTGTACTTGACAGTACTCCGCACTGAACCGTCGTAATGCTCCGTACAGAACCACACCGCTGAACTGTGCTGTAGTCGACCGGACTGTAGTGAACCGGGCTCTGAACCGTCTTGACTGCGTCACCTCCGCTCTTATATAGAGTCCCTACTGGCCTTCTCGAAACGGACAGAACGCCGCTCGACGTTTCTAGGTGGTCAGATGACTACAACTCTCGTGACGCTCCTGAGCTCTGTTCACGACGGCGATCCTTCCCGAACCGTCCTGTTGACACTCGACTCGGCTGACCGTCGTAACTCGTCACGGTTGACCGCTCGTCTAGCGCTGGCCTCTGGCGATTTGCGTCGGCTGACTACACACACTCCACTACCCCCATTTGTGCCACCACCAGGTTTATAATATATATATATATATATATATATATATATATATATATATATATATATATATATATATATATATATATATATATATATATATCATGGGCGTAGCCAGGAATTTTTTTCGGGGGGGGGTTTGGGGGGGGGGTCTCCCCCGAACTTGCGAAAAAAAAATTAATATATATATATATCATGGGTGTAGCCAGGATTTTTTTCGGGGGGGGGGGAGTTTGGGGGAATTTTTTTTTGCACACACACACACATGCACACATTTCATGAACGTAGCCATGATGTTTCGGATTAGGGGGTAGAAATATTATAAAATGAAAAACACAATCTAGATCTAAACTTTTATATTATTTATAACAAAATTTTTCGGTTTTTCATTGCAAATATATCTACAATATGTTTGGCATCTAAATGTACATTATAATGAATGTTCATCAAAGCCAGTCCGTTTAGTCTGTTTTCAGAAGTAGAGTTTCTTAGATAATTTTTAAGTCTTCGAAGACTAGAAAATGTCCTCTCTGGAGTAGCAGTTGATACTGGTATAGTAGCCAAAATTTGAAGTAGGATATACATATTTGGATGTAAATTTTTGTCACACATATTTAGACATTCTAAAGCAGATTTGAATGTTTTGTTGGAAGCCATTGCACATTTCCAAACTTGATATTCGGCTTCAATTACAGTTTTATTTTTTTCAGGTAATATTGAAGAGTAAGTGGTTATTAATTCACTGAAACATGTTTCTGATGTTCCATCCACATTTTGAGGTAGTAAATTTGACAGTCCAATAATAGAATTGCGATGCTTTGCAAATCTTTCAGTTAATTGAATAATAGTATGATCTAAAAATGGGATGAATATGTTTATTCTGTAGTAAGTGATGACATCTACCCCAGCAATATTAGAGCGATGCGTTTATTTACCAACAATACGTGGTATCTGCAGCATACCTCCATTTTCTTCCAGCAAGTCTTTAGCTGCATTACAAATATGTGTACATTCGTCTTCAGCATTACTTCTTAAAATGTTCAAGGCGTTGAGAACAGTGTCCACATGTGAAAATGCTTTAGCGAGGTCAATATTGGTGGCTTGTAATTGTTTTGAAAGTGGCAATATGTAGCCCATGACTTTTTCCAGCACTGCTAAGCATACCACAAAATTAGAAGTTCTGAGTGTATTAAGAAGCTGTACAGCTTGATTGGATGTTTCTTTGTTGTGAACAGCTTGCAATTCTTCTAGGGCAGCCATGATTGCCGGATAGATCTCTTTAAAACGTAGTACTGCTTCATGTTTGTGGACCCATCGTGTTTCGCACATGGCAAGTAAATTCTTTTTATGATGTGGTGGCAATGTTGAAAGTTGATTAATGTTATCCCTCAATACCGCAGTGCGTTGAGCAGAATTTCTAAAGAATGTACCAACAGACTGTACGATACCTAAACAATTCCTGATTTCGGGCCGTGAGCATGAGTCAGCAATGGCTAGGTTAAGAGAATGTGCACTACAATGTACATACAGAGCAAGAGGACATTCTTTACGAACATAGGCCTGAGCACCTTGAAAATGTCCACTCATTGATGCAGCTCCGTCGTAGCCTTGTCCAACCACATGACAATACTCGAGGCCATTTCTTTTGACAGCATTTAAAATTAAGTTCGATAGACCAACGCCTGTTACGTCATTAGTGGGTATAAACTCCAAAAACATTTCTTTCAATTTATGCTGTTTAACATTCTCAGAGTCAACATATCTGAGACAAAGCGATACTTGCTCCATATTTGAGATATCTGTAGTTTCGTCTGCTAGAACAGCAAAAAACTGGGCATTTTTAACTTCTTTGATTATTGCTTGCTGAATTATTTCACCACAAATAACTATAATTTCATTCTGAATTTGTGGACTGGTATAGAGCGCATTCTTTGAAGCAGTTGCTAAATGCTCTGAAAGAAGCTTGTCTCCAGATTCAGCGCCATATCACATTAAAGCACGAAAATTGCCTTCATTAAGGACTGATTCATCCAATTCTGAACAAGTTTGTATCCGACCCGAGTCTGATTTTCCTCTTAAAGGAATGCCTTGTTTTCCACAAAAAATTATTCCTCTTACTATTGATGTTAATTTGTTCTTATTTTCTTCTTGCTGTCGTTTCTTTTCAGAATTTAACAGTACAATAACTTCCGAGCTTTCCGAGGACATTACTTTCAAAAAGTTATCTGCTAGTTACGAGTTTCTTTTGTGATATTCTGATTGTGCATGTGCTTGAAATATCTCTAGTGCGTTTTTCCATTTCCTAAAAGGTTCAGATACGAGTTGACCTAAACGTTGATGGGTTCCTTTGCCCTCCAATGACCGACCCATTATGACGCATATTCTGCAAAATGCTCCACTTTTGTATTCTGAATATGAAATCCAAGGAAATCGACTGAGCCAGTTTAATTGAAAGCGCAAATTTCGTTTTGTAGAAACTGGGAATTTGTAGTCTTTGGATGGAACCCAAGGTTCTTTTAAAATTTGTACTTTCAGAGAATCATTTATGTCCTTGTTCCAATAAAAACCGACGTCTAATCTAGACATGCCGGGAGATGAAATAGACTCTGTTTTTAAGTCTGAAGCTAACTCCGTGGTCGAAATAACTGAAGTTGATTCTGAAGTTGAGGGCGAAATTGTTGTCAGGACCTCATTTGTAGTTATTTTTAAGTCTGAAGCTGACTCCGTGGTCGAAATAACTGAAGTTGATTCTGAAGTTGAGGGCGAAATAGTTGTCAGGACCTCATTTGTAGTTATTTTTAAGTCTGAAGCTGACTCCGTGGTCGAAATAACTGAAGTTGATTCTGAAGTTGAGGGCGAAATTGTTGTCAGGACCTCATTTGTAGTTACCGTAGTAGACTGCAAGCTAGAACTAGGTTCATCAACTGAAGATCCTTTTGTTGTAGTTTCTTGACCACACCACCTTTTCCAGTAGTTCATGTAAACTGACTTGTTATCGCGTTTCCTCTTCTGTTTTTCTTCCATGTCTACAATAAGAGACTCTTGGCTCTGACACTAAAAACATTTAATAGAAACATACCGCAGATTAGTTTACGTTCGTTGTAATTATAATATATTGTAATTTATGGTGTATTCCTTATTTCCTAGATTTACATTTCACATAATTTCTACAAAATCTAGAGGCAAGTATTGTTAACATTTAACTAGTTATTTGAAAATTTAATGATATGATTCATTAATTTAAAAAAAAAATGTTTCAAAACTTACAATTGTCGAATCCAAAGATCAGCCAAAAGACAAACAAACAAACAAAACGGTTGGCTCTTGGAAGTTTAAAACGATGCTCGCAGCTGTATCTAAAAGTTAATTCATATTAACTATTGAAAGCAAGCTAATTGTCACCCCTGTTGTCTTACTTTGTATCAAAGTTTGCTAGCTCAAACCCCCCAACCCCCCTCTTTCTGGTAATACTCCCAATAGAATCGTTAGAATAACGAGGAAGGGGAGGGAAGGAGTAGCATCAAATGGATACGCCGACGAGCGAAATGATCAGGCCTCTGCCCTCGTTGGTGACATCAAAGCCAGGTTGACCGAGATGCCGCTGGTACATAGATCTAGTTAAAAGTACGGTTTAGATCTTGCACTTGGTAGATAATTCAAAGTTTTGTGTACAAATTTTTTTATTTGTAGGAATTTCAACAAAACTAGTTATAAAAATAAATATTAAGTTGTCTAAGTCAAGCTACTGTCACTTTATATTTCAAAGTGTCTGCTAATGCATTTTTCTCCTTTTTGTGCCATCCTAAAGAATCATATGGCGGCAGATCGACCAGTCTATTTGGTGGCCGGTAACAGGGTTTAACATCAACCCCCCCCCCCCCCCCCGCTGCGCTGATAGACTTTTTAAAAACATTTTTGCTTGACATTGCTTGAGATTTTTAAAAAATTTAAACCCCTAAAAAAAGAAGAAAACGAAATAAAAAACTGCCGTCCCCCCCCCCCCCCCCCTTTCTTGGCTGCGCTAAGGGCAAGTAATAGTTTATTATTAAAATCTCACCTAAAATAAACAAATTCAAAGCAAAAAAATAGTCGCTAAATTCCGACCCCGGGGGGGGGATTTCATTTCGGGGGGGGTTTGAACCCCAAACCCCCCCCCCCCTGGCTACGCCCATGATATATATATATATATATATATATATATAATGCAGACTAAGACTAAGACTGTTACATTTCATTTGAGTAATCACAACAAGAATTAGCAGTTTCTGAAACTAATTTTACGAATATCTTTTAAATTTCAAATGTCTTTTTACATCACATTTCACCACAAATGTAAAGTTATACTTAATGTGAAGTATTTAACTGTTTGCACTCGTCCATCATGTTCTGGAACTGTGGAACTAGCATACTAGTTACGTTTTGTGGCTGCTGTCAATGTACAGTTAGTCAGCAACGACCTGTTTTTACACTTGTTTATTTTCAAAAAAAAAAAAGTATTCTTGTTCACAGATGTATGTGTACTCAAATAATATGAACGTTTTACATCGAAGATTTTGAATTGTAGAATTACAGCTTCTGGCACCCATAACACTGGAAGGGAAGAACTGACTGGAACTTCTCTTTTAGGTCGTATTTTGCTTGGACGTATGTTCCAAGTTCTTGACTTCAAAAAAATTGCTTTCAAATTCTCAATCAAAGAATTGAAAGACATCTTGCACTTTTCAATCCTTTCACTAGAAATAGTTTCACGCATCAGCAAAGGAAAATGACAATATCTGTTTTCACTTGTTTGCCTGGAGAAATGGATAAGCTTTGTTTGAAAACGTATTACATTGCTGCCGATGAGAAACATGAAGTCTGTCTTCCACTGTTTATTAGAAATATTACTAACAAAGACACAGTCAATGTCCTTCAAGAAACATAACAATTTCTTTCTTGAGATTCCATATTCTTCTCAATACCTTGGCCATGCTAAGCCAGCGGATACTACTGTTGTATCGAACTGCCTGTGTTTAAGATCCCTACCTCTGATAAGTTTGATTACTGAGATAATAGAGTCAATAATATGTTTGATATTGAATGCAGCTTTAGACAAACTCTCAAGTTTTATAGTTTTTAGTTGGGATATTGTTCTTTAATTTAAAAAAAAAATATTTAAAAAACTCTTTTTATCAGTCCAATCACGGGCTGCATTAGTTGTTACACTCGCCATCTTGCTTCAAGCCAACCCAACACTTTCAACACAGTTCTTCATAGCATTGAATAAATACTGGCCTAAGTTTGTGTCTTTGAGTGAATAGTTCGAAACATTGCCAATAAGTATAATTTTCGTTTACATTAAAGTTTTTGAATGACATGCTGAAACAATGTTTATTTAGCATCTTGATCATAAGTGATAAGATTCAGAAGTTTCAAAATGTATATAGATATTTAAAAGTATTTATTTTTAATTTAATTGCATTTATGTATATATATATATATTCTGTGGGCAGACATGATTTTTGTAGGTGTCCGCGGGCCGCATAAAACACTCTTGCGGGCCGCATGTAGCCCGCAGGCCGTAATTTTCCCACCCCTAGCTTAGGCCTATTCTATTTTCTAAAGTTGTAGCCATTGGTTTGTGCAAATATTGATGGAAAGTGTCAAACTAACTTTTGTATTTTGAGATCATAAAAAAAATTCACTTTTAATTTTTTATCTATTTATAGTTTTGGGTGTTCATGGTTTGATGTATGACCCAGCTCAACATGAACCCTACCTTTCCTTACACATGAAATTAATCGATAAGGTCCTTTTTTTTTGGGGGGGGGGGGCATTAAAGAATGTAAACAATGAAATAGTCACATCATCATGTTTCACGGTAACAGAATCAGTTCGCGTAATACTACCTGCATCCGGTCTGACTTTTAGCCCCAACCTGTGGCAGTGTTTGCTTCGAAACCAATGTTTACTTTAGAAGTCACAAATAATGTTATCGTAATGATATACAGACTTGAGATGGTGACCTAGTACTACACTGCTCCCAGCTCTCATGAGGATGCTACATGCATAATGTGACCTGGTATTAACATGCCTGATGTGATGCGATGTGCCCCCCGCCTAACAGTTGAACTGTTTTGACGTGAGCTGTCTAGTTTGTTAGGAACGTTTTGCTCCCGGTGTTTTCTGGAAACAAAATTAATTTTGTTTTGATAACTCATTGTTCATGTATGTTTTAACAAAACAATTTAGATCTACTTATTTGGAGATATGTGTAGCACTTCAAAGCTTTAATATATTTTATTTTTGGTGAAAAGAATAGTGTAATTAAGATATCGAGTTATCAAAGTATACTAATAAACTCCAGCATTGTCTGCTTTTTATCACTTTGGATCACAAATGTAGATCTACAAAAAAAACAATTCAAAATGGGCGAGTGAAAGTCAAAGAAACAAGGATGGTGTGAAACCGTAAGGGTAAAGATATCAAACAATCCCACTTCTGGATCTGAGGACACCGTATGAACGTTGGTTCACTTTGAAGCCTCATATCAAACAATCCCACTTCTGGATCTGAGGACACCGTATGAACGTTGGTTCACTTTGAAGCCACATATCAAACAATCCCACTTCTGGATCTGAGGACACCGTATGAACGTTGGTTCACTTTGAAGCTTCATATCAAACAATCCCATTTCTGGATCTGAGGACACCGTATGGACGTTGGTTCACTTTGAAGCTTCATATCAAACAATCCCATTTCTGGATCTGAGGACACCGTATGGACGTTGGTTCACTTTGAAGCTTCATATCAAACAATCCCATTTCTAACCTAAGTTTTCTTTGAAGCATGTATTCTTCCAATGTATGTAACTCGGAAGCTCAACTGTACCTTCTACGTGACAGGCTGGCCGCTGGCGTTCCACTGAGAAATTGTCAAGAAGCGCCGAAATGAATTAGGTATATTCTTGTAGTTAGTTTTAAGTCTAATGTAGCTAATGGTAGGTGTTTTTTCTTTTTTTTTTTTTTTATCATAGGGTTAATAGGTCCATTAGGCACGTTTCCGTTGTTACATTAGTCACGTTGTCATAGTGATCAAATCACATGGGCATGCTAATGAGATATTTTCTAATCATATGGGTGGAGAGGTGGGGGTATCAAGTCATTGATGCGGAATGGCCGAAGACGCTTTCATTAAAGAGACCAGAAAAAAAAAAGGTGGGGGGAGTAGATTAGAATCAAAGTCTGGTAGGATTCATGAACAGCTAAATAAGTACACATTATCATGTCTTATGGACAACTGATATAAGTCACCTGGCGAATCCAAGAGGAGCGGTTGGGGCGATCGCCCCCCCCCCCCCCCACACGCGTAAGGGGGGCGGCCAAATTTCAGTAAAGAAATCACACAATTTGTATAGGAATTTTATTTATTAATAATGTTAATAATATATACTAATTATTTATATTTAAACCTATTTTAAGATTATTTCGCCCCCCCCAGTATGTTTGCCGATTTGGTGGGATGGGGAGGTGGCGATGACATCAATCCCTCTCCCCCCCCAAACTTTCGCGTAGGGGAGCGGTCCAATTTATTTGTTGAAATCACAGCTTGTTAACAAAATCAATTAAATATTTATATAATCAAAACGTGTTATTGATATTTTAACCGATCTTTATATTATGTCGTTCCCCTGTTAGCTGATTGGGTGGGGTGGAGGGGGCGAATACATCTACTGCCCTTCCCACCTAAACCCTTTGAGTGGAGGGGGGGGCGGTCCTACTTTTATTTTGCAATCATAGTTTGTGAACAAAATTAGTTGAATAACAATATATTTTTTATATTTCGTCGTTACAATTCTGGTATCTTAGCCGATTCGCTGAGGTGAGGGCGATTACTTCTACTGCCCTCCCCACTCTAGCCCTCTGAGTGGGGGGTGCGGTCCTATTTTTATGGAGAAATCATAGTTTGTGAACAAAGTTAGTTGAATATCTATATAATATACGGTACATATTGATGTTTTAACCCATTTGTAGATTATGTCGCACACAGACTATGATCTTAAATTTTATCATTAGTAAATATTAAATGAAAAAGGGTTGTACCAGGTGGGAGGGGCGATACATGCAAATGCCTTCCGCTCATCGGACAAACCAATACTTTTTTCATTTTGTATTTTAGTTAAGAAATTACAAAATTTAAAAAAGCTGCTAAGTCACTAATAGGCCTATAATTTATATATGCTATAAATTAAATTCTTATATCGAGTCGCCCACCCTTTATTCTTTAATGCCAAATGCAATCATTAGCAGAAATAATAAAAGAAGCAAGGCTTAATCGTTTTCACTCTACCGCCCCCTTCCCTTTCCAGACGAAAATACGACGCTTTAAAACAGAATAGTCAATTATGGCGACAGAGTTTATGTAATTGCACACGAATTTATTTTAGTTATTTTAAGAAAGACTTTGTTTTTTGAAAATTTAGAATTCATACAAAATTTTTCGTTATAAGAGTAACAATTAAGATGAGTTCTGAACCCAAATATTTTATTCCTAGTCACCTTTTTCCAACCTTTACTCATACTGATATTTTTCTAGATATTTTTCTATTGTATAAAAAATTTTGAGACTATAACTCGCAATATTTTCTTGAATCCTAAAAAAAAAAAAAAGTATGTATCTAATTAGTCCACTTAATTTCTCCTCCCACTTCCGAAATTTTTTGTTTAGAGCTTTGAATTATAGTTCTGTAACAAAACAAAGTTACAAAAATGCCTTTTGAACAAAATGTATCACTTACAAATGAGCTTTTTTAAAAAAAATTATTATTTTTCAAATATTTTTTTTCGGTGGCGATCCTCAAAATCTTAATCGGTTGTATTTGCAATGTAGAAAAGGCCAGTAAATCCATATTAGAATATTTTTTTTAAGTAAAACATTTTCTAAAGGTCCTTTTTGAATAGGATGAATAATGAGCTGTAGATGTCAGGAGAATGCGTTTTTGCAGTGAAGAATGCATGAAAACGCTTTAGGCGTCGGGGCTTCAACATGGCTTTTTTTTTTTTTAATTCTAATATACATACTTCAAAGTTCTGGATCCACTAGTGATAAAAGTACACATTAGCATGGACAACTGATATAAGTACACAGTATCATGTCTTATCCTGGACACCTCATACAAGTATTCAGTATCATGGGGTGTATCATGGACACCTGATACATGTACACAGTATCATTATCATGGACACCTGATATACATACATAGTATCATTTCTTATCATGGACACCTCATACAAGTACTTAGTATCATGGTGTATCATTACTTATCATGGACACCTGATACAAGTATACACTATCATGTCTTATCGTGATATATTAGTATCGTTTTCAACCCCGATGATTAAAATGACCACTTGATTGTCTAGTACAAAGTAGGCCCTACACAAAATTAGGAAGGTCCAATGACCAATGAGTGAATGGTTGTGTATAAGGGACCAAAATGACAAAAAGCATTGCATGAGAACTGTCTGGTGGAAGAATGTCTAATAATCCACTTCTGCCTTTGGAGGAACTTAATACGGCTGTTTTTTTCTTTTCAATTTAATAGTATAGTGTCTTGTTCATTCGATGTCACTGATATGATAATAAAACAAACCAAATAGATTCAATGTATTCCACGTGTGCCATGAAACGCTATCAATGACATGTACCCGGAAATCCGTAGATGAATAGTTGATCATAATGAGTCCATGTTTCTAATTAAACCACAAACAGCTAGAACTTCCTTAATGTAGGCCAGTGAAGTGGATACAGTCACCATAGGATGCTCAACTTCTCGTGAGGCTCGTCATTTAAGCTAGGGAGTTCAGTCTGTGCCCAGACATACTAATGAAGTTTCATGTCGGGCGTGCTTTGATTGGGTCACGTTATTGAAAGCTTATTCTGTGATGCGTTTATCGACGGATTATTTCCGGCTCACTGGCTACCACACCTACTCTTTAAGCATTCGCAAAGAACTGTATTTATAGTTGACAGCGGTTCTCAAAAGTGGTTTTATTTGGCAACATGCTTTTTGTCCGAAAGTTTTTTGTATGACTCTTCTCTCTCTCTCTCTCTCTCTCTCTCTCTCTCTCTCTCTCTCTCTCTCTCTCTCTCTAATTATAAGACATGTTAACCTTTTTCAAATGTCTGCACCTTTTCAACAAGGGAACTCGTTTGCAAATCTGCATGCAATGCTTTTTACTGCGTAGCCGTATTTCACACATACAGAGAAAGATTTATATTATTTTTTTCTTATTGATTAGTCATATTTTTATAAAGAAAGTGATTTAAGAAAACATTTTTAAAAAGTGTAACCATGTAACCAGAATGCCCAGTGTTATTGCATTGTGGAAATTGTCTGCCTGGAACTGTGGTGTTCAATGGAATTAAGTTTCATTTGTCCGAGAACCGCTGTACTACGGCAGCAGCATCTCCGAGTACCCTGATGACTGCCGCCTAGTCTGACTATTTGTTTGATCGAGTCGCATCTCCGAGTACCCTGATGACTGCCGCCTAGTCTGACTATTTGTTTGATCGAGTCGCATCTCCGAGTACCCTGATGACTGCCGCCTAGTCTGACTATTTGTTTGATCGAGTCGCATCTCCGAGTACCCTGATGACTGCCGCCTAGTCTGACTATTTGTTTGATCGAGTCGCATCTCCGAGTACCCTGATGACTGCCGCCTAGTCTGACTATTTGTTTGATCGAGTCGCATCTCCGAGTACCCTGATGACTGCCGCCTAGTCTGACTATTTGTTTGATCGAGTCGCATCTCCGAGTACCCTGATGACTGCCGCCTAGTCTGACTATTAGTTGGATCGAGTCGCATCTCCGAGTACCCTGATGACTGCCGCCTAGTCTGACTATTAGTTGGATCGAGTCGCATCTCCGAGTACCCTGATGACTGCCGCATAGTCTGACTATTTGGTTGATCGATTCGCATCTCCGAGTACCCTGATAACTGCCGCCTAGTCTGACTATTTGGTTGATCGATTCGCGTGAAGTTATTATTGACATCCTACTGTACCCAATGAGGGGGGAAATTTGTGCAGATAATTAATCCCACCTTCAGAAACCTGTTTTTATACCGGTACTGTTTTCAGGGAGACTTAACGAGACAACACTAATTAAAGTGCATGCTATAGTAAAAGAGGCCCTGGATTCCAATGCCTTTGGTTGCACTGTTGTCAGTGTCTAATTTAGTAATTATTGTTGTTCGATATATACTAATTCTCCTTTCTTGACGTCTGAATTTCATTTGATGCTGCATATCGACATTTTATCATTGTGTTTAAATGTTAACATCTCTGCTGTAAACTTCACTTGTTGGCTAGTGTGAGTGTAGCTATGGTAGGAAGGTATATTTCGGTTGCTATTGATATGTTTTCTAATGAAAAGATTCATTTCCTCTATTAAGGACAATATCTTTAATTTATAGGTGAATATTCATAGGCAGCTCCCCCCCCCCGCCCCATTTTTGTTTCTATTCACCTGTATTCCTCCAGACACCTCTCACTGGGTGTTGGCAAATACGAGCCACTAGTTTTGTCAAAGGGATGGAAGGTTAGCACATGTATAAAATTGAAAGCCAGGTGGTAGGAGCTACCACTAGACCGTGGCTGTGTGTGTGTCGTGTGTGTGGGAACTCAAGGCTGATGTGTGCGTGTATGATCTGGGACTGCACTGCACCGTGTCGTCTGCTTAAAATAGGAAAAAAAAAGCGCATTGCTCTTTCTTTCTTATCAGTGGGAGTGTTGTTTTTTTTTTTGTTGTTGTTGTTTTTAATTTTATTTTTAATTAATATCCAGTTTAAAATTTACTCTAGATCTACATGTGTTACTGAATTTCTAAAGGATTCATTTCTCTCATAGTCTCGTGGAGGTACGGTCGAGGAGGAACATATTTATATATTAAAAAATACTAGAGAGTCTAGCTGCTAGGCATATTATAATGATATAGACTATAGATCTATTGATCAACAGCCTAAATAATCATTTTCTTACATATATCTAGTGTATATATATAAGATGGTAGATCTAATCTAGGTCTAGGTCGGATCATACTCTAACTATTACTACTCTTAGCTCTGTATATTACTATTATAGTATAGATCTAGATCTAGTCTACCTTTTCAAATAGCAGCATGTCCTAGACGAGACCAAATCCTCTAGATTTATAAATCTATAGGCCCTACAATTCTATTTATTTGTTAAAACTAGTCCAAGGCCAAGGTTGTTTTTTTCTTTTGTTAGCTTGACTTCTGTCTTGTGAAACATCTAATGTCTAGATGGAGTTTGAAGCTTTGGTCCCGAAACAAATGATTTAAAATAAACACGAGCTTATAACATAGAAATTATAATAGCAACACTTGGTTAGTACAATATTTGGTAATCCTGTAGTATTAGATTTAGATCACACCTTTCAATAACCATTGTGCACTAGTCACTTGACACTAGTGGTGCTATCATTATTATGTTATATGTTACATGTGATATTGTTGTATTTGTTCATGACTTCTTTATTGTGCTAGGCCCTTGTATTTTGTCGACCAAAACCATCTAGCTTAACTTTTCACTTTATCTTGTCCCAGATTCAGTAACACAATCTAGTATAACTAGATCTACTGGAGAGGCTTAGATCCATGTAGCTAAGAATATTGATGGGAGAGACAGGAGAGGGGGGGGGATCAATTAGTTGGACTAGGTCAACTGTCAGCCTCTGGGCTCTTTTCTTTGATCATTGTATTGACCGGGTTTTGTGGGAAAGTTTGTTTTTAATATATCTCTAACGAGTACCAAAAAGAGTTGAGTAATAATTTGAGGTGAACGCGACTATATCTTGGACTTAGATGCCAAGTAGGCTACTCATGACGTTTGGACCCTGCCTCCATCAGATCGATATAGTATAGGCTATATCTAGATCTACGTCACATAATTCTCTTTCGGCCGATTTAGATGCGGACATTTTAAATGCGAATAGAATCTATTATTGTCAAATGACGTCTCTGCTACTTTATTCGCTTTAAAAAAAAGGGGAAGAAATCAAGTTCTGATTATGATATATTTTATCAATTTGCCAGTGGTTCTCAAATGTTTTTAATGCATATAGTAATAATATTAAGGTAAAAAAAATTGACGTTTCTGTAACAAAGTATGGCTTTGGGAGATTGACCCAGGCTACTTATATCTATTGTAGATTTAGGCTAGGGATGAAGTTGAACTATATTGCCCATGCCTAGTATTTCGATTCTCTGTGTCTTAGTCACGTGTACCCCTGTTGCCTTTACCATATATCTACATTTTATTATAAAATGACATATACAATGAAGCGGATAATCTCAGGGCATACATTGCAAGCATTCATCTAATCCTCAGGCTATCGATTTTCGATGCAGGTACATAAGACATAAGATTGTTTAGGAAAGTGCACGGATGTATAGCAGATTTATTTTTGATACTAATTTGACCAAATCAGTAGATAGTCTTGACCTAGTTATGTAAGTCCTGATCTAGATATGTAGCTAATTTACCTGCCAGCTAGACCCAACCCAAAAAAAACAAAAAGAACAGCATTTTTTTTTTCTCACACTTTATAAAAAAAAGATATTTAATCAGTTTACTTGATGTTACAGACTCTCAATTTAAGGAATGTCAGTACAGCTGATTAAATCTCAGAATTCGCCCTAAAGACTATTTCTAATAATTGCAAGTCATATTAAATTGAAGTGTGTCTCTTGGGATTATTGCAAATAAAATGGAGTGACTTAAAAAGTAAAGGTAAGTGTATGACTTGATCTAGAGTAGGGCTTCTTAACTCAGGGGTCCTAAAACAAAATGAAGCCAGGTGAAGATTTTATTAAATTGAGCTATTTTTTTTAATGTTTGTAAAGAAATTATTTATTATTAAAAATATACTATATGCTGGCCATAGTATATAATAAAAAAAAGTAATAGATCTGCATTGTTTTTTATTATAAGCTGTGTGATTGAAAAGTAGTAAAGTTTCAAAGTTTTACAAACAAGAAGATAGTTGTAGAGTCTAGTCCTTAATGATAAAAACTGAATACTTTAGGCCTGTCTTGCTGATTAGGCATACATATTTCTCTCATACATAGACACAGAGAAATAATTATTACTATAGACACATCTTTCATAACCAACACATATATACAAGAAATTATATCTTTTTATGCTTTAGAAAAACAAATTAGTTGGTGTTAATCTTTTGACAGAAATTGCTTATAATTTAATATTAATATATAATATTAATAATTTTGATACATAATATGATTTTAAATCCCAGATTACTATAGGAGTTATAATAATACTTTGGCAGATGGTAAAAATGATTAACTTTAAGGTATCTTCATTTTAGTTTAATGTTTGTTGGCTTATAGAGACTACTGAATAAAAAAAAAATTGAAATTGAATTGAAATTTTAGTTATTATTATATTATTATTAATATAGTGATCCTCACCACTTCACACTTCAGCTATGCAGACTCGCTATTTTCATTAAGAAATAAATGGGTGCAATAATTTGTGCAAATCAGATTGGTAGAAAAAAAAACGTGAATTTTCACAAGAAAAAAAGTTCCAAAATATATACAAATATATACATTACTAATATTCATTCTAACATTAGACACTACACGCTTGCTCAGAATTGTTAACAACACACAGATGGTTGCTTGTGTTGTACTTTAGCATCCCATTGGCTCTGTATAGTGAAGAGAGTCTATTTTTACTGTATTTTGTCTACTGTACATATGAAAACGAAAAAAGGGAGGGGGGTTGATATAAAGACTCAATATCAAGAATACGGAAAAAAAAATTATATATTGTTTCTACTTTTTAAATTTTGGTTATCCTAGGTGGATCTGGAGCGCATCTCCTGCTATAAACATTCTTAGGTCATGATTTTTATTTCCTAATTAAAAGATGATTTGATCCAAGTTAAATTCAAGTATTTTAAATCGGATCAACCTTTAGCTCAACTATAAATGAAGAATTATGATCTAGGATTATTTAAAACTGAAATATATTTAGCATTCATTCTAACCATTTAACATTAGCTGATATTTAGATAATCTGAAGCTACAAATTTAAATGTTGACAGTTTAGGGAGACATTTTTAAAAGTTTAATTTAGGTAATAAAATATTTGTTCCTTTTAGCCTGATCTTTTGGTATCATAACAAGCCAACAAAAGCCTAACAAGTTGTAACTCAAGAACTCAGAGAATGGCATCGAAAATAAAAGGCTTGCAGATGTGGTGCAAGAAGATGACTGAGGGCTATCCCAATGTTGACATTGCCAACTTCACCACATCATGGAGAAATGGCTTGGCATTCTGTGCTATCATTCACCGCTTCAGACCAGATCTCATGTTAGTACCAAGCTGTGTATTTTTTGTTATTGTTTTCCTTTTGTTATTAACTCATTAACTGCAAATTTTATGGAAAATTCTATGTCTAACTCTAGCTTGCTCATAACTCATGGCACTAGCTAGCTTCTGGTATTTAAAGGGTTAATATAACTTGTTGTGTATATTTTTAACAACTTCCTTACCAGCCAATGTAGTAACTACTCAAATTACTTTCTCACTGGAGTTTTTATTCGCCAGAAATTGTAAAATTACATTCATATATGCATTGTGTAAATTAATTGCTTGCTAGACCAGATCATTTTGAAATTCGCTCTTTTTTGGTTGCGTGCACCAGTACGTTTCAAATTTACTTGCTCTGGCCAACTGTACCAGTAAGTTTCTAATCTTCTTGCTCTGGCCAACTGTACCAGTAAGTTTCTAATCTACTTGCTCTGGCCAACTGTACCAGTAAGTTTCTAATCTACTTGCTCGATGCAACTATGCCAGTAAAAAGATGATTTGAGATCTGTAAATAGAACATGTCATCAGTTTTAAAATTATTTTTTTTAGCTTGTCCTCTATTTCAATGGCTTTTTGTAAAATTTTTAAAAGATCCTTTAGCTCCAAGTTAGGTAATATTCAAATGTTTGTGCTGCATGTAGACTGACTCACTGCATTGACTTTTCCTAACCTATAGTAACTTGCTAGTTGAAATTGGAGAACATTTCTGAAAGCATCATAATACAACAGTCCAGTTGTGTTACAATGTTAACATTAATGTTCCAGAAATGATGAAAAAGAGTCTGAATATAAAATATTTTGATGAGCAATTAAAAAAACAAAACAACAAGAGTGCAAAAGCAGATCAGTGAAACTATTCAACTTTGAATGTGAAAGTAGGTCACATATAACTTGGCGTTTTAAAACTGTTGTTTAAGCCCAATACTTTGTTGAAAAAGTGTCACAGAACTCTGGCCCACTATCCATGGTGGTACTATCTATGTCAAGGTGGAGGCTATACTTAAATAAAACCAATTACCTTTAATGAGCACACTGATGTTTAATGTCAAACACAGACCTTCAATGAAAACATTGAACAATTTGTTTCCATTCTAATTGTTAACAACAATGAAATTTTGTACCACAATATTACATTCCAAGTGTTCAAACAGATAAACTGCTAGTTTATTCTTCATATAGCTTCACACAGTGATTTAAGAGGTTATAAGATTAAGAGATTGATCAATGTTACAAAGTAAACCACTTGCTTTGTGCATGCTTTAATTTTCAAACACACTTTGTTAATAATGGTTTTATGTCTTTCAATTAACATGCTCTTATCATCCACAGAGATTTTGATTCGTTGTCACCAGATGATGTATTTGACAATTGTAAATTGGTAGGTTTATTAGATGAAATCTGCCATCTGTTAATTAGTTGTTTATATTCAGCTAGTCTGCTGTCACATTTCAGCAGTATTAAGTATGAGAACTATTTTTAAGTAAGTGCACAAAATAAAATAGCACCAGAAGCCATACTTATAAGCATAGACCTTTGCACCACCTTAGCCTGTCAAATTGAAAAATATCAGCTTTGTTGGTAGTATGAATAAAAGATATAAGATATAAATTTTTTGAGAAGGTCTGCATTATTAGTGAGACTATAATCTTTGTTTGTTTGTGATGTAATATTATTCTTCCCAGAATAAGTTTGAACCCTTTAGGTACAATTTATCTGTTGAAAAGATGTTTTAGAGAATGTTGTGATGGATCAATAGACATGAAATCATGATGTTAGTAGTTGGCCTTGCTTGTTTATACTTTCTTATGAAGTTAGTAACTAAAATTTATATAGGACATTTTTGCTCTTTTTTTGTTTCTGATTGAATTTGATATTAGCATGACTTCCACAAAAAACTATTATTAACTGTGACATCTAATTAATACACATTACATTGTTTAATTAAACAAAACAACAAACAGAAATGGGCATGCTCTAGTGGCTAAGCACTTTGTTGCCAATAAGTTTGAGTTCTAGTAGCTGCACCAAGATTTGTTCTTGGGACTATATAAATAACTAAAAACTGGGGTTCGTTAGGTTAAATATAAGCCAAAGAAAGAGGGGATTACACATTTTCAATGGGGAACTTTACATTACAATATTTTCTCTTATATAGGGATTTTTTTTTTCTAAGTTGTTTTAAAATTATGCAATGTTTTAATTTAATGCTAAATTACTTTGGTCAAAATTTTTTTTTTAGGCCTTTGAACTAGCCGAAAAAGAATTGCAAATCCCAGCATTCCTTGAAGCATCAGACATGGCCAGGTTGAAAGTGCCTGACAAACTAAGTATTATTACTTATGTTTCACAATACTACAATTACCTGCATGCTCTTCCACAATGTAAGTTGTTCCATATAATTTTGCTAGTAAATAAACTTTTATTCTTTAGTAGTGGTCTACAGAGAATTTTAAAATATTATTCAATAGATTTTGTATAGCCCAACTTTCATGCTTTTAGCATGCTAAGAACAGTATGGTCCAAACTCTTTTGTAGACCAGTGCCATTCAACAAACACAACTCTGCTCAAGTCAAGATTTGAACTGAAGCTCCATTGATAGGTAGCCAAGCATCACTCAGCCACACATCCCACATTGCAATAATGGTTTTATTTTTTTATTATTATTTTTCTCTTTAAATTCTTTTTTTTTTTCATAGTGGGTGGACCTGGTGTAAAAGCCAAAGTTTCCAGTAAGAACATTTCAGGCACCAAAAGACCCCCAGAAGTGGATGTGTCTCTAGCACCCACAACCAAGAAAGCATCTACAGATCTTGCTAAAGAAAACTCTACCCCTGTGAGAATTTTTTGTGTGCTTTAACCAAAGTCAGAAATACATAAGTATAACAACCTATTTTATTTTTTGAAAACTGTACTTATTATGTTAGTATTTTATTTTTAAAAAGTTCATTTGTAATTCCTCAGATGGCAGAGAAAAATCCAAAGGAGCCCCTTGTCAACAAGTGTGCTATTTGCCAAAAGCAGGTTTATTTGTTAGAACGACACATGGAAGGTGGCAAACTTTATCACCGCTCTTGTTTTCGCCACAGTGAACTTTCACCCACAAACAAGGTCTACAGTAGGTCACCATTCTTGTCGCCTTCCCTGAATTCAGGGAGCCCAGTGAGTCCTTTCCATGAAATAAATGATTCTAAAGGAGATGGACTACACAATGACAAAACTGTCAAAAAAACAGAAGGAGTAGCAGTGAAGCATTCTCTTTCTGAACCAGACAGAGAGGATTCTAAAAAATCCAAGTATCAGTCCAGTGAATCCTCCAGTGCCAAAATCGCTATTAAAGAGAGACTTGAAGATCTGAAATCAAAGTATACTGAGAAAGAAAAAATACATGACCACTATTTGCCTTTGTCTAGCAAAGAAGCAAACAAACTAGAAAAAAGAAAAGCAGAAATCCTTTCCTCTGAAAAATCAGCAGAGACTGCCATTAAAGGCAGTAAAAGAAGTGTGCCTCTCATATTTCAAAAGCAGGAAGAACTAAAAGCTTCTGCTAGTTTAGAACAAAGTGTTTCACTGTCTAGTACCAGTTCATTTCCAAAAACACCCATTTCCAATAATGGATCCAAAGCAGGAGATACAAACAAGTTCTTGAAAGACAAGACTAAATTTGAAGATGGAAATGATTTAAAACTTGACCAAAAAATCACTGCAGCAAGCGTGTCCACAACAAGTCAAGAAGCCACCAAAAAATTGACTAATCCAAAAGCTAAACCTAGAAGTCTTGCTTCTACATTTATTAATGAGATGCCTCCAGCTAAACTTTTATCTGACACTTCTGAAATGTCAGTGTCTAAAGAGAAAACACCAAAACCTGCTCCGCGCAGGCTTTTCACTGAGTCTAGTGATATAAAGCCAACACCTGAAAGACCCAAGGCCCTTGCCATATCACAAGATCCTGTCAACTCTAAAACTAAAAATGAAACTCCTGAGTCTCCTCCTCCTCTTCCATCAACACTACCTCCATCTGTCTCCAAGCACCCTAGTCTTCAGTCACCTGTGTCACCTACAACATTTCCACCAGCTCATGCTATAGAAGCCCACTCAAAGATTTCTTCTTCTGCAAAGACAGTTAACACTGAATCTAAAGAATCAGAAAGAGAGTCTAATAGAGTTTCAGAAAAGAGGTGGTCAACACCTGCAGCTCTAGCCTCTCCTGCTGTCCTGGTGATACCTATGGAGAAGAAAGAAGAAGAGAATGTCAAGACTGGGCTGCTGTCTTCCTTGGCAAAGGTTAGGAATAGAACTATGTCCACTCCAGGACCAAATTCTGTAAATTTAACCTTGCCTTCTCAGTCGCACACAGTTTCCAACCAGTCCAATAGTAAGTTTTCCAGCGTGGGATCTTCAAAACCAGACTATGTACTTTCTGATTTATCAATTCCAAACAAATCAAAGTTAGGTACTCAGTCAAAAGAAAAAACAAAGAGTACCTTAAAGCCATCAGGCCAAAATGAGTTAACTATTTTTAAAGTACCTGATGAAACACCAAAAAAAGATTCCAGCACTGCGGCTATTAAATCCAAAAACATACCTGAATCAGTCAGTGCCTTAAGTTCATTAAAGCATATAGATCTCCGAACACCATCACAGACTCAGTCCCCTACTAAATCTACTACCAAAGAAAAATCAGAAACTCCTTCACTGATGGGTATCTTGAAAAATGGGATCAAGAAGTCCACTAAAATGGAAATCAAAGATGTTGCCTCTAAGAAAGACAGCTCTGTATCACCAGCTCTAAAAGATGTTAAGCAGTTAAGTTCTGTATCCATTGATGTGAGTCTCACTGAAAGAAAGCCAGTGGATCAAATTGATCGTAAAAAATCAAACACTCATTTGATAAGCACTGATAGTAAATCAAATACAGAAAACCAGAAGAATGTACCCAAATCAAACAAATTCTTGCCTGAGGAGAAAGTTATTAATACTCCTTCATCTGTAGATATTTCTGTAAAACTTCAGAGGAGTAACAGTGATACCATGGACAGTGATGTCTTGAATACCATTAAAGATAACAGTTTGAAGCCTGTCAGTCTAAGCATTGCAGAAGATGTGCCACAGTGGAAGAAAAACATGGAAGAAAGAAAGAAAAAACGAGAAGAGCTTGCTAAGATTGAACTGTCAACAGTTAGAACCAAGTCTACATCATCTACTAGTGATTCCAAGATGAGACCTAAGTCTGCTGACATCTTAGATCTTATGAAAAGAAATGAACTTTTCAAAGTTCCTCCAACTGATCTCAGCCGTTCTCCTCTACACAAGTCAGTTGAAAATTTAGACAAAAATAAAGAAAATGATTTTGGTCAAGTGTTGGAGGCAAAGGCAAAGCTGTCTAAGCCAAAGTCAATGCTTTCTGAGCCAGTAATACCAGGAAGTAAATTGGATTGGCAGTTGGAAGCTGAGAAGAAAATGGCTGCCATTGCGACCTTAGAAACCAAGCAAGGCTTTGACTCTCACATCTCTAAAGTGTCTTCAATTGTTACATTCAGAGTGAAGGATAGTGAAGAAAGTGTGAAAGTCACTGGAGGCTTCTCAAAGACAGACATAAAAAAAACTGATTTTGTCTTGGGTAAAAACAAATTAAAATCAATAGAAAGTGTTGGTAACATTCAAACTGGTAAAACTGAAGTGGCATTCCCCGTTAACAGCAGGAAACCTGAAGATCTTACCCAACGAGAAGATTTCAGAGAAAAGCTTAGGCACTTAAAGCATGTAGATGCAGATAAATCAGAAACTGACATAGACATGGCAAATGTTAAAGAAACAAAGAAAGATACAGCCACAAAACTGATAAGTGAAATCACATTACCTACGAATAATAACAACAACAATTTAACAAATAAAACAAAACTTACTGATCAAGCTCACATTGTTCGTTTGAATGAAAAGCCTCAACCACTTACTGTTAGCAATCTTAGTGAAATACAAAGTAATACACTAAAGGATGATGATAGACAAAATCCAGCCAGTGGTGAAGTGCAACTGGATATAAGTATTAACAATAAATTGATCATCAACCATGAAAGGAAACCAAAATCAAAAAGTAATGAATCCGATTCTGCAACTCCTAAACTGGAATCACATCTTCATGGCAAAACCTCTCCAAAAGTCAAAAGAAAAATTACTGTCTTAGGCCGCAACAAACAGGTAAGAGATTAACAACTTTTTTTTAATGGATGCACATCTTCTCTAATTGGAAAGGTGACTTTGTCTTAATGAAACTTGATCTGAAGGTCTAATCTTAACTAGCTCAATAAAATGTAACCTATCACATTTTTAGATATAAATCACAGTCACTGCATGACTTTCAATTTACTGCACCATCACTGCACCAGATTTAATAAATAATGAGTAACCAGTGAAAAGCCTAATTTGTGCATATTCATTTTACTTTACAGACAGATTTATCAGTGATGTCCACTAGTCAGATAGCCTTGGTGTTTGTAAACTGGATGAAACAAATTACTATTTGATTACTTTATAAATCTAAGCATTTTTTTTTGGCTTGCCTTTTTGTTGTCAAATTTTCTCTGTCCATATTTCTAGATGCAAATCAAATATTGGGATGGATTGTATTTTAAAGTAAGATCTGAGCTAAGTTCTTAACTCTGAAACGATTGTATAATGTAAACAATGCTACTGTAAGCAAATGTTTTCAAAAATTTTAAGAATGTTTTGGAGAGAATTGATGATTTTATATGGTACAAATTCTTTTACTTATAAAATATATGTTTGACACTTAATTTTGACTGTACCTATTAATATGATTTGTTTCTTCATTTAATTTTGTTAACATATTTGTATTGTTTAAATTGTTCAATTTAAAATGCCAAGTAATTAATCTACAGAGCATTTAAATGGTGCTTATTTTTTTTACTATGATAAAGTTTTTTTTTACGCTATTCAGAAATATTATGAGTTATATATATATATATCTTTTATAAATTTTATACAAGTTTTGTTTTTAACTAGCATTATACATTTTACTTTAAATGGAAATTGTAATGTTTGACATTGTCTTAATTTTACTTTGAAACCAACTGTTGAAACAAACAAAAAAACAGTGCCAAGAAGCCTGATTTTAAAATTAAATGGTCCTGTTCACAGGGCACTTTAGACAGCCCCCCAGCGTCTCCTGTTCTGAAAAAGATTGAAGTGCCCTCAAAGTTTGATTTTAATGAAAGTTTAAAGTCCAGCTTGACAGAATCAACATCACAAATGTCTATAGAGGATACAAGGACACCACCACCAAGACCACCTCCTATTATTGGAAAGGTAAACCATGTCATTTTTACTAACATGCAGAATTTTCCTTAAGTGCTTGGTTGCCAGTTCAGAGAAGTTGAGTTTTCATCTTGCTTTGGGTTGAGATTTGAGTTTATTCTGTAATTTAGATGTAAAGTCCCTTTAGTTTTAAAGGATACACTGTACCTAACACTGCAGTGGAAAGTAAAGATGTGTGTTAGATATGTGGTTGCAAGATTTAACTTTGTAATTATTTATTGGCCACATAAATAGGCAAACTTGAAAAAGCATGCCATATAGATTTTTATGAAGGTTAATTTGCTACTGGGTATCTGCTTGAGCTGTGTAGATGGTTTATAAGTGGATACAAAGGATGCAAAGCTTTTTATCTTGTTTTTTTTTTGTTTTTTGAGACCAATCATGAAGCAGTTGATGTTAAGCTAAACATTTCTATATCCAACAGTTATGATCCACAGTTGAGACCAAGTAACCTTTTTAAGCTGTCTCAACTCAGGGACAGCATCAGATTTGTAAATATTTGTCCTGCTCTTAAAGTGGATTGACTCATCTAATACATCAGTCAAGTTTATTTTTAAAATGCATCTTATAAATTACAGACCTTATTTCCAAAAAAAATATTATTGTATATTTGGTTCATGCATTGAAATATTTTTTAATGGACACTTTGTTATGTTGAAGAAATAAAAAGCTATTGGTTGTTCTAAAGTGTTCAAGGTTTGATAAAAACCTTGTCAATTTACTGATGCCTTATTTTGTTTCATTAATAGAACTTCCCTATCAAAAGTAAGTAGCTATGCATCTTTATTTAACAGAAAAGTCCTGGACATATCTCAGTTATAGAGTTACAGCAACAGTTGATGGATATTGACAGTAGATTAACAGATCTTGAGATTAGGGGAAGGGATTTAGAGGATTCTATTCGAAAAGGTGGGTGAACGTTTTTTCTTTTAATCTTTCTTTTCAACCACTCTAAAAATGTTAATCTTTTGTTCAAGTGTTTTTCATGAACAAATATTATAAGGTGCAGTGCTGTACTGTTTTCATGATAGAAATAAAAGAAGGGTATTAATAATGACAGCTTAGAGTTAAGATACAGTTGTCCTTTTGAGTATCATTTCTTTAAAACAATGTAGAGTTGCTTTATTGCCCTTATACCAAACAAACAAGTAATAATTACTAATTATATCCCTATTTATGTACATGGTTAGTTGATTTTAAAAACTATAATTTGTTCAGTATTGTTAACTAGTTTTTCTTGTCTTCAGTTGAACAAGTTTCTCTTGTTCTTGTATTTTGTTTGCTCATCCCTGTCTTGTTGTATTGCCATGACTAACCTTCTTTGAGTAAACCCTTCTAACATTTCAGATGTACCTGCCTTCAGAAAGCATAGCCTAAACTTTAAAGGGTATACACACACATCTATTTTTTTGTTTATTTGTATCTCTTTTCTACATTTTCTACTTTACCTTGTCTGTAGTACATTGTCAATTTTTTTTTTTTTTCATTTTCTCTGGCAATAGTTTTTAAAGTGCTGATCAAGCTGAAGCATGAAAGCATTAGGCCATTGACTATGTTGTTAAATATGTCTAAAGTATCAGCTCTAACCAACTAACTTAACCCGCTGATGTTTCAAGTTGGAGAGCATTTGCCTCTGGCCCTATGAGGTTGTCCATGTTAAAGGAGGGCCCCATTAACTTGACAAGGCTTTTAAATGCTAAATGTTATCTCTCAGCCAATGCAGGAAGAAATTGTGGTTTAAACACTATTACAGAAAATAAATTTTGATGTGGATTTTTGTTTAGATAATGTACTACTTCAAATAATACACTAGCTGTATCATTGTCCTAACTGAATTGTACTAACAGATGAAATGATCAGATAATAAAGCAATTCATAAATCTTAGTACAGCATGCTATCACACTATGTTTAGTATATCTCAGAACTTTGTTTTGTTACTTACATGCTCCACAGAAAATTCCTGTCATTTTTTGTTTGGTTTTCAAAATTAGTCTCTTTTGATGGTTACCTTTGTGAACTTAGCTGTCCAATGTTTTTGTTAATCTAAGAGTCAATCCTAATGATTATTTCAACACTAGTTTAGCTTGAAACAAGACTTGATCTGCTTGCTTTTAATTTTCTAGACACTAATTTAAAGTTAAGCTAAACAAAAGGAAAAAAAAAAAGGAGTCATTTGGTTTTTAAACTATTGTTTAAAAATAATGTCTTAATTAAATTTCATTATTATTTCTTATTATTGAAGATGTTTTCATAAAGATCATGTTTAATATAGATCTAAAATGTTTGAAGATTTTGTTTTTCTCCTGCTTAGAGCCTAAATAGTAATGCACTGAATTTCTCAGATTGTCACTGCATTCACAAAATGCAAACCCCAAGTTATTGTTGACTATGATGGTCCCAAAAAGTTATGTTCAAATTTGTTGTGGTGATGGTTAGCTTTAATATTGCATTAGACATTAAACTGAAAATACTTTCATGTTACTTGAGAAGAAGCAAATAAGTTGACAATTAAGAAACGTCATACAGGAGATACATATAATTTACATTAGTAATTACTTGAGTTTTACAATTGAAGGATACAGACCTGAATCAGGTTCATACTTTCAAGATGTCTTTATTTCTTTCATCTATGGACATTAAGGAGCTCTTTTTTGTCTTAAAGATTTAGATATTTTTTTTTTACTTACATTGTGCTGGACACTTATTTACCTACCAAATATTTGTATTGGTTGAAATATTCATCATTTTTAATTTGTACAATATTTTAAAGGTCTATAACATTTTTTTATCATTATTAGCACGTCATCATATTTGTATGCAGCGGTCAATCATCAGTAGATACTTTGAACTAATATTAACATAAACATTTCTATTTTGTTTATGATCATGTTGCATGCTCATTGTTGTCATCACCACATAGTAACAACTTTATTTAGAATAGGAACATCATCAGACAGACATGGCACTTTCCATTTTTAGCTTTCGTCAAAAGAAAGAGGCTTTTTACATCCTAATCAAAAGGCTGTAATTACAAAATCTTTTTAAAGAGGTTTAAGCTTTAGCTAGTGCTATTTAATTGAGTAAAAACCCGCATTGATGCTTCATTTTGTTTAACATCAGCTTTCAAAAATGGCAATTCTTTTGTCATTGTACAACTTTGTTGCTTATAAAATAGTGTAGGACCTAACATTTAAGAAGTGGTAAAATAACATGTTTGATGTAAGTTTAATATAAATCTTTTTATGGAACAAAATCTTCTTGGTTGGTAAGTATTGTTAAAAAAAAATATTGAGAACTTTTAGCATGTTTTATTTTTCTCAATTTGTCTATCAGCATGCGCTAAAATCATACATTTAATAGTTTAAAGACATACACATATTAAGTTTGTTTTTAATAAATTAGTCACAAGCTCATACTAAGTTTGTATCTAACATTTCTGGCTTGAGAATCATTGTAGAGGACTAAGTCTGTGCACATTAATCACCTAAATATTGTGTCTGTCTTGAATCTTTCAGTCAGTACCAGTGATGACAATGATGATGATGAGTTGATGATAGAGTGGTTCAGCCTGATCACTGAGAAGAATGATCTAGTCAGGAAGGAAGCAGATTTAGTCTATATGTAAGTAACATTCTCAGGGCAGTTCCCGGTCACTTCATCCTCTGGTCATTTCATCCCCAATTACTATGTATGTGGTCGCAGACAGCGTGGCAGAGGAGATAACTATGCTTCAGCTTTATTCCCTCCAAGTACATGAAATAAATATCTGGACGTAATCAGTGGTGTTGCGCGAACGAATAACGTAGTGGAGGGTTGGCATCATGCCCTCCAATCTCTATTTTCATGCCACCATCCACCGATGTGGACATTTCTAGATGGTCTATGAAAGAATAGTCAGTTGCACAAGGCATCAGTTTTACAGGCTAGCGCCGGCACTGAAGAATGACCAAGGAAGAAATATGCAACACTGGCTAAGAGAATAACAAACATTGTTCAGCAATATGAATCGATGGATCGTCTTCTGTACTTACAATCGATAGCTTATCTATCTTACTGATGTAGATGAACACAAAAACAGTTTTTTTACATTACCTCTTTATTTTTACATGCTAAATTTTTATAGTTTTTAATGGCATTTAATTTTAATTTTATTCTAATCTAAAGTGTTACAATTTTGTCATTTAAATAAAAAAGGAATACATTAAATATTGCTCATTTAATGCTTTTTAAATTTACAATTTGTTAGATAAAATGATCAGGTGATGAAAATATCAGGGGATGAAGTGAATGGTCACCCTCAGGGCAGAGGCTTTCAACATCTGTTTTGTTTTTGTAGCCATCTTTTAAACCTATTTATATTGCATGATATAGCCAAAAAGTACTTATATATGCCATCAGCCAGCATTATGGGTATTGCATGATATGGCTAAAAGATTTATCAGAAACTATTTTAACTACTTATTGTTATGACATGATTAGGAATTGGGCGTGAAAAGCTATTAGTTTCATTAAAAGGGTAAAGTTTTGACTTAGCGACAGTGATGGGACTATTAAAAACAAGACTAAGATTTGAAGTGTAATGAAAGTAAACTCAGAATACTCTTGGCAGCTTTATAGAGAGGTCAGCTTCAGTTTCTGGAGTAGATATTTAACTTAGTGACATTCGATGGTTCCCTTCATTATATATTAAACTTCTTGTTCAAGATTCTTCATCAGCGTCGAGTACATTTATATTATTGGCCTTCAGCCTGTGTTATTTGAGTGTTACCTCCGTTTAGACACAGTGTGTATGTGCCTTACAATATTGATATTGTATGTCATGCTGGTATGTGTAGACTTAAAAAAATAAAAGGAAAAAGTGGCATAAAGAGAAATCAGTAACAATGTAGTTACCAATAGTCTAAAACTTTTATCTTTAGTGTTATTATTTTTTTAATGTGACTTTTTTCTCCCCACTAGCTCCAGAGAACAGGAATTAGAGAATGAGCAAGAAAAGATAGAATATCAGCTCCGTTACCTCCTGAATATTGATGGTACCTAAGCTTGCTTTATCAAAATATTTGTTTATATGTATCATTATGTTAGTTAAATATCTGAGCAAAAATCTTCATTCAGAATTATTTTATGTTCTATTTGTTATTCCTTGAAATATAGAAGTCAGTACATGTAAATTTTCATTGTTACCAAAACAATGCAATTGGGTTGTCTTTATTATTTTTCCTATCTTAATGGCCTATTATGTCATGGCCTTAATATCAACCAGTGGTGGCCAAAAAGAGGCCATATATATTTCCAATATGCATCATTAGCTGTATCAAAATTTGTCAAGTTTGTTGTATGCACTTGGGTAGAAATTTTGAGGGATCAGATAGTATCCCATCACAAGCTTGATATGGCATGCAGGCAGTTGTTTGGGACTTACTTAAGCTATGATGGTGAAGTTTTTAAATTTCTTAGAAATTACCTAAAACATTGATTTAAACCATAAACCTTTGTCATGCTGTGAACTCTTTAGAGCAACTGGAAATGCTATGAGTTAACACTTTAAATCTTGTTTCATCTACTTTATTCTCATTTCTTTTTTAAATAGCAATTGTGTAGTGCATTTTTCTCAGAGTGCTGTGGTCCAATCTTTTTTGTGGACCAGTAGTGGGGAGGGGATATTTGGGAGTTTCCATGCATCCTTATGCGGTCAGTAAACACAACTCTGCTCAAGTCGGGCTTTGAACTAGAGCCTCTTAGTTAGGTAACCAAGCCCTAGCCAAACGGTTCAGCCCCGTTATCAGAAACTGATATTTAGTGTAGATTCTTGGTTCACAGATATTTAGTCTTGATTCTTTGGTCCTTTGTAAAGATATGGAATTGAAAAAGTAAATCTTATAACACAAAAAAGAAAAGAAGTAAATAATGGCCAACATGAAACCTAATGTGCAATAAACTATATTTCTTAAGTCACTATTACATCTTACTTGAAAAACTATAAAAATAAATGAAATATTTAGCAAATTTTAACATTTCTGTGGAATGCTTGAACTGAATTTGTACTTTCATGTTCCATAGAGCACTTGAAGTCACCCGAGGAAAAGAAAGAGGAAGAGTATTTGATCCAACGTAAAGTTGAGCTTGTAGAGCAGAGAAATGTTATTGTGGACAGCATTGATGAAGACAGACTGAGGTACAGTCAGACATTCAGATTCAAAACATTCAGAGCATTCATAAATGTGTTAGAGACAAACACATTGTTTAGGTGTTTTGTTGTTGGCTTTTTTCTTGATCTACATTCTTATCACTGGGATAGGCTCAATATTTTTATTGATATTTGCATATATTATCATATTGTTATGATCTTCTCTACCAGGCCTTCTGTAAACACTGCTCAACACACAACATTATCAAGAACTTGTGTTGATAACACAACACATCAACAACTAAAAATTCTACACTGCACATAACCATACTAAACTCTACTGTCTCTTCCTGGACTCATACGTTTCACTTGAGGACTGCACCAGGACCAACTTCATGGCCGACTCACAGTCTCAGTTTCCTCGCTGTCCTGTCTTGAACTGTCTCTTTCTTACACACTGTCTCTCGTCCGTGAAGGATTTCGATCACATGACTATAACACGGGTCATATTTGTGTGTACTAGAGTACTGTCCTTTGTCCATCGCCAGCTATTGACCTGAGTGATTTGCCTGAGTTCACGTGTGTCAGCTGAACCTACAGTTAACCCTATCGCTCCGCCAATAGGGTTATAACAATATATTAAGTACAAAATATTCTCTGAATATAGTAAACAAAAACTTACAAAAATTAATGTAAAAAAATCTTTAACAGTTTACATAAAACAAAGAATCACTTATATGTGAAAAAAATCTTTTAAAAGCAAGACCCTTAACTTCCAGAATTTGTTTGTAAAAAAAAAAAAAAGTATTGTAAAACTAGTGTGTTCTGTCAGTGACAAATTAAATCTAAAAAGTACCAATAGAAGAAAATACTATGCTGTATATAATAATCAATTTGTAAAAATGTTGAAATAAAAGTATTACTTTCATGACATGAAAATGGTTTTTGAGTTTTGAATGTTGTGAATTCACAGGTATGAGGAAGAAGATAGACAAATCAAAACAGTTCTTGAAGGAAAAGGTACTATAGTTTGTTTTATGCTTGCATCATTATCAGATACTTTGATTAGTTTGATAAGACTTATTTAGTCTAGATTCTTGGGTCAGAGGTATTTAGTCTAGATTCTTTGGTCCTCTGTAAAGAAATTGGATCTTTTTTTTTAAATTTTGACATTGTTACTAAATATATGTCTGTTTGTTATTTTGTTTCCAATTATCTAATCTAAAAATTAGATCTTAAAATTAAGAACAGAACTAATTAATGTTCAACATGAAACCTATTGTGAAGTAATCTTCAATTATGTTTATTGCTTTTGCCTTACACATGTGCTAGAAAGTTAAGTGACAGATGTGATTAGTAAAAAAAATATGAGATAAAATTTCTTGTTTTGTTATTGTTATGTGCTTAGGTGTTATGTTATTCACTTGTAGGTCATTATGTGTGCATTAATGTCTAAACACATAACAGTACCATTTTTAAGGGCTCTGAAAATCATTTTTACCAGGGTGTCCACTTTTCTACCACACAAAGTGTTAGACTTTTTATTGTCAAAGCCATTTATTTTATGTTGTATTTCATTAGGTTTATTGAAAGATAATTGATTGTATGTTGTATTCCCTTAGGTTTATTGAAAGATCAAACTGGCATGACAAGAGCTATGAAAGGGAAAAAAGTTGCAAGATCCATATTTTACACTTGATTGCTTATACTCTTTTAGTTCAGATTAGCAACAACCAATGACTTGATTGACCTGATGCATACTCAGAGTTTTGTGTCCTTTTGTTGCTTATTTACTAATTATAAATATAAATAAATAGAATACATTTTATTTATAATTTTTTTCAACACCAATGTGTATGATACAATTGAAATTGTAGAAAAGCTTTAAATAAGGTATTCAGTTGTGCAATACATAGTTTGACAAGAATCAAGTACTTTTAAAACCTAAAAAAATTGGGAAAATCTTTTTTTTTCCCCATACCCTTGTTGCTTAAGCATTTAGGTGTGCTTATTATTTATTTATACCCTACTTTCTTTTGTTTAGGTCTAATCTAGTTTAAAAAAAAAAAATTGTCATTCAAAAAACTAACCTCTTTTCATTATAAGAATTTTTAGAGACTTTTTGCTAAACTTTACAAACTTTATAACATTCATGCATTAAGTTTTTAAATATCTGCATAATAAAATCTTTTGAGAGATATACGTTTTGCTTGTTGAATACCTTACAAACCAGAAATAGTTTTTGTTATTTCTAAAAATAGGCCTCTATTAATGAAGTCATTCCAATATGTTCCTCACTGACCTTTTATTTCTTCTAATTTTAAATGTTTTTTTAAACTACTTTACAGCATTTGAGGTCATTGATTTTCTCAATGTTGAGTGTAGACCAAATGAATACATTCCTTATTTACTCTAAAGAATAAGTCTAGATTTAGGACAATAAACTTTATTGTGAACTTTGTCCTCTACTTTGTTGTCATACAGTTGTTAAAGTGTGTTCCAAGTTTCTTAGTTCATCTTTTTTTTTTTTTAACCATGTTGTTTTTTTTTAACTTTTAAAGAGCTAAAGACCAACATTTTCAGTTTTAGTTTATTGTTCATTCCTTTATATTTTTTTTTTTAGTTCATTTTTCATACCTTTATTTTTTTTTCTTTTGTGATTAAATGTCTCATTGGGTTAATTAATGGAGTTTCAAAGTGTGCTAAAACTATACTGAGGTCTCTATTTAGTTCTATATCAAACTGAACTATGATCTTCATGTGTTTCAAAACTAAAGATGACAAGATTGTTCTTTTGGTTTAATGTAAAGTGATCCAAAAATAAACTGAATGGTTGGAAACATTTCGTTAGACTGAACTGTGATGTACAGTTTGGTTCTAGTCTAAAAGGATCTTAAGGTTTCAATTCTAAGTTGAGCTAAAACATCTATTGGCTCTTCATTATGAACTATTGCCTACAGAATTCATGTATCTGAAAATCATTTGCATTCGAGAAATGAATGTTTAAGTTTATAATGTTCTTATAAAACAGTTATGGTTGTACTTAGCTTTTAGTATAGTCTGCTAATATTGCCAGGTGTGTCTGCAGACACCTTGATGTATATATTAGTCTAGTTTCAATGTAAATTCATAATAATTTGTGTAGATTTTATACTATTAACTTATGTTTTTAAAAAGATCTCTTGGCCATAAAACTATGGTAACTAAATGATTACTTGTAATATATTCAACATGATGTCTGGTTACTGCATCATACATAGTGATTGCACTAACTGTATTCATACCTTCAGAAATCTGCCCGATCTTATGACATCATTAACCGCTCTAAAGACATCAGTTTTGAACTGGATTGCTATCTACCATGCATTGTCAAAGAGTTCACATTGAGCATTTCATGCATAGTTTGATGTAACAAAAGATTGGGAAAGAAGTTTGTTTTTAAAGCAAATTAAACCTGTAAAATAAATACTGTGGCTACATAATTCTTGGCTTCATAATTTGTGGTGCTATAAACTCAATTTTACTAAACACTTTAGTGTATATAGTGATTTTTTTTTTACCAGGTGAAATTGTTTATTGTCATAATTGTAAATGTTAGTACAAAAAAAATTCACTTTGTCAAACATTTTATAGCATTTGTAATATAAACAACATTGTTTATGTTTTTTGATTCTATATTGTTGTATTTTTTTCCACTTCAACATGCTTTAAACAGTTAACTGGGCTTTCACTTTCATAATAGTTAGCAGATGTATTATAAATGCTAATAGAGTTACCTAACTTGATCATCAGAGGAAGAGCTAAGCTTTCTGTTTCTCTACTTGTAAATAGTAGCATAAATTGTAGTCCCACTAATTTTGATAAAATATCATAGTTTTTGTTACTGTTATTGAATTAATGTGATATAAGAATGCAAACTAAAGATATGTTTGTATTGGAGCAGGTGCTGAGTGTGTTTGTGGTATTTGTCTGTGATGTAGCAGTATTAAATTCTTATCTAATTCTAATTTGTATTTATGAAATAATTTTTTTTTATTTATTGTAATAAATGTAATTTTGTTTTGTGCAATTCATTTGGTATTTCTTTGCTATCTAGGCTAGCTAGATATGCAACTTCCTCTGTGACAATGTGGCATGAATTTACATTGTTTGACTGCCATTGTTAGCATAAAACTGACTGTCTCTTGAATCACATAGTGCTGAAGTGCCATAAACATAGCTTCCATTTGTATTGTTATAAATGGTGCTGGTTTGTTTCTGTAAAGGAGTCACAGTTAGTTCTGTAGCAATCTGCTTGTGGTATTTGAAATTATGCTATGCTGAGTTAGACTAGACTGTTACAGTAATCTTATTTTGAATTCCATTGCTAAGCTTTGAATTCCATTGCTAAGCTAATTTGGTTTTGTTTCTCAAACTTTTGTATGGAGATATCTACAGTTGTCTACTATCTGATCTAATAAAACACAACTAGCATCAATAAACTCAAGAAAAAAAACAACAACTAATTCTTTATAATAGGAATAAAAACAAAATTAAACACTAATAATGAAGTGTTCTTTTTTTCTATTTATTTACAATAAACACATGTCAATTTTGAAATAATTTAATTTGTGTTCCAGTTGTTTTGAATTTAAGCGCAATATATTTAGTATTAACACAGACTTAGCTACATAACAGAAGGCTATGTCTCAATTTAAATTTTTAGAATCATCAACTTTTTCCTTAGATAATTTTACATTTTAAGCTATGGCAATGAAATTATTGTTCACTTAGTCTCATTTAGATGTTTTTTGTTTGTTTTTTTTTACTTTAGGAAGCCAGATATCATCATTGATTTTTCTATGCATTTTTTCTTTTTTGTCTTACCAACAAACTGCCATTTGCTCTTGCCACTTAAGGAATTTTTTTCAATGTAACAATTCTTCATTCAATACAAATTTCATTTAAAAAGTCATGTAAAATATTAATATTCATTCAAAGTGCCTTTGTTGAATTAAAAAAATAAATAAAAAAAGATTTTACATAAAAATTATTTATTATAATTTAAAAAAAAAAAGAATCAACTAAGCATTTTTGTTTCTTGTGCCTTGAACACATATAAAAGTGAATCAGTAATGGCTTAAATTGCTACTAAAAAGTGATGTATCATAAGTCTGTATCTATATGATGATTACTCGTTATTTTAAGAATTTACAATTAATGTTCTGGTTGTTGTAAATAAAATATATTTACACACATTCATGATGCCTTCAGTTCCTTATTTATGTGTTGATTTGAAATTTGATACAAATCAGTGTTTTTGACATACATAAAACAGTGAAAACATCTAAGCAACAGTTATGGGTTTCAATTCTGAAACTTTGTATTAGATGTTCCATATTACAGACAATAAACGGCTTGATGGTTTCATAATTAAAGAATTACTGGAATTATGCTTTTCTTAATTTTAATTTACAGTAAATTTAGATCAGATTTATGGGAATCCATCTAATACTTTCTCACGTAAAACTCATCAGTTTCTCCAACTTTCATGCACACCTGGCTGGCTACCATTGCTCATTTAACAAAGTGGTATTTAAATAGAAAAAAAAGTTCCTGGACATTAAATTGAAAAAAAAAAATTGTTATACCTGTCTTTGAACACAGATTGTTATATAAATTATGTAAATATATACAAATTTAGACTGAATAAGAGTGATTAAGATAATCCTTGGGATGATATGTTTCTTTGTTTTTCTTCCAGCTCCAGTAATTTCTGTAGTTCCCCTGATCTCTTCTTATCTATCAGTTCCATTTCTCTCACCAACTGACAGAATTTTAAAAATATAAATATATTTATAATAAAGTACAATATTTATTTTTTAAAAAAGCTAATTGTATGAAGAATGGAATAGTTACTGCAAATTATAGCATAACATTTTCATTCCAAGAATATAATTTTCTCTCTTTTGAATTATACGATTTTAAAAAGTATGTATTTTCTTTTGGTGAGTAATTTAGTAATTAACTGCAATGGTTGATTTTTTTTTGCTTCAAAACTGTCTTAGTTGCTAATGTTTCTGGTATGATGCTTACCTGTGATATCTCTGTAGCAATGATAGGTCTGTACTTATCACCTTTACCAATAGCCACCATCTCTTGGAGAAACCTTTGTCGATCTTCAATTTCATTTTGTACTAGAGAACAGATAAAAATAGTGGACACATTAGTCTTCTTTTTTTTTCTTTCTCAAAGCTTTTAAATAATGTGTGTGCTGAATAAAAATATATGACAAAACATTGCTAGCTAAAGCTGGCAGAATGTCATTACTATTGAGTTATAACAGTCAAACTTATAACAGTAAGCCTAGAGTTAAAATGATTGATCCATTACAGAAACAGAAAAATCAATAAGGTTATTTGGTCACTTTCTTCAACATAGGACCAACTACTAAGTCTGGACTCCATCATATGGCTTATTTTAACAATAAATCTTATCCTTATCAAATTATATGTTTAAAAAAAGAAAATTTGAATCTATTTCCCAATATTTCTTCTACTTAGTAATAATTGTAAGAAGAATCTTTAAATAATGAGTTATTGATTATATTGCATTCTGGGTTAAGTTAGTTAGGAGTGGTGTTGATCTGATTACATGAGCTTAGCAGAATGTGACAGTCCAAGTGGTGCCATTGAATCTCATTATCTGATTTGAGTTTTCTCCACATTCTATAATTAAAAACTCTTTATTGACCTTTTTTTTTGCTTAGTAATATTAAATGGAATAAAAAATGTATAATGCTAATTAGATGTACCTTATGAAGTTAAATCTTTTTTTTTTTTTGCTCTTCTATGGAATTTTTTTCACATAAATATATAGAATGTGTATGACACTAAACTGTAATGCAATAAAAAATTACAAATTCACAAAAGTAATAGATTTAAATTACCAATATAGTCTAATGGATAATTTTTTTTTTCATTGTTTTCTTAATGGCTAATTGTTTTCTTTTTTTTTGTTTTTGTCATAGATTTTTAGACAAAATGGGATTGTTTAAAAATGATTGAAACTTTTTTTTAGTTAATTTTTTTTTTAAATTATAAAAGTTTCATTAATAGGGAAAAACGTTGCCTGCAGGCCCACTTGGGTACTTTTATTTATACCATACTAAAAGGAAAGATGAAGAATGTGAAGGCAAAGTCAATCCGAATTGCACTACTAACATCAATTAGGGACATATACACATAACGTAGTCTGCTTCAGCATCTATCTCTCCTTTAAATAACTTATTTCTAATTGTATTTATAAGCCACAGACCAGGGAAAAAACTAAGAATAATGCTCAATAGACTTCAAAGAAAAAATGATATGATAGAGGGAGCACTTATTACCCAAAAAAGCTAGTTAGACAAAATGAACACAACAAGTATGCCACTTGTTTTGTTTTATACATCTAGGATGTTCCTTCAGAAATGAGGATCCTTGCCCAGACTTCCTTCAGAAGATGACAGCGGGCTGGGTTTGAAATCAGGACAGTGGGCTGGGTTTGAAATGGGGTCAGCGGGCTGGGTTTGAAATCAGGACTGAGGGCTGGGTTTGAAATAAGGACTGCCGACTGGGTTTGAAATCAGGACAGTGGGCTGGGTTTGAAATCAGGACAGTGGGCAGGGTTTGAAATCAGGAAAGTGGGCAAGGTTTGAAATCAGGACAGTGGGCAGGGTTTGAAATCAGGACAGCGGGCTGGGTTTGAAATCAGGACAGTGGGCAGGGTTTGAAATCAGGACAGCAGGCTGGGTTTGAAATCAGGACAGCGGGCTGGGTTTGAAATCAGGACAGCGGGCTGAGTTTGAAATCAGGACAGTGGGCTGGGTTCGAAATCAGGACAGCGGGCTGGGTTTGAAATCAGGACAGCGGGCTGGGTTTGAAATCAGGACAGCGGGCTGGGTTTGAAATAAGGACTATCGTGATAACAGTCTGGAGTGTGAACCAGACAACCAAGCATTGTACAATCTAATACAGATTGTCTCTGGCCAAGAAGATCTAAGAACTTTGAACCCTCTAGCCACATGTCAAAGGTGAGATGATAAAGATAAGGAAACATTAAAGTATTTAGCAAACTGATAAAGAAATTTGTAAGGTTTGCTTGGAATGCTCCATAAAACTTTACTCACATTCTTCAAACCTATCAGGAGGTGGAGGAGGTGATTCCATATCCACTATAACCTTTCGAGAAGCTACCTTTGGCTTATCCTCACCAAATGCCATAATATTTGCAAGTCTTTCTTTTTCTCGCACAGATCTTGTAACTAAAACACAAAAAATCAATGAAAAATACTTCAAGTGTTTGTGTTTAAATCAAATTGTTCAATAAATAACTTTAAAATTTTATTTATTTGTTTTTGTAAAATATATAATAGATATTGGCTGATAAGTTACTGAAAAGTTATTCATTAATAGAGATAAAAATATATATTGATGAATGAATGTCAGTAGCCTTATTAGTAAACATTTAAAAATAATAATTAAAAAATTTGTTATATAATTTCTGTTTTACCTATTAAAAAAAAGAAAATAGGGTTAATATTTAGCAACTAACCTCCTTTGACAGGTACATATTCAGGTTTCTCAAAGGCCCCCATAGCTTCCATAGTGTTTTTAGATCTTACACCACCAGAGTAGACCCTAAAACAGAGTTTTAAAAATTTAAATAAAAAAAACAAAAAACAATGAAATGTCATCTTTGCTTTACATTTGTCAATATATTCCTCAGCATAAAGCAAAAATCAAGGATAAAAATCAATCTTCACATTAAAAAGATGTATAGTTGTATTTCTTTATGTTCTAAGAAAAAGGTTAAAAAGTATTATTGCTACATTGTAACGCAAGAAAAAAGCTAGACAGTGATAGTATCCTATGAATATGTTTTATTATCTCATTGGGACCACTGTGTATAAAATTAATTTAAAAGCAATAACAATATTCATTAAACATATAACAAAACAATTCTATTGAAATGTAAAGACCAATGGACTCACTTTGGGTTCAAAACTTTGGGTAAAGGAGACACCTGCTTCTGCTTAGTTGGGTTGATTTTTGATGTTGTAGGAGGAACTGTTGAGGGGAGATTACCTCCATCTGAATGAAAGTTAATAGTTCAATGACATAACATTCTTTTCACTGTCTTTAATCACTATCACTTACATATCTTTATTTGCTCTAATAATGATCTACTAAAAAATGAGTTGAAAACAAAATTGACCTCTTAAAGTTTGCTGTAATTGCCTCTGTTGGAAGGTAGTTAGTTTTGATTCCCTCATCATATCTGTCAAATACAATGAAATATTTAAATCAAGAAAAATAAACGTTTTGTTAACACAAAAATCAATTTGACTCTTGTTAATAGACTTTGATTTTGCACATATATGTTCATAAACCAAAACAAATAAAAGGTTGTATTTTATTAATAAAAATCTTATATAATAAAAATGTAATGCTTTCTACCAAGCTTGTCTTCATCTTGCAAGATATATGTAGAGGCTAGGTATATGACTTTGGTCACATAGACCTATGATGAACTGGACAGGTCAGCCTCACCCCTTTACAGACATTCCTTCAAAAACAGAATATTATAACTGCACATTCATTTGAGACCACTGATGCACATACTGCATGACCAGGCCAACATCCTGTGTTAATCTAGTTATTCAATTTTCAAAAAGAATGTATTTAATTTGATAGTGACAATTTTTTTTTTTTGCTGTAAAGAATAGCCTTTGTGGTCAGAGCCATCTAAAACAAGATTCTATATTAGTTAAGACATATATCTTAATTTACTAGAATGTCTACAAGATCTAATGTATATATATAGATGAAATATAGAGCTAAATAGATATATAGATTTGATCCTAATGTATAATAATTTCTTAGATTTATAGTGTAGTAGTTCTATAAGTATTGGCTAGGCCTATATTATTATATAGCAACTAGGTCAGTAGGCCTATGGCCTATATTCTATTAGTATACTAGGTCTAGAACTATAACAACAGCATAGCCTACTGCCTACTATATAAGTCTGTATAGATTTGCTAGATCTTCTAATATATATTTAATATATTTAATACTAATATATATTTATATATATATAAAGTTTGTCTATCTAGGAAGCACTATATCAGCAAACGCCAACCTAGATGAGGTAGACTTCTGTATTGCATGTACCAGTGCTGCTTTTGGCAGACTTCAAGGACAAGTGTGGCAATGGAGAGGAATCAGCATATCCACAAAACTGAAAGTCTACAGTGCTGTAGTTCTCCCATCTCTCTTATATGCATCAGAGTCCTGGACCCTATATTCCCTCCACATCAAAAAGTTAAACTCCTTCCAACTACACTGTCTAAGAAGTATCCATAAGGTGTGTTGGTCTGACCATATACCAGACACAGAAATCTTAGAGTTGTCCAACATGAACATTATCAATGTGACAGTGAAAACGTCCCAACTTCGATGGGCAGGACATGTAGTCAGCATGCCACACAATCGCCTTCCCCAACGACTTCTGTACAGGGAGTTGTGTACAGGAAAGCGCTCCCAGGGAGGTCAATACAAGCGCTATTATAAAGACACTTTCAAGAGCTGGAAAAATCCATCAAGGAATGCGATATTGACTTTCACAGCTGAGAAGCACTAGCTCTTGATCGTTCCTCATGGTGTGAAGCTGTGAGTTTCGGAGTCTCGAGATCTGAAGCAAGAAGAGTGGCCTATGCCAAAGTTTGGGGAGTTAGCCTAAGGCCTATGGCTAAAGCTAGGACAACTACAAAACTACATTCTATAATAATCTAATACTTACAATCAATGAAAGAATATTTCTTGATTCAATACTAATATAGAATTAGTTAGTATAGACTTTAACTCTGACTATAGTACTATAGATATATAATATAGTCATAGTATAGTAGGCCTATAGACTATAGATCTATAATAAGACTATTTAACTTGAAACTTATACATCTAGTGATCTAGCATGATCTAGACTTAGATGAAGATTAGAATTGATTAGATCTATTATAATTGTATTTCTAGATTTAAATTTAGATCTAGTAGACAGATTTAGATCTAGATCTAGTAGACAGATTTAGATCTAGATCTAGTAGACTAGTTGTGTAATATTCTATTATAAAACTAAGTATAGTAGCCTCCTACTTGTCAGACTTGTCTTTATTATAACTTTAGTCTTACTTATTATGATGATTTCAGATGATTATTATCTTTTTTATTATATAAATATTAGAATCTATATATATTTTAATAAAATTTTAATTTATTATGTTTCAATTTAACACTTTACTAGACAAAAATGCATTAAATTAATGAATAATTTTACCTTTAAGCAAATCATGAGTTTGTTTACTATAGACCACTTTCGGAGCATTCCAAAATCCACCTTCTCCCGACATTTTGACGCTTTCTGCTGCTAAGGCGTCACTTCCTCTCCAATAATGAAACCACATTATTATTAGATCTCGTTTGGTCATCATTCGGAAGAAGGGAAGAGCGCTTCTCTTTAGTGCCCCCCGTTATGTTGTGAAAAGCCGCTTTTAATTTTGTGTATTCTGTCCGTACGTCACACTCAGATATCAAAAACTAGAAGAGATATGAAAAATAAGTTTTCATTTTCACCTTACGTTGTAGCTTGCAAAGTTTTAATTATATTTAAATTAGTTCTTTACTAAGGTCTGGATCTAGATCACAGGCTAGCATAGGCTACAAAAAGCAAACTGTTTTGTTTTCAGAATTAATTATGCAAACGATTTTTTCATTAAAAAAATGCATTACTTCTAAAAACATACATAAATGTAAGGGAGATTATGTTAACAATATGTCAACAAAGAAAGATTTTTTTTTTAAATAAGCCTAACCAAGGTTAAATAGCATTTTAGTTTTATGTTCTTATTTGCTTATAGAAATTTCTTTTAATAAACCCTAATGTTTTGTTAGATTTTTTGATAGTTTCTTCAATATGGGAATGCCATGACAGTTTATCATTTATTATAACACCTAGGTATTTTGCGTTTTTAGCCTGTATTATAGGTTCCTTATAAATAAGATAAGTGGAGTTCATATGTTTTAGTTTTTTTTTATTTATAAAATGTAAAACAAATGTAAATATTAATTAACTGATTTTTTCTGATACGATAGCTACTAAAATTGTAAAGAAAGTATGTATGTTTGTTTATAGAATCTAAAAATTCACTTTATATGTAAATGTCGCGCACATTTTTAAAATCGACTTTTTATTCAGCGAGTTTCGTGCACTAGCGCGCCTTCCTCGGTCACAGAATACAATATATTAGTCGCGCAAAAAGTTTTAAATAATCAGGTTTTTTTTTTAAAGAGATGCGAATACTTTGTACGTTTTGTCCATCGATCTGTCCGTCTGTCAAGTTTAGACTGAAAAAAAAAAAAGAAAACTTAAATGATAATCTGATTTCACCTTTAATTTTCCATCCAAAACATCGAAAAAAAAATGTATTTATATATTTTGCAGATTTTTTTTTTTTTTGCGAAAAAGCAAACTAACGCCAATGACTGTTCTAACCGTATTAAATTTAATTTTCTTGCTTTCAAAAAGATCTAGCATAAACTCATCAAAACATTCTCTCTCTCTCTCTCTCTCTCTAAAAAAAAAAAAAAAAGACTCTAGATCCATCTTATTAATGCTATTAGGATATTGTGAAAAAAAAAAGTAGACTGAGGGAAAAAGAAAACAATTGCTTTAAAAATACGGAACTCGTGCTATTTTATTTTTAATGCTTTGTATGCAGACTGCGGCCTTTTGGGGAAATACCGAAAAAAAAAAAACCAAAGGTTTGCTAGAGCTTGCGGTTTTTCGCGAATGGCGGTCATCAGGTTGCGAATCTGTTAAAAGCGTTCTTAGTGAGCATATTCTAGGAGAGAAAAGGAACCTGTGTACGAAATTTGATGTGGATACGTACGATAGCTAAAGAGATCTTGTGATCAATGAGTGGTATTTTAGCGTAGGGGCCTATATATAATATAGTCGATTCTATGAACAGACTATCACTAAATAAGATAAGATAACTTATATTGATCCAATCAAATGGAAATTCGGTTTGACTACAATTGACAAGCTCAGCGTAATTACTGTACAATAACAATAGAGATGCACATACGAACGACATTCACACACGAAAAACACATACACTCATAAACCAGCGCTTTATAAATAAACTTTAATGTATATTAATATACAGAATATTAATTTTTAATGTTGGTCACCCAGGGTCTATTATTACTGAATGTTTTAATTTTCTTGTTTGGTACAATGTTCTCACAGAACTAGATGTACGAATTAACTGTTGTGGTAAGTTCATCTGTCTGGGCAGTTGTTTACAAACATGTCCCAATCTGTTTGCTCCAGACAACTTTGTAGCTGTAAAACAGCGAAGTCAGACCACGACTGGATGGACTGTACTTCGGAGTTTGTTGTTTTTAAAATCGGTTTGTACGTGGGTGTAAGATGGATCATTGTGTGGTCCGACTCTCCGAGGGGAAATAACGATCGAGATGTGTTGGCCATTTTTATGTTGCTATAACACATGTCCAATGCTTTATCGTGCCTTGTGGGACAATTAACATATTGAGTATATGTTGGCAAGTGTTGAGCTAACGAAAGATGATTGAAAGATGATTGAAATCTCTTATAACTAGTCGGGCAGCATTGATTGCAAACAAAGGCTAATGTTTGTTAACCCCTTCGTTTGTGACGGAAGCTGAACAAAAACAAAATCTGCTTCCATATTTTAAAGGTTTCTCAATAAGTTGTCTTTGAACTGACATTCCATTTCATTTTTTTAGCACTCCTTCAAAACAAAAACAAAAACAAACAAAAAAAAAAAACCAAAGCCAGCCCGTAACTCTTCCAAATAACAGACTTTATTACTTTTATCGATTATTTATTACTTGTCTACCGGCGGCGTAGCATATTTTGAAGGGCCGGCCTTAGGCCACTTCAACCTATGCGTCCGCAGTGTGACCCGCACTTTCATAGGACCCGCGCTAATTCTAGGTGTACAAATTATTAAACTAAACCATTTTATAACTTATAACAGATTTCCCGCAGCCTCCTGATTTACCAGGATCGCCTGGAAAACGCCAATCCTACTCACAATAACAAAAAAACGGCATTATGCATTAGGCCTACCCGTAATTGCGGAATCTAGTGAAAGAAGCTTCTCGCGCCTCAAACTAATGAAGAATTACTTGAGGTCAACAATTCTCGTAGATAGATTGAAACATTTGCTAATTCTTGCTATTGAGCGTGATCTATGTAGGGAACGGAATTCTTATGATACACTGTATGACTTCGCTACACGCAAGGCTTGTTCAGTAATTATGTGCGTAGTAAAGAATGAATAAAATGCAAAGACGAATATATTTTATAATATAAACTCTTAATTTTCACTTATTATCCGTATCCCTACCCAAACTGGACCCGCGAAATCCGTTTTACATTGGGGCCCCACAATGGTTAAGTTCGGCCCTGCTATTTAGTGACGGGTGAATATTAGGGTAACGTGGGGCAAAAAGCCCCCCCCTAAGCTTCTATGGCCTATACAAACTAGCTTATTAATATAATTTTATCTTAAATTTGGTTTTCATTTAGTGTTACATGTCTAATTTACAAATTAGTTTTTAAAATAAATTTATTTCAATGCATCTAAAAATTATTGCATGAAATTTAAAAAAAATTTTAAGGGACATTTTACCCCACACTTGGGGCAAAAAGCCCTTCCAAGGGCCACTTACCCCCAAAGCAAAAATTGTGGTAAATAAAGAATTTAATTGTTTTTTTAAATCTCTTAGGTGTATATATATATTATTGTGTATATATATTTGTATGTGTAATTTTGTTTTCAAATAATTTTTTTTTATCCTTGCACACAAGAATAATAATGATAATTGATTATTAATTATGTTCAAGCAAATAAGTATTTTCTTTTCTTCGTAGATGTTTGTTTTTGTGTATAAATTTAGGCTGGTAATTTTGTTTTCAATTTTAGTTTGTAAACAAGATAAAAAAGAAAATTGATTAAAATGCATAAGCAAACTTAATGAAAACTAAAAACTTAAAAAATTATTTTTGTTTTTCAGCTCATAGTTGTATGTATTAGTGTACCAGTATGTAATTATATAAACACATGAATTTGTTTTTAAATAATTTTAGCTTGCCATATTTGGTATACACAAACTTGTTCTCCCCCCCCCCTCTTTTTTTTTTTCGCTTCTAAAATTTCGTGGGGTAACTCTAGTCCGCCCGACTTGCAGAAATAAAAGGGTGATCTTTCCATTACTTGGTGTCCAAACTCTTGAGCCATGAAGAGAATTATATATATAGAGAGAGATTGATTGAGATGTAGTCTGAATTACAAGAAGATATTGCCAGAGGGGATTAAGCTTGACGCGAGCTATTCTTCATTCTTACTAAACCTATGAGCTCACTCTTTCTTCACAGTGAAAAGGTGGAACGTGATATAAACAAGTTCAAATTATAATTGATCATTTATTTCACGTAACAATTTCGCACAAAGTAGGGCCTACTATGTCATATAGCTCCTCCTTCGAAATATGCTCATCTTCGACAACGAAGGAGGAGCTATATAGATCGTCGTGCTAATAACTTCAATGTCGTGGGTTTGATCCACATACTGGCCTCTTTTTTTCTCTTTCTTACTCTTTCAATGACAAATAAAATATCAGAATCGAATCTTGAATTCTTAACATGTGTCCAAACACTAAAAGCACAGTTTCTTGTCAAAATCCGACACGTATTTTAAAATGCACCTAAATAGATCAATACTTTATGTAACATGGTTGAATTGAAAGTCTGTATTTAAAAAAAAAATCATTGATTAAGATAATTGGAGATTAAACATTTCTCATCTCTCTCGATAGCGAGTTTATCTTCGTTTTTTTTTTTTTTTAGTTTAAAACCAACAATTCTTCATGATGCCAATGAAGCTGTAATTATAAGACTTATATCTCCATTATTCTTTAGTTGTAACAAGCAGTAATGTTAGTGAGTAAAGTTCCTCTTTCAGACCTTGAGATCTATGGGGCAGATGATGTAAAGATCGTTTCTGTGGCCCACGGTTAACGAGGGTGTCATGTGGACAGCACAACAACCAACCGCCTTTACTTTTCCACAACTAATGTCAGGTACACATTAGAGCTTGGTGGACTCAGAGGCGCCATATAATCCCCAAATTAAAAATCCCAGTCTTCACCCAGTCTTCACCAGGACTCGAACCCGGAACCCTCGGTTCAGAAGCCAAGCGCTTTACCACTTCTAGTAATGTTAATATTTCTAGCTTTTGTTTTTAAAATATTTTGTGAAAGAGTTCGTACTAAACTTTTAAAAGGTGATGTGTTGACGAGAGGCTAAATACGCTTGAACTTGGCCCTGGCTACCTATGAAAGGACTCGAGGTTCGACACCCGACTCGAGCAGGGCTGTGTTTACTGAGCACCTAAAGGCAGCATGGCAAACCTTCTCCCAGATACCCCCTTCCCCACTGGTCCACAAAAAAGATTGAACCATAGTCTGAGCATGCTATAAGCATGAAAGTTCCGCTATATAAAAAGCTATTCCAAAAAAAAAAAAAAAACATGGTTACAAAGACAGTTTGTATGGAAACACAAACTCAAAATCGGCCCCATCCAGGCAGATAAAAAAGGCAGGTTTCAATATCTTCAGAAAGAATATCAGAATGGAGAAAGAAGGTTGACAGATCGTGTGTGGTGCCCCAATGGTCTAGAAGGCCAAGGGATATAGGTAAAAGTGAATGTGAAGTTAGATGTGAAACTGGCCTAACTGATGCCATATAATGATTATCTAATTGATCTAATTGTTTTGTAAAGGGTCAATCTCTTATTTAAAGCCTCAAAAAAAAAAAAAAACATTTCCGTAATAAAAAAAAAAGAAAAAAAAATTCCTTATGTTCTATTTGTACTCCGTCGCTCTGCAGTTCACGCGTTAATATGAAAAACTACTTATTAATTGATGATTCAAATTATGTTCAACTTATATACATACTAAATAAATTTTTCCTCTTAAAAAAAAAGTAAACATTTTTTTTTTGTAAATATAGTAGTTAGTGTGAAAGAACATATTAAACTTAGCAATTCAATTATAAAAAAAATAATTTTGGACAAAAAATCTAAAACCGTTTGCATAAATGTGTTAAAATATGGTAAATAGTCATCTCCCTTACTAAATTTTCTCCCGTGTTAGTTACTATTAATAGTGTATAGTTGTAAAAATGGTGTATTTTATGAAAAAAATAACTGCTTGCAGAGTTGATTTAAAAAATTATTTTTTTTCGATTTCAGAAAAGAAAAAAAAGTAGACGTTGCATCAGAACTTTGAATGGTCTAGAATATCATGATGTCGGATTTTTTATATATTTTCTAGCTTACGAGATCTAGTTTGGACGGACGGACGGACGGACAGACAGACCCCACAAAACTAATAGCGTATTCCCCTTTAGGGGACCGCTAAAAAGGTGCTCCCCTCTTCATAATACGTTGAATGACCACAAACAAAATGATCTGGTTGTTTATTTGTTTTTCTTCAGAACCACACAAGGCCTATAGTTCAGTCACTGTATGTGATGGCTTAGAGAACGAAGTCTAAAGAAATGTTGAAGCCAAGCAGAGAATAGTGTGAGCAAACATTGTTATGGATCGCATTAACAGATCTCCCATTTACAATGAAAAAATTGCGTATGGATCACATTAAAGGATCTTCATCTCTAAAAAAAAAAGAGAAGTTTTTTTTTTTAATGTCAATTTTGAGCATGCTCAAAAACATTCGATATATCTCTGACCACTGGTAAGCGATATAATTACATATATTTTAGAGACACATTGCACTCTCGCGTTTCAGAAGTTAAGATACAGCAATGCACTACAGGCATGTATAGAGCCCTCTATTTCCACTGGATACTCATGTAAATGAATGAGACTTGATCAAACATGTTACAACCCCTCTCGTCCCTCCGGTCAAGCTCCCATCCCCCCTTCAGGTTCCAGCCCTCGCAGTAAAACCTGTCAACTTCGTCCGCAGACCTTGGAGGTGTGGCCATATAAATGGTTCACTTAAAATAATGGAGAAAAGACTCGGGAGTTCAACAAAAAAAAAAAAAGAGTTCTATCTATTAGATGTCTTCTATAAACTTACCTTAGCTAGTCGCCGTGCTAATATTCACTTTGAAGTAAAGTCAATGACACACCGTATTACAACAGATTCTCACACAAATTTGATTGGATTTTACTATTTCTCAGTATCTCTAGATTTGAAATTAAAATTACTTTTCTTTTATTGTGATCATTTCAAGGTGATAGATTTCTTGTCTCTCTGGTTGAGTGAATTAATACAATGACAAATTGTAATACAACAGTAAGTCTTTAGGTGTATGCGCATGTGAGTGTGTTTACACATGAAAGATAACACTAATTTGACAATTTTGAGTCACCAATTATACATACCTACATTGTAATTCTATATAATTAACTGCAATTCACAATATAACAAGAATACTGGCTTAATCGGCCTTTTATGACATAATAAACATGTAAAAATGAACTTATAAAACAATTTAAAATTTTACCTACACGGTCTATATAAATAAACACTACTGCGGCTACTGCCTTATACCGAGACCAATCGTTATAGAAGGCCTAAACACTGACCTGTGACGTCGCAGTCAATGGGCAGTTTAGACGAATAGCTCGTTGTCATGTCTCATGTTGTGAGGTCGGACTTGCGACGTGGCAACGAGCTATTGTTGTAATGCACACAGGTTGCGACGTCGCAGGTAAATTTTGAGGCCTTTTCTAGCAATTGATCTCGCCTATACAGACCAGGATGGCTGTCTGGTCTTGGGGCATGCGCTCTGACGTCTGAATGGGCCCCAGTCCGAGCCCTGCCAGCCATCATTCCGAAACTTGTAAAACAAACAGAAAATGTAAGAGTCAATTTGTATGTGGTACATAGTGGCAACGCTTATTAGCATACACTATTTCCGAGGCTTTATTTCAACAGATAACTCGTTCTCTGAACTCAAGCTTGGATTGTGTCAGTACGTTGTCGTTGTTAGCTGTGACATCGCTTGAACACAATGAAAACTTGGAAGAATCAGAAGTTGTCAGGAAAACACAAGTAAGTAGGTGTAGGTGCTAATAGAACACAAGTAAGTAGGTGTAGGTGCTAATAGAACACAAGTAAGTAGGTGTAGGTGCTAATAGAACACAAGTAAGTAGGTGTAGGTGCTAATAGAACACAAGTAAGTAGGTGTAGGTGCTAATAGAACACAAGTAAGTAGGTGTAGGTGCTAATAGAACACAAGTAAGTAGGTGTAGGTGCTAATAGAACACAAGTAAGTAGGTGTAGGTGCTAATAAAACACAAGTAAGTAGGTGCAGGTGTTAGTAGAAGTTTTTTTGTTTGTTATTTTACTTTATATGCCAACACGACCCACTAGAAGGGAAGGAGTAGACGACTCTTCTTGGGAGTCCAATAAGTCATTGTTCTAGGAACTGGTTGATAAGAGAATAGATAAAGCGGCTAGAAATATTAACTCTATCACAGCTCGTGTCTTTTGATGAATTTAAAAGCTAACACCCTCACACACTTTCTCCCCCCCCCCCCAACCCCAACGTTGTTACCGGTCGTTGACTTGTAACACCAAACTTCTGGTAGACAACTAAACCGTTGTAGACGTAATATATCTGAACTAATACAACTTCAAATAACTTGAATAACTTCCTTGTGAACCATACCAGATATATACTTTAGGTATAGTATAGTCAAAAGCAACTTGTGATAAATGAAATAAATGTACCTAGTAGTACTTATAGTAATAATATATTTTTTTTACAAAATCTAACTCGCTAAAATAAAACAGCGTTTCAGTCTCACGTACTGGAGTCGTCTCCTAAGACTAAAATGATAAAGCCACCTATGTTGCTTCATTCACAACCAATTGCTAGCCTCTTCCCAACGTCACCATAGACACACACACACACACACACATACACATAACACCCAAAAAATATTTGAAAATAATGGCATTAGACATTTCAGTGTCGGCACAAAACAAAGTCCTAGTCCTAACACTATTATATTCTACTACATTTTATTTTCTGACTTTGGCCGATCCCCGATACTTATTTGTAAACTGACCACACGAATTTGGAAATCAATAACCTAACCCTAGCAAACGACATTGTCCATTGCACTAATTGGTCGTACATGTTTTAGCGTGGTCACTTTGGTTTGAGAAGTAACATATATACTCTACATTTGTATTTGATACTGATGGAAGATTTCTTTTAAAAAATATTAATTTAATTAAGTTCTTCTATGTTTATTCTATTACCACAGCAACCGCCACTGGTGGAATCCAACTTTCCGATGGCCCTGGTGTACGTGATATTAATGATCTCTGCACTGGCCATTGGGTCAGTGGGCAACATCTTAATCCTGGCCTCAAGTGCTTGCTTTAGAAGTCTTCGGAAAACTGGATTTATTTTCAACATCAATCTAGCACTGGCTGACCTTTGCGTCTCGTCCATTGCTGACCCTATGTGCGTCATAGGTAAATGACAAGATCGTTTTGTTTGTCTATGCATAGAAGAGTATTTATGTCTCTTACTTACTTAGGTTATCTCCCTTGGTTCAACACGGTGCCTCCAGACAGAACACTCACCGGAGACGTTCACATCCTCTTCCCAAATGGTATTTATAAAGGAACGACGCCGTGTTACACGAGGGCGGCCCTGCTTACGTTTTCCTTGTTGTGGCCTCCATAATTTTGTCTTTGGGGAGTAAACGTGAAGTTTACCTTGCTATCTATAGGGCAGATGATGTTAAGGTCATCTTTTTCTTTGGCCCACGGCTAACGGAGCAGTGTGTCATGTGGCCAGCACAACGACAAGCCGTTTTTACTTTCCCCAACTTAAGTCAGGTACCCATTAGAGTTGGTTGAAATCAGGGCGCCCTAAAAATCCCGAAATTGAAAATCTCAGTTTCATCGAGATTCGAACCCAGGACCCGCAATTCGGAAGCCAATCGAGTACCCGGTGAAGACAGTATTTCTCTGTTGCTGTCTGTGTGTGACTTATATTCATCTCAGCCAATGTTGCTAAGCCAGATTTAGCCTCCTGTCAACCTTCACATATGTCTTGCGTGTCTTTTATGTGGCGGATAACGATGGAGTTAAATCTATCAAACATTATAAATCTCAAGTGCTAATTAGTGCTAGAATTATTTATCATATAGCATAATAACAGGAACATCAGAAGAATAGGCTTGCCTAAAGTTAAATATATACGTCTTTTTAATAGCAGCAAACATAAAACAAAATACAGAAAATAATTAGACGAAAATGTGCTAAAAATTGTTAATCTGAACAGAATACCACTTTTTTTTAATTTAGAGAAAATATTTGTTAAATGATTTAAATATGTATGTATCTACTGGAGCTTTAGTTCAAAGAAGTTTTGATTTTGTTTCTTGTAGCTGTTCTAAAAGGGGAAGCTTGGTTCAATGACAAACCATTTCTCTGTGAGACAGTCGCCATCATGTGTTTGACGTCATGTTTCTGTGCATTCCTCAGCCTCACCCTGGCAAGTCTAAACAGGTGACTATGTCTTACCCCATTTTAGTGAATAATTACGTTTTACAGATGGCATCTGAAATAGACAGTTGCTCTCACGAAGTCGCGATACACACATTTGAGGCCTAAAGAAAAGCCCTTGTAGAAGACAGCTGCAGAAGTCGTAAAGAAAACTTAAATATACCTCCGGCGGACAACGGCTTTGCATCAGATGTGGAAAACTATGAAGGCTGCAACTTGCAAGGTAGCGTAGTCATCCTTTACTTTCGAAATCGAAGACATTGCCAGTAGGCCTATTATTCATTATTTTGTTGACTTTATGTTTGTAGGTATGTGTTTGTCTGTCACAACCTGCTCTACAATCGTATCTTTACCAAGAGACTTTGTGTTCTTATGTGCATTACTGCCTGGGTTATTGCATTCTTCTTTGAGTTTCCAAATCTTATAGGTAAGTGAGGCTTATAGCTTTACTCTACCATGAACTATTTAGTAGCTCCTGAAATTAATTAGTTACAAGAGTACTGAAGAACATAAGTCCTTTCTTCTGATAACAAAATACATTCGGCAATTTTTTTTTTTTTGGGTGGTTTTCTAGTTCCTTACAGCTCAGAATAAAAGTTCTTAAGTTGTGGGTGGAGTTCATGTTTCTTTTTTTTTTTTAATTCCGAAGATTAAAGATGAGTGCAGTGTTTCACTTCACTACACAAACCCAGTCGCGACTTGCATATTTCTCCAGATCCCAAACACACACAGCACACAATGTAGTGTATAAAATGTAATAAACACATGTTGAAATTACAGACTCAAAGAAACTAGAAAACTGTTCAGTTAATTCAAAGAATATGGTTCATCATGGTTCAATCAACTGTTCAGTTTGGAAATGACGTACAAGGTTTGATTAAGCTGGGTTTTTTTTTTATTATGATATCAAATATATTAGAAAATATGTTCTTTAAAGAATGGGTCACTTTCATTTACCAAATGTTCTCTTAAAACCAATATATTAAAGACGAAATTTAGTTGATTTTTTTCCCTTAAAGAAATAGGGTTTGTGAAATTATCACACTGATTTTAGCATTACTGGCGCTCGTTAGATAAACGCATTGCTCCATTTTAGAATTTGGGTCGGCACAAAGTTGAAAATTCAGCTGTTTTATTTCAGAATGGGGTCGGCACAAAGTTGAAAATTCAGCTGTTTTTTTTTTTTTCAGGATGGGGTCGGCACACGTTTGATAAAAAGAGTAATCAGTGCATCTGGGATCGAACAGCGAGTTTCTCTTATACATTGATTGTGTCTGTCTGTCTGATTGGGACACCACTCCTCACCATGACAATGTGTTATGTTCTCATCTTCAAGAAAATTTATAGGTAAAGTAATTCCTTTTCAAAACTTTTACAGTTTTAAAACTTCAGCAAAAAAAAAAAAAATCCACAATTTGTGTATTATTATATGTGCATCTAGTAGGCTAGTAGTAAACACTATGTAACTAAAATTGGAACACTTTTCAGCATCTCAATAATTGTATGTAATGAGTGTACCTTTTGTTGAAATATTTATGTTTCATAAAAGCTGTTATGGACACGCCTCACCATTATAGATTTTATTATTATTTTTAAAATCCATTTTTTCAACTCTTCACAGCACGAAGGCTAACTTGTACCGGATGGAAACTGACAATCCAGACCTAAAGAAAAAAATCTGGAGCGAGACAGTGAAATCGTCCAGAATGTTGTTTATCATTTTCGTCGTGTTTGTGGTGCTGTGGACCCCGTACGCCGTAGTGATAGCCGCAGACGTTAACGATGACATGCCCGTGGCACTGCATCTCTTTGTCACCATGCTGGCCCACCTGCACTCTAGCGTCAATTTCACTGTCTACATGGTCGGCAACAGAAACTTCCGCCTGGCGGTGATGCAGCTCCTTCGCTGCGGAAGTTGCAGGGACGTCGCGTCTTCTTCCTACGCATCAGAAACTAAATCCAGCGGCAACCTCAAGACGACTGAAACAACATCGTCCAGCATCTACGTCACAGAAAAGTGCGCGCAGTAAACTCATGGTAAATTGAAGCAATTTGTGGATTTTTTGGAAACTCAAATTTGTAGCTTATTGTGAAAATGTCCCAACAATACGGAAGAATAGGGTCTTGATCTATAAATACAATGTTCAATGTTTTAATATTAAACCTTTGAATTGTAAAATATTGGGTTTTTTTTTACAAATTTTAGTTTATTTTTTATAAAGAAACTAAAAAGCAAAATAAAACACAAATGTTCGGGCTCCAGTTTTGCACTTTCCGTGATTTAAAAAAAAAGTAATAAAATATCAAACATTTTCTGTCTTGTGAAGATTTTTGTTTCCGATTTTGTGAACTATTTGTATGCCATGTTCTGTGATTGTATGTTGTTTTTATTTCCTTCCCTAGTCTCAGATGTAGCGCAATGTTAACGAGCTCAAATGTCTCTGAACTATCGATTAGCAAAGATTTCATTGTACGGGATGTAAATAAATCAATTAAGTTCAATCGCATCCATCAATGTCATTTTAATTTAAATACTTGTAGGGTATAACTGAGTCTGCTTGTCTACAACGCACCAAATCAATGCAATTAAAAAGTACATGTAGTGAGATCGCTCTAACTTTTTCTATGGCATATGGCTTGTCCTACATTTAGCTGCCTTCATGTCCGGTGTTAAAAACATGGCTGATACCCAAATGCTCCTAACTTGACTAAGTTCAATCTGACATACAAACTTCCCACTGGCGTAGCTAGGGATTTGGGGGCCCGGGGGGAGGGCGGACCTTATTTGGAGCCTCTGCATTTTGACATTCGACATAATGACATGAGATAAAGTACTTAATAAATATATGTCTAAATTCCTATTGTAACAGTATGTAAGTAAAATTAACAAAAAATAATCATTGAGACTCTTTTATTGAATAATACCGTTGTTTATTGGCCAGATAAGTGACAAATCTCAATTCATATCGCCTCACGTCGTGCTTTCTGTGCAGCAAGGGCATCTATAGCATCATCTAGTTTAGGTGTGAGAAACCTTTTTTCTATCGAGGGCCACATTAAAAAAAAATTGGAAATCGGGGGCCGGCGCACACACACACACATACATACCTTGGTTGAAAAAAATTCTTAACTTTTGCAGAAGAAGTGCGTGTTTCTATCATGTTTCGGTGTTTTTCGCTCGCTACATGACATTCTAAATTAGTGCTGCCCTTGTTCGCAACTAACACGTAGCCTATGAATGGTTCATTGATAGCGACTGTAATAGGCCTACGTATCTTTTTTGATCAACATATTCGATCTAGTTCAATGTTTTCTACGTTGGAAAAGAACAGATTCGCATAAGTCAAACATTGAGGTCATTTGAACACAAATTTGACCTTCAGAATAGTAGAATAGCGAACTAGCCTATTTAGGCTTCCTACCACACCTCCTTCTATGTCAAATAATTTTAAATATAAAATTAATTCCCCTTGAAGTTTGATATTACAAACTTTGAAGAATGTAACTTATGTAAAACTCTGTCTTAATAATAACTTTATGCTGACATTGCTGTTTTTTTTTTCTGTCAGTAATTTTATAATTTTAAATTTATTCACCCCTACATTCCCCCGTTTAACAAAAAAAAAATATAGAAAAAGGGCATTAATGCAAAATATCTTGGGAATCAAAAATGCACTGTAACATAATATATTAGAAGACCATCAGTAGGTCTACTGATTGCATTATTCGTGGTTCTCAGTGTAAAAATAGCTGAACTAGTCGAGCGATTCTTGGTTGAAATCTGAAGGACTTAAAAGCATCTATCACGATGTTTCTTTGTCAGTCTCGCAGTCCGTGGCATCGATTTAAGCCAAAGGCGTTCTGTTGTTTGTTATCAACTTGCAGTTTTCAAATACATATAAGATGTGTGGCCCTGTATGGGGTGGTTTGATTTGTTTTCAATTTGCACATTACTAATACATAAAAGATGTGGGTGGTTTGTTTTGTTTTTAACTTGCAGATTACAAATACCGGTACATAAAAGATATGTGTCCCTATTATGGCCTATGTGTGGTGTTTTGTTTTATCACTATCAGATTACCAATACATAAAAGATATATGGGGTGTTTTGTTTTGGATCAGTGAAATGAACTACTCTCGGAGAATCAATTTGGTTGCTACAATTCATAATATAGCAACGTATAAAATGACATTATTTTTATCACAAGAATACATTTTCATATGCCTATAGTTTTTATTTAAAAACAGAGAGAGGCAATTGTTTGATAGATTTTTTATCCCATCATCTGATTCACCTTCATATTTAATATTTGCATGTGACATTTTTAGAGCATACCATGGGCGTAGCCAAGGGAGGTTTTGGGGTTCAAACCTCCCCCCTCCGAAATGAAATCCCCACCCCCGCAGGGAGAAGGTCGGAATTTAGTGACTGATTTTTTGCTTTGATTCTATTTTTTTAGTTGAGATTTTAATACTAAACCATCACTTGCCCCAGCGCAGCTAAGGGGGTTGTGAGTTTAAACCCCCCTACCAGGGGGTTTTGCAGTCAAATCCCCCTTTTCTATAAAACACCCCCCCCCAAAAAAAAAATCCCCAAACGGCAATCCCCAAATTCCAAGAGCATAGCTAAGGAAAATTTTGATTTTAAAACCCCCTTCCGAAATTTACGATAAAACCTCATCTTCAATATAAGACTATCCATACATCAGTCAACAGATTCCATGAGCGTAGCCAAGAGGGGTTTTGTGTTTAAAACCCCCTCCAGCGGGGTTTATAGCTAAAACCACTTCATCAATTTAAAAAAGAAAATTACACACTCAAATTTCTATGAGCGTAACCAAAGGGGTTTTGAGTTTAAACCCCTCTTCAGCGGCATTCGAATCTAAAAAAAATACTTCTTCCATATAAAAAAAAGCAACTTACGCACTCAAAATGCTATGAGCATATAAGCCAATTGGGGTATGGGTTTAAACCACCTTCAGCGGGGTTTGAAGCTAAAAAATACCTCTTCAATATAGAAAAAAAGCAAATTACGCACTCAAAATGCCATGAGCGTAGCCAAATGGGTTTTGAGTTTAAACCCCCCTTCAGAGGGGTTTGAAGCTAAAAAAAAAAATACCGCTTCAATATAAAAATAAAATCAAATTACCCACTAAAATTATCTGAGCCTAGCCAAGCCAATGAGGGGTTTTGAGTTTAAATCACCCTCCTCCAGATGGCTTTTTTAAAGTTTAAAACCCCTCCAGGTGGTTTTTGAGTTTAAAATTCCCCTACATAGAGTTTTGAGGTTGAAAACCTCTTTCTTCAGTATTATTCTAAAGCAAACTACACTCCAGTGGCGTAGCATCCATGGCGCGAAGGGATTCAATGAACTCTGGCCCACGTTCATGGGGGGCCCACAGCCTATAGCGTAGCAACAATGGTGCAACACAGCAACGGGGTTCATTTCCCTTGGGCCCATTACTCATGACCATTGGGGCCCACATGATAACTTAGGGACGTATGACACCAAAGGTGAACAGAATAATAACACTTGTGTAAGAGGCGATTAAAAAAATAGAATCCAATAAACTCCCTCAAAATGTCATAAACTTTATACCAAAACTTTATATTCGTTTTAAAGCATTTATCCGTGTTTTAAGATAGAGTCAGTATTGGATTACTGTCAGGTTTTTTGTAATGGTGTCTAGCACTGATCGTGCATTTAAGTTCAAAATTGTTGCCAGATCGCTCCATTCTTTTTTTAATAGTATTACAGAAATTGGGGTGGGAGAGAAAGTTTGGTTCACAGAAAAAAAGGAAAGGGGAGGGAGCGACAATAACAATTAAGTCTCTTGGGATAGTCCTCATGGTCACGAATAAAAAATTCTACACAGCTATTTATTCAATTTTCTCAAAGCTCATTTTTTCGTTGGTTTTTTTTTCTGTCATTAAAATAAAATTTTAATTAATCCATTGTTGTTTACCATTAGATTGGTTTACGTTTAAAAAGACAACATATCACATCTAAAGCTAGAGAGGTAAGTTATAGACTTATCTTTGAGATGACCCCTATGGTTAAACAATGGGCAAATGACCATGATTGTAAATTATGCCATCTTGAAAATGCTGATAACGAGAAACATATGTATTTGGAATGTCCATTATTCCTTAAAGTTAAAAGTACTGTAAGGGATTTATTAAAAGCTAAATGTGGCAACTATGTGAATGTTAGCTTGTCTATTGTTTTAAACAAGCTGCCAAAACTAAAAAATAAAATGGTACATTACTTCAACTTGATTATTGTTTCCGAATACAAGAATCTTGTTTGGGCTAGCTGGCTCAAAGCTCTACATAATAATAAAGTATTTGATCCTAATCACTTAGAATTGACATTTAGGAAAATTGTTGATTTTAGGGTAGAGAATTATCTAGTTTGATTTTCATATGCTTGTACAATACTCAGGCAGTATTCCAGATATGGGGTGTTGGGGGTCAGGGATATTTGATATTGTGTTGATTGTTCTGGGGTAGAGGATCCTTGTATCATTTTTCTGTCTCTGGTGGTTTCAATAGTTAGGTAGTATGTCTTTGATATTATATAGTATTTGTATTACTATTATTATATTTTTAGATTAATCACTTTTCAATTGTTTATTATTTAATACTTGTGAATTATGAGAACTTACAAATAAAAATCTCTATAAAAAAAAAAGAGGCAAGTGCGCCCATAAATGAGGCATATAAAGCTCAAAAAAGAGGCAAAGAAAAGAGGCCTAAGGCCCAAGAATTCCTATGATGATAAAGCTAAAATTGAATAGCGCAAATTCTGATGTTTTCTATAAAAAAAAAGACATGATGTCTACAGCCGGAAAATAGGTCAATCAAATGAACTATGAACAATTTCTGGGGCAGAAAATTACTTTTCGTGAGAGACTTGGAATTTTGTTTTCTTTGTTTTTGACGATATAAAACCTTTTTGAGCTACTGAATAAACAAAAAAGGAGGTGGACTTATTCTCCAAATAATTCAAAATAAATAAATAAAAAAAGTCGATGAATGTGCTGCTGGTACATAATCCTACATATTATTAAAAAAAAAGTAACGAAATCCCAATATTCTTTGAGACGATGAAAAAACAAATTGGGAATATAACTGACTTTCGTGTTATGGTAATTAATCAACGAGCAATCTTATTGTTACAGAAACAATAAGAAACATTCGGTCCTATTGTTCTGCTTATTGTCCAGTACTAAATTGTAAGCGCGATCAACGTTGTAGTGTTGGAAAGTGAGCAGCAAGATCTACATAAAGCAGAAAGTCAACTGAAGATATAGAATCAAGTAAATCATTGAAGAATGACTTTAAGAGTATAAAAATAGAGGCTGCTGAAATAGCAGGGTCTTGATACAATTTTGTTTGTTAGTTTGTTTGTGTTCGCTCTACACGATTACGGAAAGTTGAAAGGCAATTCGATGAGGCTACTAAGAAGAGAAAATATTCAAGAGAAGACTTTTAAAACTCAACGTATTTTACCGAACTATTGATGCCATTGTTTCTCAATTAGGCCTACATGACAGATTTCATGGGCATAAAAACATTGTCAAAATGTTGAAGCCTAGTTTTGTAGATTTCATTTCAAGTGCAAACGGCAAAAAGTTAGATGATGTCAACATGCTTCTAGTTTCATCTGAGACAGATGATATTTCTATAGGATATTGTTCAGAGATGCAATCCTTAAAATAAGCCTTTCATAACGACATTTCAAGTCTGTGTTCAATACGAAATTTGGCTGTTTATTTTTATAGACAACTACATAGGATAATTTGTTCCCATATACAACTGCATTTTATCAAGTTTTCTACACATTTTCCCAGCATGCATGTCAGTTCTCACTTTGTATCAGTTTGTTCAGCATGACGTCATTTTCGAAATTTCGATTGATCAAAAATTATTTAAAATTTTCTATGATACAGAGCAAGTTGGCTTCACTTTGCGTTATATCATTGAGAAACAGACAAATGTCTAGAAACATGTACTTGTTACTTTTCTACTAAGAAAGCCAGAAACAAAATGTTAGTAAATAAATGCTAAATCTATTTATTGTTCAATAATGGACGTAGATTCAGGTAATAGTTTGTATCAATGTTTAATAGATTTACACATAGAAATGTTTTCGGAATGTAAATGTGTATGATGGGAAATAGAACTCATAAAACATTTCTTTTGTCATTCGAAACACCTTGAAGTCATTTAATATTGTTAAGAAATTGTACAAACATGATTTTAAAGACACTATAACTTGTTGGAGTCTTAACTGAATCAAACGTAATGACATAATTGGGCCTACTTGTTAAAAAAAAAAAGGCTACGTGTACACTACAGGGCTAGCTGGGGCATACGACCATTGACCACTGGAGTAGTAATTTGCATACGGGCGAATGACTCTATGGACATACGATCGAAGGAGAAGGGGGCCCACCAAGATATTCTTGAACACGGGCCCACGGATACTTTGCCACGCTACTGCTACACTCACCAAATTCTATGACCGTAGGTAAATGGAGTTTTGAATTTAGAAAAAAAACAACAACTCCAGATATTTTTTAAGTTTAAAACCCCCCCAACAGATGATTTTTACGATTAAACTTCCCTTTTCGATATAAAATCTAAAGCAAACTACAGTCAACTAATTCCAAGAGCGTAGTCAAGAGAGGTTATACATTTCTACCAGTGGCTGGGCTCCATTAATAAAGTGCAGTGAATAGTCATTTGCAGAAATTGAAAAAGATTTTAGGAGACAGTTATAGAGATCGGGTCTAAATCAAGGAAATCCCATGCCAAACTGGGAGTCGACCCCTTATTAAGGTTGTAAAAGAGCGTCGCATGAGGTTTGCGTGACATGTTCTCCGACAAAATGAACTACAAATAATAAAAGTTGCAAAGACATCCTAGTACAAATTTCATGGAGATCCTTAGAACATGGTGGGAAGAGGCTTCAGACATTGCCAGTGACAGATTTCTGTGGAAACAACTTGCCGCAAAATGCGCCAAACGGCGAGGGAGGATCTAAGTCAGTAAGAATAGCACATTAGGTTTTCGAATTTAAAAAAATAATAGCAGGATAATGCACTGTAGATACATCAGAATATGCATTTTGTTGGCTTTCAATTCAGGAAATAGTGCTTGGCGGCGATAGGGGAGCTAGACGCCAAGCTCTCCCAGACCCTCTTGCTGGCAGGGCAGGGAGTTACAATTTTTCCACTAACTCCAGGAAGAACATATTCTAGGGCACAATAAACGTTTTCCGAAAGAATGAAGGGTCAGAATGTAATAAAGATTAATTATATATATATACACACACACAGACATACATACATTTTTTTTTCGCGCCCCAATTCCCCCCCCCCCAAATATGGCTACTCCCATGGAGCATACATTTTGTATAATTTAAAAAAAAAAAGCGGTTGCTTTCTAGCAGCTGCACCTATTTTGAGATTGATCCTGTATGCAATGTAACAGTGCTGCCCTAGGCAAATAGGATTGGTTGGCACCAAACGAAATAGAAAATAACAAATTAAGAGTGACAAATATTAATATCGAACTAAATCAACAATTACGTTACATTCAAGTAGCGCAATTTCCGTAGCGTTCAATTAGCGTTCCGTAAACTTCTTAAACATATTCGTACAGATGTCATAAACAGATTTTTTAGCTTTGTCCAAAAGGAAGAAACAATGGTCTTCTAACATATGTAGTCCAACAAGTAGATTTAAACATCCTTGAACAAACTTTGAATCATTTAGAGATCTATGTGTGTCCCTCATGGGCGTAGCCAGGATTATTTTTCGGGGGGGGGGGGGTTTGGGGAGGGGATTTTTTTCTCCACCCCCGACCCCCCCCCCCTCACCCGCGAATTTTTTTTTAATATGTTTTTATGTGTGTTTATATATATTCTTTGTTACATTCTGACCCTTCATTCTTTCGGAAGACGTTTATTGTACCCTAAAATAGGTTCTCCCGTGAGTTAGTGGAAAAATTGTAGATTCCCCGCCATTACTAGCAAGGGGGTCTGGGGGAACGCTAGGAGCTCCCCCAACGCGGGGCGAAACCCCGCCGCCAAGCATTATTTCTGATATTGAAAGCCAACAAAATGCATATTCTGAGGTATCTACACTGCATTTTCTTGCTATTAAAAAGTTTTATTTTAAAAACTTAATGTGCTATTTACTGACTTAGACCCTCCCGCGCAGTTCTGCGCATTGGCCGTCAAGCTGTTTCCATAAAGTTGTAGATCTCCCGCCACTACTAGCAAAAGGGTCTGGGGGTGCGCTAGGGGCTCCCTCAGTGCGGGGCGAAGCCCCGCCGCCAAGCACTAATTCTGGTATTGAAAGCCAACAAAATGCATATTCTGAGGTACCTACACTGCATTTTCCTGCTATTAAAAAGTTTTATTTCAAAATCCTAATGTGCTATTCTTACTGACTTAGACCTTCCCGCGCCGTTCGGAGCATTTGCCGTCAAGCTGTTTCCATAAAAATCTGTCACTGGTAATGTCTGAAGCCTCTTCCCACCTGCCATGAGGACCTCCATGAATGTGTGGCGTCATGTTGTACTAGGATATCATCTCAACTCTTCTTATGCGTAATTCTTTTTGTCGGAGAACATGTCCCGCAAACCTCATGCGACGCTCTCTCACAATCTTACTAAGGGGTCGACTCCCAGTTCGGCATAGGATTTCCTTGATTTAGACCCGATCTCTATAACTGACTCCTAAAATCTGTCTTAGCCATCTTTGTTGAGCCACACTTAGTGTTTTTCAATTTCGGCAGATGACTATTCACTGCACTTTATTAATGGAGCCCCGCCACTGGTAAAAATGTGTAGTCTCTTTTGAATACGCTCTTGGAATTAAGTGACTGTAGTTTGCTTTAGATTTTATTTCGAAAAGGGAATTTTTATCGTCAAAATCATCTGTTGGGGGTTTTCCACCTCCAAATGCTCTGTAGGGGGATCTTAAACTCAAAATCATCTGGAGGGGTTTTAAAAAAGCCATCTGTAGGAGAGGGGTTTACACTCAAAACCCTCGATTGGATTGGCTACGCTCAAATAATTTTAGTGTGTAATTTGCTTTTTTTTATATTGAAGAGGTATTTTTAGCATCAAACCCCCCTGAAAGGGGGTTTAAACTCAAAACCCCTTTTGGCAACGCTCATAGCATTTTGAGTGCGTAATTTGCTTTTTTCTTACACTGAATATGTATTTTTTAGCTTCAAACCCCCTGGCGGGGGTTTAAACTCAAAACCCCTTTGGCTACGCTCATAGAAATTAGAGTGAGTAATTTGCTTTTATTTATATTGAAGAGGTACTTTTTAGCTTCAACCTTTGACTACACTCATAACATTTTGAGTTTATAATTTGCTTTGTTTTTATTATTAAAGAGGTATTTTTTTTCTTCAAACCCCGCTGAAGTGGGGTTTAAACTCAAAACAGAGTCAAAACCCATTTAGCTACGCTCATAACATTTTCAGTGTGTAATTTGTTGTTTTTTTTTTGCTCTTTGTGCTCTTGGAATTTGGGGATTTTCGTTTGCATTTTTTTTTGGTTTTGTTTTATAGAAGAGGGAGATTTAACTACAAAAACCCCAGGTAGGGGGTTTTAAACTCAAACCCCGCTGGTAGAGGTTATAAACTCGAACCCCCCTGGTAGGGGTTTTTAAACTCGAGCCCCCCTGGTAGGGGGTTTTAAACTTAAAAAAACCCTTGGTTGTGCTGGTGCAAGTGATGGTTTAGTATTAAAATCTCACCTAAAATAAAAAAAATCAAAGCAAAAAATCAGTCACTAAATTCCGATCCCCCCCCCCTGGGGGGGGGATTTCATTTCGGGGGGGGGTAAAATTGGATTTTCACTAACACTTTTAGTTGTAGTTTTATTTAAATACAGGGTGGGACATAAAGATCTCTCCCATTTTAACAAGTCTATGTCCAAAAAGAAAATGGGCGGGGGGGGGGGGCGGGGTCTGTACCGCAAAAATAATGAATCACTAAGCACACTTTTCACATCAACACATACATAAGCGTTTTATTTTAGTAGGCCTACTGTTATATTATAAGAACCCTCATCTTTTTATATTTAGTCTCAGTGATCAACTGTAAGAAAATTGATTCTATAGGTTATGTGTAACGGAACGAATACAACTTTTACTTGTTTTTTTTTTTTTTGTTTTTTTTTTAGATTATTAGATATAAATAATTTTTTGCCTCCTTCAGTCGTAACGACTAAGGTTAATTTTGTAGAACACTTTTTCAGGTGACTGTGGAGTTCCGCCCTCGAGAGACATTCCCGTCCACATATAACGAGGTTTTACATGTTTCGGATGTTCCTTCAGAGTGCTGATAATGATCTACTTCCTAGTCCAAACTTCTTTTCTTCCAGAGCTGAGCCCAATGATTTTTTTTAGTCCCCCTCTTTCTCTAAATAGTGCGGTGTAGACTCTAGATTCAAAAGATAAAGACCAGATTGAATGTATACCTTCCTGTTGGTATTCTGCTAACACCAAACATGCCGTAAATAACACAGTTTTTTCAAAACTTCTCAGTTGGTTACAATTATTCGGACTGACCGAAACTTCGTACTAATGGCGCTAAAAAGTGAAATCAATAAACGTGAAAACACTGACCATTGGCAGTAAATCTCCTTAAAACCAGACCAACAACCATTAACAATTGACCATGGGCAGTAAATCTCCTAAAAAACCAGGCCAACACCCATTAACAATTGCCGCCCTTTAAAAAAACTGATAGCCTACTATTGATACGGTTTAGTTAATTTTGTACTTTACATTTACAACTAATGCGTTGTGTTGCTGTCGTTCCAAAACGTGGAACTCCTCAGCTCGGACCTAGACATGAAGCATTAGATTCGTTCGAGTTATTTATGAGTTCAATTAGCTCAACTTAGTAGCCTAGTTGATTTCATGGAGCGTTTCTTCCATCCGTTATTGCAAAAAAAAATATTCTAACTCATTGATTTAGAGGGAAATAAACGAGAAAGAAAAAGCAGAATAAAGAGAGAGAGAGAGAGAGAGAGAGAGAGAGAAAGAGAGAGAGAGAGAGAGAGAGAGAGCGCAAGAAAAGAATAATGGACTGTAAGAGAAGTGAGAAAAAAAGAGTACAAAGAAATTAAAAGAAACAGAGAATTGAAAAAGAGTAAGAACCGCGCAGAAAAAAAAAAAGAAATATAGATAGAGAAAGGGGAGAGGGCGCGCAAAGATAAATAAAAAGAGATTTATTCAGAGAGAGAATGTAGGCTATAGATCTACTAGACTTGATATATTCCATGATAGCCTTTTAAGTCTAGACTTAGAAGACGGTGCACAAAATGTTCCTGAACATTAAATGTGTGTACCTGTCCACATTTGTCAAGTTTGATAATTTATGAAAAAGTGAAAACACGCATCAATATAGGCCTATAGACTTCTATATGATTTATGCTTAATATGCCTATTCATGATTCAACCATTGCACTATATGCTTTCATTAATAATGCTAAGCTCTGCACGCAGGCGGCCGACTTTAGGGGGCGGCCAAATCATTATTCTGCTTTTGTTCTGGTTTCTATAACACTTTTTTTTTTTCCATGGACAGGTTGTTAGCCTATCGCACAACCCCTGTGTCCCGGGGAGGGGGATGCACCTTTTGTCTGGCCTCTTTCCTAACAGACCTGTCCGGCTTGGTAGTACCTGCCAGGAGTGATAAGCTCCCGCCGGTATAGCTCTGAGGGTCATTGAGGCACTCAAGCTGTCACACCACGGCAAAGTATGTGCATCAGGTGACAGTAAGACTTTAATTCTAATGTCAAGGCTGTCCTACTGTATGGTTCTGAAACATGGAGAACAACTGAAGCCACAACAAAAAAAATACAGACCTTCATCAACAGATGCCTGAGAAATATCCTAAAAATACACTGGTATGACAAAGTAGAAAACACCAAACTGTGGGAGATGAGTGGACAGAAAAATATAGAAGTGCAGATCTTAGAGAGGAAGTGGAGATGGATTGGTCACACCCTTAGAAAAGATACCAGCAACAGAGCTAGGCAGGCCATAGAGTGGAACCCCCAGGGAACAAGACGCAGAGGAAGACCAAAAAGAACATGGCGACGCAGTGTACTTGAAGAAGCAGAGAAGACCGGGAAGAGCTGGGACACCATCAAAAAGCTAGTAAGAGACCGTGGAGAGTGGCGTGTTTATGTCGAGGCCCTATGTTCCATGAGGAACTCAAAGGAATGATGATGATGATGATGATGAAATCATTATTCTAAGGTAACTTTAAATTTAAAAAATTAGTTAAATAAAAAAATTACTTAAATATTTTATACAAATTCTAATTATTCCATTACCATTAAATATATAAACGATATTCGTACATGTTATAAGTCGAATAGCAAACACTGTAAGTAGATCTATTACCGGTAATTAAAGAGTGAATTTGAAAAATATTTTCACTTGGGGGGGGGGAGGGGGCTTGTTCCTCTCACGTGGAGGGGGAGGGCGCAACGTTCTGACAAAAAGGGGTGTTGTGGAGTGTGTGTGTTTCCTAGGCGATGGTAAGAAGAGGTTAAGCGATTGATTGGTAGTTATGCAGTGACGATGATGAAATTAGCGTACCTAGTGTAAATGTGAGACGATCTGAAGACATGAAAGAGTAAAGTCTTTATTTTTGATGTGAGCTAGATTTTGTTTCAATATCAGTTTTTTTTTTATTACTATTAGATCTATATTTCATCTCAAGTTAAATCGTAAATAATAACAATTATAAAAAGTGTTTGTTCACAAATAATTTGTTCAAGTTATTTAAAGTTTATTTATTAGAAAATATAAAACGCCTATATCGGTCCAGTTGTAGGCCTACTCAAGCCAACAACCAAACAACAACAGGAAAAAGGGGGGGGGGGGCGGTGAACAAAATGTTCAGACCCCTTGCCGACGTGAGCGGAAACCTGCCGTATCTTTAATTCTACCTCCAGGAAGAACTTTTTACAACGCTAAAAATTATAATGAACTTTCAGGACGTTACTTTGGATTCTATACACAGTGTTCAGTTAATTAGGCCTATATAGGCTAAAAATAAAACCTGAAAAATTGGGACTAAGTTTCTTTTCTTTTTTTATTACATTCTAAAACAAAAAAACTCACGGACCTCACTGTGTAAGCTTACATTGCTCCTCTGGGCTCGAACGAAAATGTTGTTATCTAGGGGATGTCATTGTTGACTTGTAATTTGGATTATTTACTTTGTTTTAAACTGAAGAAAAATATTCAGCGCTGAGTTGCTACATTTGTTGGACAAATTTGTAGGCAATTCTGAATCCATGTAAATAAGATGATTGTGGATACAATTTTAATGCACATCTCTCCAAAATACAATCGTAATAATTATTATGAAAGTTTACGGAACGTTGAAAAACTTCTACTGCTAACGGCTTTAGTATTTCGAGATTTTTTTGTGGATTGTGTTTTAACGTAGCCTACTATAACAAACGTCTAGGCCATAGAACACTGTTGAGCAAAGTTATCGAGAAATTGTATTATATAGATCATGATTATTTACGCTGTTCATTGCTCATCAATTATAATCGTCGCAAATACAGAAGCATAAAAAAAAAAAAAAAAAATAAGCGAGTCAGAACGAGATAAGTTTTTAATGTTTATCACTAAGAACCAAGATGCAGATTTCTGTAGGCATGTATATCCGAAATTGTTCCTAGTGCATGATTCATAGTTGTATTTGAGGGATACAACATCGGTGCGAATATGAAAGGAAAAAATGGAATGGTCTACAAAAAATGGCACTTTTAGAACAGTGTCCAGCTCAATCTTAATGGAATTTTTTTCCCTCTAGAATGGAAAAAAAGGGGGGGGGGGCGGAATTTTCAATTTCGCACGCAGGCGGCCACAACCCTCGCGGCAGGCGGCCCTGTTTAGGCTACATTGGTAGGCTATTCCATCATTAAGGAAAATGTAAAATCTATTTAACACTATGTAATAGAAGGTAAAGTGACGACCCATCACGATCTCGACACGCTGAGACTCTATCAAATAATGTATGGGTCTTACTATCACTCAAAGCGCCCATTCGGGGGAGGCCCTATGGCTCATTGGGTGCCCACCGTCCATTTGCCCGAGGGCCGAATGGCATAGATATAGATATATATAGATCGAGAGTCTACCCAGACCGACACTGGTTATCTGCCATCGATGTCAATCTCTATTTGCAAAACATTAGGAAAAAAAAATGTTGGTCAGTGAAGGAAGTTATTAAAAAAAAATATTTCCGGGTCAAATAAATCTATTTTTACTTTCTATTTTAATTTCTAGATTCTAAACTAAACGTGGAAAGCTTAGATCTAGCTTTTCGATCAAGACTAAGAAAGCTTACTTATTATTGTGTATCTTTTCTTAGATCTGATCTAGATCTAGATACATTTGAAATCTAGATTTACACATTAGTCGGATTATTATATTAGTTATTACTAAATCTAATTAAATTATTAATAAATCTTATAATTTTTATTTTATAATCAACTTGAGACTTGATAAGTTGATTCACCAAGTCCAAGTTATTTAAAATAATCATTTAATAATGGGTAATACTATTACTATACTATAGTCTATAATAGTAACTAGTCTATAGTACCAATACTAATAGGGTCTAGATTCTATTTAATATTATCTGAAAATTGTGATTATTGAGTATCATGATTATGACGATTATGATTATTTACCGCTTATTTTTACTATTATTATACAAATAATAATATAATAATTATTTGAAAACGGGTTTACCGTTTACCTGATTTGTTAAAAATCCTTTTATTCTAGATAATAATATTAATAACTTTATTAACTTTATATTATATAAACATTAGATCTAGACCTAGATCTCTAGTGAAGACAGTCTAGTTAGTATATCTAGTCAATTCTAGTTCTAGTCATACTAACTAAGGTTTCAAGACAAATCGTTCACTGACATTTTATTCACAGACCAATCGTTCACAACTATTTGTTCACCTACACATCATTCACACAACATATTTCTCACCGACAACTAGATCTAGCTCATAGACAACTTGTTCACTGACAACTTGTTCACCAACAGTTGGTTCAGGACTAATTGCACACACAACTAATCGTTCACTGACAAATTGTTCACTGGATAGTAACATATTGTTATTTTTTATATTGTCGGCACATGTTTAATTTGTTTACATTAAAAGTACATACAGGGGTCAGGGGATTGAAAGGGTACATTGTATTGTAACTTTTGTTGCAATTATGTCCAAAAAAATTTTGATTGCTTGAGATCTTGCCTAATCCAAGTTTTTTTTGTTAATTTTTGAAAAGCATGAGGATAGTATGTGATAAAAACTAGACATAAAAAAAAATAATGTGATCTTTACAACCCTCACTTAGGTAACTACAGGCGACATTTTTATTTTCACAATGTAGGCCTTTTTTTACACTCATGTCCATCATGTAGTCTTGTTCACCCTACCCCTTATGCTTATCGTTGTGGTCCAGATGTTAAATTAACATACAAGTTAAAAATATACTTGATAACAACTTTCACTGTTATAAAATGACACCTTTATTTATCACTGGGAAGTCCATCTAGTCTTCATAAACGTTGCTATATCCAACTAACATCCAAAACAGCCTACTTCTATATTATCGCCATGTTGCTCCCTTGTTTGTCTATTCTTTCTACTATGTCATTAGTCTGTCTTACTATGTCACTACTTTTACCTTCGCTCAAAACAAGACACAATATGTTTGTCAAACAAAACTAACATACTCTCTAATCTAGTACATAACAGTAGTAAGACTTAAGCCTTATATTAGAATCAATAAGAACTCAATTCCCAAAAATTTTTATTTTTATAGTTACAGTACATAATTATTTATTAATTAGTTTTGTTTTGTATATACATCAAAACAATTTTCTTTTACTATCTCCACAGTTGTAGACATTCATGAATCTGTCCAAAAGAAACATAAGAAAAAGAAGACTAATTCAATCAATGAGGAAGAAATGAAAGGAGAGATAATTGACCTGACTAGACATGAAAAGGATTCTAGTTTTGTTTTTTCAAAAAATGAACATTCAAGAAAAAGAACTAGAAAAGCTGAAGAAACAGAAGAAGTAGGAAGTTCAAAAAAGAAGCAAAAGACATGTTCTAATAGAGAATCATCATCAGAAGAAATTGTTTTAACATCCTCTGTAACTGAAGTTTCTGAAACCAAAAGAAGTAAGAAAGACAAAAAATCAAATGAAGAAACGGAAGAAGCAGAAAATAGTATCAGAAAGAAGAAAAAGAAAAGTTCTAATAGAGAATCATCATCAGAAGAAATTGTTTTAGCATCTTCTGTAACTGAAGTTTCTGAAACGAAAAGAAGTAAGAAAGACAAAAAATCTAAAGAAGAAATCAATTTGGGTGTAGTAGACACAGACATTTTGCTTCAGGCAGGAATAAATTTAGGGCTTCCTATGGAAGATACTGAGACCTCGCTTCCTGAAACACCCAAAGTGAAAAAGAAGAAAAAAGACAAAGAAAAAGATATACCCACTCCATCAGATAAAAACAAAAATGAAAGAACTCTTGATTATCTTAGATCATGGCACTCTAATCGAAAGAAATGGAAGTTTAACAAAATGTTACAAGTTCACTTATTACATATTATGTATGACAAATCTTTGGTAGGTAAAGTTATTATTTTTTATACTTTTTTTTTCCTTCTTATTTATTGAACTAATTTTATAGATAACTCATTTATAGGTTTCAGACAAAAAAAACACACTTTTTTTTTACATCTATTATTTGTTTGAATACAAATCACCAATTATAAATTAAAAATGTCCTTCCCCATTGAATGTTGATGATACATTCATTTGCATTATCTGTAAATATATCGTCACATGATATATTCCTGTATAAATTTCCAATTGTCTTTAATCTGATTTAAAAATAATGCCATAGAAAGTAGATATGTTGGCCTTCAATTACACAAGCACTTGTTCTATATTTTAGCTGTACATTTTTTGCTTTTATTGTTCTCTTCATTAATATACTTTAGAGAAAGTGTAGTGGTAAGTGTAAATTTAGGTAAATGTCAGTGACATGAATAAAGCCAAAACAATATTATGTATGTAAATTTCTTTTTTTTTTTAAAGTGCTATACAGTACATATCCACAACACACTCTAAGTATCATACAGCTATTTTGTAACATATTTTCATCTGAAAATGACACTGATTTATGCTGTTTGTTTTACTTATAGTTAAATGATGGAGACTTTGATGTCATGCTTCTGTATCTTGAAGGCCTGAATGGGAAATCAAGGGAAAAAACCAAAGAAGATGCTGAAAAGATAATAAACAATGATAAACAAGACACTGGTATTTATTAATTTCTTTTCCTTATGGCTGTTATTGCTTAGTTTTTGTTCAAAATGACATTCCAAATAGTCCATTAAAGAAAATTAATAATTTTTTATAACACTGTTGACATTATTACCTTAAAATAATTGCATCTCCTCTATCTGACACAGACCAAATCAAAACATTGCTTTGCTTATTATTATCTTTCTTTATAATTATTTTTACAGATTCATCTAATGTAGACAAAGAAGAGAGAGCTCGACAAATTATTCAAATTTTAAGTTAACAGTGCTGATTTTTTTTTTTTTATAGAATTATTTAATAACTATTAAATTAACCTGAAATGTCAACAATTGTTTTGTTTATAATTGAATTCATGTGATCAATTTTGTTTTTTAAATTTTTGAAGTTTTGTGTTTGTACTGTAATTGTTTTACTAAAATGGTTTATTTTAAAAGACACAAAAACCTAACCTCTCTTTCAAGCATAGGTATTTCTATCCTCAAACCAAAGAGGGAAGGTGTCAGAAAGCAAGTAATGCCACATGTCCTCCTTTATGCTAAAAGAAGTAAAATGAGGGTCTCATTCACTTTTTGTACTTTCTATGTTGTTTTTTAGTTCATAGAAGTTTTATTAAGGCTACCAGTCATATATATTCTTTCTAGAATGATGTTTGCTCCACCTCAATGCCCAAATATTTCTGCAGTAGATCCTATGACAGTAGGCAGGATTGTATTTTCAGATCTCAAGAATTTTATAATATTATGATAAAAACTAAAACAAGAAAAACATACAAAATAATTTTAAAATATTTCTTTCTACAAACTATAAAGGGAACTAATTCAACTTATACCACCTTATCAGTCAAGTAAAATTTCTTTCCCTTGTTCAAGCTACTAAACAAAATAATTACCAATAGTTAATTAACTAATTATTTAATTTTTTAAATTGATTCTTGTGTTGACAAGAAAAAGAAATAATTGTGCAAAATTTTGGCTTGATCTGAGATTAGGTGTGGGAGAAATAACATGTACAAACTTTTTTAACAGAGTGAGTTGATATAAGCTTTGTAATAATAATGAATCACATTTATGTAAATAGTTAAATGGTGTGAAGTGATCAAATTCCCTTTGCTGCTTAACAAAGCCTCTTGATCTTGAATTCTGCTGGAGGCTAAAATTTTGTTAATTTGAAAGGGGACATGTGATACAGTTGTAACTGTAATAGTTGTTTTATAACTATTAAGTTCAACAGTAATAACTGAACACATAAAAAAAAAAGTGAGTTTGTATTTTGATGCAAAATCATAGGTGCCACCTGTGAGTCCATTGCTTGGTAAGTAAAGCAGAGGAAAGGGGAGATTTTGATATTCTGAACATGACAAACATAAGGCTAAAATAAGATTACAATAGCACTTTTGTGACATGTAAATATGTCTCCAGTGATCTATTATAGTCATCATTGTTAATGTTAAAAAAATAGTCATAGCTTTGGGTTAACAAAAATGTCCCTTAGGTTTGGATATCAAACTATGAGATACAGACTACAAAACTATCATCCTCCACCCCAGTCAAAATGTATAATTAGAGCATGATTGGATTTCGTTAGCATAATTAGAACATGATTGCCTGTGATCATATCCAATGGAACACTAATGAAACTTTACAATAGGATGAACTTATCACTTGTCTGAAGAGGGCTAGCATTGTAATAATTATATATTTATATATGTATACATATGTAGCGGTAACTAAAAAAAAACATGAACTATTACATCTTTTAAAACAATAGATTTTAGGTCTACAAGTGAAAGAAAATGGATAAACTACGAAAAACTAGTAAGAACATACAGATAATCAAATAAGGATAATCCAACATATACTGGAATTTTTCTAAATTAATTTTGTTACTTCCCTTGTTTGAGGTAGTCTTACCTTTATGAATTGTCTCCTACTAAAAGGTCAAAGTGCGTATGCGATCGATAATTCCGAGTGGCACGGAAGCAGAAGACGCTGGGTTCAACGTTGGCTGTGGAAAGAATGTTAGAAAAGAAGGCGTTTCTTGGGAGAGTTGTGACAACTTCGCTCTAATGTATCACTCAGTATTGTAGTGCATTGCAAAAGAGCTGATTTTATAAGTAACATTCATTATTCTTGATTCAAAAAGGAGTAAGAATTTAGGATTTTACGTCACGAAAAAAATAAAACAGGTGTGTTATGTGTTTAACTGTTTTGTTCTTTTCTTGTTTGTTTTTTTTAAATTCATTTGCTTTGGTTGGCCATGGGCGATGGCCATGCATGGATTGGATGATGGTATTCACAGTATTGTAATCTCGTTTGACTGTCTCACAGTCACAGTGCCTGTGTGAAATGTGTGTGTCGTGACATTATTATAATATTAGATTCTATACCGGTACTTTCTTATTCTAATACTAGATCTAATAATCTAATAATATATCTATATTAAATTATAGATAATAGAGATATAGATTCTAGTCTAGATATACACAGATATATAGATCTAGATCTATATAATATATAGTTAATATAGAATAGATGATCTAGATCTAGTCTGTATTAGTATATGATATGATCTAGCTAGATCTTTTTTTAATTTCAATCTAGATCTATCTCTAGATCTATAACTATAAGTACCGGTATAATAATAAAAGATAATAGATAATAGTAATTAATAATACTATTAATACTCTCTCTATATATAATATAATAATATTCTAGATGTATATAGATCTATATTATAGATTACTAGTACTAGTAGACTAGACTAATATTAATACCTAAGACTATTGTCTCTATTCTTAATTCTAGATTCTTATATATTATATTCTATATATTATTTATATAGTATAGACAGTATACTGAGTATAGTAAGTCAGTAGATTAGAATCTAGATGTCTAGCATAATTATAATATAATACAGTAATCAGTAGTCTATTTTATATACTAGATCTAGATTCTAGATGAGTCTAGAGTCAAATCTAGGGTTACAGTCATTGTCATTACACTTTTCAGTCTAGTATACTGTATAAGTATAGTATAGTAGATCTAGATCTAGACTTCTAGTAGATCTAGACTATAGATCTATTCTATAGAATCTAGGTCTACAGACTAGATCTGGGGTATTCTACCATTTCTAGAGTCTAGTAGTAGTAGGTCTTGATGACAAAATCTAGATCTTTAATAGATTCTAATCTAGATCTGTTTGAAAAATGGATCTAAATTAGTAATTCATGAGTAAATTTTATGCAATCTAAGCATTAGCAAAGAATCTCTAAAATTTTCTAAACAGCATAGCTAGAAATAGCTAGAAATTTGCCTTCATTTGGGGGCCTAGAGGCTTGACTTCTTGGGGGGCCCCTGCATTTTGACATTCAGCATCATAATCATGACATGAGATTAATGGGGTAATATTTAATATTTAATGAAAAAAATTCAAACACTCATTTGGGGGCCCAGGATATTTTCAATTCCCCATCCCACCACCATAGCTACGCCACTGTTTCTAAAAATCTAGATTAGATCAGTAGATCTAGACCAATTGCTAGATTTCTTGAACTTGATGTACCACATATATGCTATTAGATTCCATTAGATCAATAGATTCATAGAAAATGTAGACTAAATTATTTGATTAGACTCAGCTCCTGCTGTATAGATCTAGTTACAAGCTGCAAGCATAACTAGATCTAGATCTTGTACTATATTTAGATTCTAGATAGATCTAAAATATCATAGATAAAGGTGTTGTCACTTTTAATATATATATACTGTGCATAACCTACATGTTGGGATACACAAATAATAATGGACATATTATATATATTTAAATATCCAATGTGAAAATTAGGCCTATATCAGTGGTTCCCGATCCTATTTAAAAAAGACCTCATTTTTGAAGCAGCCCCAGTAGTTATACCATGTGCCATGAATTTTAGTTATAATTCGGTCATAAAGAGTCCAAAGAAACTCTTCAACACTCTAATAATACTGACATGCTGCATTCTTTTTTTTTTTTTTTAATTGCAATTTCTAAAATCATTTTGCACACAGGTAATTATATAGATACCAAATAAAGTGTTGTTGTTTTTTAAAGTATTTTGGGCTGTCCATTTGTTTTATCGTGCATTTAACATTTAAAAATTTTAAAAAAGTTTTTTTTTTTTAGACATTTTCATACCTGGAGGCAAGTCCATAAATACAGTGCCGCTAGAAATTATTTTTTCTCTGGTATATTCTGTTTACAGAACAAGTGTTGATATAGACGTATCACGTAGTAGAAAAAACACAACTTTTCTTTTTCTGTGCTTTTCAGCACTGTAGAATTAATGTTCTTAATTCTTTCGATTAAATTGGCTACAGTGATCTTTCAATGGAGCGTCCTTGACATTATTTTGTTAATTGATTTCAAATCTCTCCTAATTGTCCTCTTTTCATCTTACGTTTTTTATAAGTCTTCAATATGTCACCATCACATGTCTTCATATCGCTTGCACTTTTTATTTAGGAAGAGGATCTTAAGTGTCCCATGTTATTGCTTAATGAACGTAAAAGGGACCTTAACAAAGTGTAAACAAAGAGCAGATTACTGTGATTAACTTTTAGTGTGAAAATCCCTAAAGCTGATTAGCTGTGTATATCTAGGTTTCTACTATTTCTACTGCTATGAAGATGGTTGAGAACTAACATAAATGCAGTGACCTGTGACCCAGCAGCCCACAAGCAACGTGTCCCATTATCAGTTCATAAGATAAGTTGTCTACCGTGTTGACAGCCTCTTGTATGACCGGTAAATGTCACGGGTGCACGTAACAGATACTAAAAAAAAGTGTCTAAAAATATAAACTTTAAAATATTTTGCAAGCTGTTGATAAGCTGCTAGTAAGTTAGGTTATATGTCTTGTTTGTGCTATTAAATTGTAAAATATAAATTTTTCATAAAATTGTCTTGAGAAAGTTAAAAGGAAGAAATAAATATCATTTTTAAAAGTGCTTCGTGTGAATCATATGCACGAACAAAAGCTATGGTTATACAAACTCTAAATATTTTTAAAGTGCTTCCTGGGAGTCATATACATAAAGCCGTGGTACGACGAATCCTAAACATTTTAAAAGTTTTATTTGTTCTCAACTATGACACATTGTTTTAAACCGTGTTTCAATCGCAGTAAAAACATGTACACAAAGTTATATCTCAGTCAGTACAACACCGGCAGTCAGTAGCCTAAATAATGAGATGGAAATGAAATCAAGATAAAAAAAATATCTGTTGCGTCTTCCAGTGATTATAACAATCGGGTGACGGCTTCCATTTGACACATCCTTTATTTCTCTCCAATTAGTCTTGAATACATTTATTTTCCAAGTAGAGTGCACTCCTTTTTACAATTTACCTAAAAATACTTTTTTTTTTCATTAGTTCTATTAATGTTCACTTATACTAGATCAACTAAACTGTAATGCTAAAAGCATTTCAATTGTTTTAGCCTTCATATAGTGCTTGCATTCCTTTTCCGACATCCCTCGGTCTAATTCTCGTTTTAGAGAAACAAACATTCCCAGTATAAATACAAACAAACAAGGCGCAAACTGAAATAAATAAACACATTTATTCCAGTGTTAACCGTCCTGTGACAGCACACACAGGTCTTGAATGTTTAGATTAGTCACCAGACTTTTCGTTGCTGCCAGTTTCAGGCTCTGCCTAAAGCCATTCGGCGAAATGTCAAGTACACCAGATACTTCATGTGGTGGTCATTTTATAACCCTCACACTCACACCAGCACGAACCATTTCAACAAACTTTCTTGTTTTCCCACAGCGGGTACAATGGAACCATTCAAACAATGGTTCCTGGAGCTCTAGATGTTCAAGTTCACAACTTGCTAGTATTGCTTGTAGTAGTTCTCCCCTAGTGGAGATCTAAGTCAGCCATGACACTTCATTCAGTCTTTAGTGGCGGTATTTGAACTACAATTCCAAGCAGTATTGGCGGTGAAATCAAATACATACGCTTGTCGTGGCTTGTGTAATGCGTTCATGATATTTTTTTTATGACCTTTTACCATACCTAAAAATGAGAGTTCACTTAAGAAGTTAGAGCCTTTGAGTGACATTGTTTCCCTTCAACTCCTAAAACCTGTTAAGTGACTTTTTTCGACCCAGATGCTAATGAAACACTCTTTAGTGTTGTTTTTTTTTTCTGTCTCCATAGCCTACTAGTCTAGCCACAGAGGAGGTTGACGTCATGAACTAAAACACTGTGAACTAAAACACTAAGTTGGGTTCATGTTACTAGAAGCCTCAGCTTTTTAAAAAAATCTATAACCAAGTACATTTCTAACGCTCTACATTTCTAACTTACGTTGATTTCTTCCCACTCCTCCATTCCTCCTCCCGACTCTACGTAGTCTATGTATCTTGCTTACATCCTCTTCTTCCCCTAACGACCATTTCAAGTGCCCGTGAATGTATGAAATTGATGTGATGAATGAAATGGCACAATCAACTTGCATTCATTGCCTACGTTTTTCCCATTCAATAGACACGGATTGAGAAATGGTTATCAATTTTGTCTTTCCTTCTCAGTTCCATGTAATGATAGCTATTTTTAACAAAAGGAAAGGCTGCAGAGGGTAAGGTTTAAAATTCTCAATGCTCACTTATTGTGTTAGACATTGTGTGTGTGTGTTTATGTCATATGGCGTAAGGAGCTCACCCTAATTGTCATTGATCGATCTATTTTTCTTTACTGCATAGGAATAAATTTTGGCTTTCTATTTGTTTCCATTATTGAAAAGTCGTGTATAAATAATAAATAAATAAAATTTTTATCAAACGTTGACAACTACTAGAATCTTTTCTAACAAGTTCCTTTAAAGTACCCTGGCCGATAGGCCAGTAGCCAATCCATAGAGATGGAGGTACATTTAGCTTTGATATATAGTCCGTGGTTAAAACTATGTATCACCCTCACCAAAGTGTTTCTACATTTCGGTACTGTTGTGTTTTGAACCGTTACGACATGACTGTGTTCAAACTAGACGTGTTGTCTTTATCCCTTTATGTTGTTTTGTTAAAGACTTTTTCTGGGCGTTAACCCATTACGACTAATGGTTGTTGTTGAATGATTGACAGCAAAAGTCATTATTATTGGTATTATTGGTATGTAGGTCACGAGACCAAACGACTTTGTGATTCCCAACCCAGGTTGAAAAACGACAATGAAAAGGCTTTGCCTCATTGTTCGACGGCCTTTTAAAATTTTTGTTAGCTATTATAAGCTATTATAAGATGGCAAAGTTTCTCGGGGCTCTGACACACCAAACTTTGGTCGAAGAAAAGATTTGTGGGAAGTGTGTCAACAATGATTTAATTCAACTATATACACTTCTCAATTTTCCATAGTAAATTTGAGATTAAAAACATTTACACATATAACTGAGTTTCTTGAGCTATGTTGACTATATATATTAGAGATAGGAAGAAGACTTTTAAGTTTAACGCGAAAATAGAAATCCAGTTCTGCAAAGGCAATACCCAACTATATTTATCATTGAGTCTAGCAATGCTATAGACTGCAGACACAAAAATTATGTCTTTGAAACGTGATAGGAATAAAAAAAAAAAAACAGCACTGGAATCTTACATCCTACAAGAGCTACATCCTTATTGGGTTTCGGATTTACAGTCGTGTGTTGTTGTTGTTTTGATACACTGTTGTGCTTGTGCTTTCTGTCCGTCTGTCAGGTTTCGATGACAAAAACTAAAAGAGCTTTTGGCCTCTAAATTTCAGCATTGCTTTCATCTCTATCGACATGGCACAACGAACAAATCTTTTTTTTTTTAAAGTTTCATTGATGTATGCGTAGCGTATGCGCCCTTCTTAATAGGTCAGTTCGTGTTAGCACGTTCTTATCTTGAGAACACATTTGGTTAACGCCTTTGTCTCCATCTTGTCCAAAATGTCGCTGTGGTGCAACATTTGAATTGGGGACTTTTTTTGTGTGTCTCTTTTATATCTACTGCCATAGATAGTTTCGCGTCTTTCACAGTTATACTTGTAGGTATCGCTATAGATGTTTTTCTCTACAGTAAAGATGTTTTCATTTGTGTCAAACTGTCCCACCGATATTATTACTGTGTTTGTCACAGCTGTGGAGCACGAGATGGCCCACACTAGATAGCTCTATAAAAGGCGGGTATGGATCAGATCATTGTAATGTTTGCCTACAGCATTTGGTTTCTGTACTTCCTCTTTCCATTACAACGTCCACGCCTCTCTTAGAAAAGAAAAGTTTGCTGGCAACGATTTGCTTTCTAACCCCCCCCCCCCCTTTTTATTCCTCCCAGTAATAGCCCTCCCTGTTCTTGTCACAGCCACTTCTTGTAACAAGTTTTTTTGGCATTGATCAGACTCGACCTTCACATTGTTACGAAATGTCTTTAGAAGCAGATTCATGAATTATTCGTTTCGATTTTTAAAAAAAAATTAGCATTGTCCACTTTTAAACAATGTTTTGAAAATGTTACGTGTCTGGGATATATTTGTGTAGTTTCTTTGAACTATTAAATAGTAAGAACTAATCCAACGAAACATTCAGCTACGTAATGGGTTACAAATCCCCGTAAGTAAGGGGGGGGGGAAGGGTAATGGCGTAGAACAACAGACGAGTTTTTGTGTGTTTCCAAAACGTCATTATAGAATCAGTTTTTGTTAAATTCGTTTGGCCGATTGTTAAGATGAAGGTGTATATATAATATAAGACTACAATTGACATTGCTTTGCCCATTTTCTTTTCACTTTAATTGCTAATGAAATCTTACTTTCTCGCTGTCTTTTTCATTGGAGGTAAAGTCATGTCTTCTCTCTCTCTCTCTCTCTCTCTCACTCTCTGCTTGTAGTGTAACTCTGTGTAACCCACTTTTTAAAATTATTGTCAATAAAACATCTCTCTGACACATATGTTACTCATTGATTTTTTTTTAATAGGACAAACCTTAAATGTAATAATTAAATAATGAGCCATACAAAAATAACTCGTTAACGGATACAATTTATTTTTTACTATGGCAATGCATATACTACAAGCCAGGATGTTTGTCATAAATATGTATAGATCGGGATGGGTTTGAGAGGTGGCATTTACATCATCTCTTAGCCTGGATGAGTGTGAAGGGGTCAGTCAAGACGATAGTGGCCACTCATGTACACTCAAAATATTAAGCGATTTTTTTTTCTTATACGGAACGTCTTTAAGAATATCCTTAAAGCGTTCGTATTTAATGGCATTAGACTGAGTGGTAAATGAATACCGCCACTGATATGCAGTCGACTGGTTTAGCGTAGAAATCTTTCACACGCTCATGGGATACCAGGGAAACACGAAACCGCAATAAGTGAGTGTATGTATATATATATATGTGTGATTGTGTTGTACGTGTCCAAGTCACTCACACATATTCATCTTAGCAATGTTGATCAAGTCGCCTTTGAAACTAGTAGTTTTTTTTTTCTCTCTCTTACTCTTCATATGTTTGAAAGAAGGTGAGATTAAGTTTCTAGACGATTTTGTTTTGCTAGGTAGATTTGTATAGTTTTATTACGTACCGGTACTTGAAATCTTAAATCATGTAGGGTTTAGAGTTGCTACTTATGGCGAAGAAAAGTTGTTGGCGTTCTCTATGAGCATTGTCAGGGTTTCAAAGTGGGCACTAAACCCAAAAGCAACATTTTCAGAGCTTTGGGTGGAAATGAAAGCTCTGGGTGCGTTCATTCCGCATGACTTTAATTTCAATCGAATGAAGAAAGTGTTTAAAACATCCCTGTTCAGTGGCAGCAACACCAAGTTTAAAAAAACAGCTTCTGAAATACCAGATTGCTTGGCACATGTTGAGATTCAGGCTGCGATTTTTTAGTCTGCTAATTAAGCCAATCACGAAGTGTACACAAAGCAACAACTGAACGCGCATGTGTTTTACATGTCCTGTATTTTGAAATACTTTTAATAAGCTAGGTCTGTTTGACCTCAGTCTTTTTTATGACTATTTCACGATCGAATGGCTGTTGCTGATGTTTCCTTTTAATGTTGTTCAAATACATATGCTAAACTTGATAAACTCGACAATATTTGTAGACTGTGTATTTGCTTTTCTAAACTTACTGATTTTCAGCTACCTTGGAGTCATGAAATCCAAACTTCATTTCGAATTTTCATTTTAGAATGAAACAGAAATCTCTCCCAAAGCTAATTTTATTCATAGATGATACTTCCTGATTATTTCAATTCGTCACGTGACTATTCTAAAGACAATAGTATGACGTAAACAGCTTTGTACTGTCCTTTGTCCTAATGTCTTTCTATTTTTATCTTGCCAAACTAGTCTGAGATCATGGATCGATTTTCTTTACTGTGGTTTGTTTGTATATGTAGTGATATATTTGTTGTCCAATTGAAACAGACATTTTTCAGCGAAAATCTACATTTCACTGCTTATCTGAATCTTAAGTGTAGATACATGAAAAGGTAAGCAAATATCTAGTTGAAGCACTCAGGCTACATGTTCTGTCACTGAATTCTGAGAATAATTTTCTGAACTGTAGTGTCGTGATAGCAAGCCGAGTATGACCAACAAATATAGGCCTATTACATTACAGGATTCCTTGTCTGTAGACTTACGCGTATGCCCCTTGTTTTCTACTTCTAATGAAACAGTCTACTAGGTTCTCTCTCTTAGTTTACCGCTAAGGTGTCACTTTTCTCTTCTGCCTCAGTATGTTCTGTACGGCATAGTCATTGAACTATTATCTTATTTCTAATCTCATTTGTTATTGGCTGATTGATTTCTATTTAACAAAGGCCACATTGTCTCCAGCGATCATATAATAATGATCAAGAATGGATAGGTAATAGTAGGCCTACAGTAATGACAATTTTTCAATAGATTGTAGGATAAAGAATTTTTATATTATGCAGAACCGGCTAACCTGAACTCTTAACAAAAATAGACAGGGAATGTTTTAAATCCGAAGATATTTTTCAACATACAGATGACGATATTACCATTTAACGTGTTGAACTTCATAGCGCTGTCATGTAGAGGTGGCAGAATGTCTCTATAACAACGAGAATTACTGAACTCTTCGCATTACGATGACAGCCTTTGACCTTGCCGTTCCTGCAATAGTAATTAGCTAACTAGATTCCCCCCCCCCCCCCAATGTTTACATACTCTCTCACACTAGCTTATTATTATTATTTTGTCATGACACGACAAGTATTTAATTTAGAAACAAAGTAGCATTTACATTTTGTATAAAAACAAATGGTTTTAATTAGCACGTCGTTTAAATGATACGTAATGACTCTCTTAGGTGGCTGAGTGGTAAAGCGCTAGACTTCCTAACCGAAGGTTTCGGGTTCGAATTCCGGTGAAGACTGGGATTTTGAATTTTAGGACGCCACTGGTCCGTCCAAACCTTATGGATACCTGATATTGGTTGTGGACAGTCAAGGCGGTTGCTCGTTGTACTGGCCACATGACACCCTTGTTAAACGTCGGCCATCGAAACATTTATCATCTGCCTTATAAATAGCAATGTCTGAAAGGGCTATATTGTTCTAGATCTGTGTTTCTGGTTAATGTTGATGAGCCTATAAAATACTGCCATCCTTTCTTCGTCCCTTTCCTGACTGTATGCTGTTTTCTATGCCCACGTGACCGTATGGTGTTATCTATACCCACATGACTGTATGCTGTTATCTATACCCACCTGACTGTATGCTGTTATCTATACTCACCTGACTGTATGCTGTTATCTATACTCACCTGACTGTATGCTTTTATCTATACCCACCTGACGGTATGCTGTTATCTATACCCACCTGACTGTATGCTGTTATCTATACCCACCTGACTGTATGCTGTTATCTATACCCACCTGACTGTATGCTGTTATCTATACCCACCTGACTGTATGCTGTTATCTATACCCACCTGACTGTATGCTTTTATTTATACCCACCTGACTGTATGCTTTTATCTATACCCACCTGACTGTATGCTGTTATCTATACCCACCTGACTGTATGCTGTTATCTATACTCACCTGACTGTATGCCTACCTTTAACTTGTGTCATGTACTCTTGCTGTACTAATATATCATAGAATTATGTGAAGTGTAAACTAGGCTTAATGACCTTATGTTTGTCATCAGCCTTCATGTAGTGACTTCAAGGTTTTAAGAACACATCAATGATAGACATGGAATCAAGCAAAAGTAATGGCTTATCTTTTTGTTACTTTCTGATGCTTATAATGATGTATGGGCAAGAGAGGAGAGAAAAAAAAAAGATCAGTATCAAATCAGTCAATTGTAAGCTTGGGCAGTTCCTTATGCTTATTAGATTTTTGTTTCTTTCTAAATCATCTAGACCTGCCACACTGTTTCTACACTCTTTCTATGAATGCAGTTAGACGGGGCAAAACGAAATAACATCAACAAAAGGCCTCTTTGTTTTTGGCTAATTTGAAATTCCTTTACTCGGTACTTATTTCAAAAAAATGCATGTCGTCTCAGATGTTGCTGTTTCTAATTCTCTAGGGACTGGCTCATTACTGTACGCGTTCATTAGCCAATGCTGGCAGAATATTCTATTACCCAGCGGATATCACACTGACAGAGGTTCTTATTATTCCGTATTGTATCAATAGCCCACAAGCTCCCTGGGGTCAGTCTGTATGTTCTTGTGTAATCAACTTTTTTTTTTACATCTTATTAGCGCCAGACTTCTGTATGTGTGTGTATGTGGGGTGGGGGGTGACTAGGAAGAGATGAGGAGGGGTGGATATAACATCTCATGAGGAGGAACGAGTCTTAGCGAGAGTGAGCATGGAAAAAAAAAGTGACTACATCCATCTGAGACATGACAGAGGCTGAGTTAAGGGAAGTAAATCAGAAAGATACATTTTACCAAGGGTCACAAGTCAGACAAGTATATCTCATTCAGGAGACAGGGCTGACAGACCTATTTCCTAGAGTCCATAGTGGAAATCTATGTATATTTTCATTCTCAGTATATTACCGAAATAAGACGTACCTTGTCTACTCTACTCATTGAAAGGAAAACAACTTTCAGATGATCTTGATCGTACGCTGGACGTCCACCGCCTTAACTCTCTCTCTCTCTCTCTTTCTTCGTCAGAATATTTAGAAAATGTTTTCCATTTGCTATCTCTTCACTCACTCCATGACCTGCGGTGTCATTCTGAGGTCAGAAAGTTTATCTTTCTGATTCCAGTGACTAATATGAACTTGAAAACCATGTAGCGGTACTCCTCTTGACCCTCCGATTAGCCAGCGAATGTCATGGTCAAATCACAGCTCTACGGATTTTCTTTTCATAAAGTTTTCTTGCTTATTCAGCAATGGGTGGTGGTTGCTGAGACGATATTTAGATACATTCTTGGGAAGATGTACCTACCGGTGACATAAGCTAACGCTACCAGTTAAAAAGAAGTAGAAAAATGGTCTCAGCGTGGGAACAAATCCTAAAAAGCTCTTGAAGTCCAGGGCAAATAAAGCGCCTTGACCTGGCCTCCCTGTGGTGGAGGCTACCCAGGCCTAAACAGGCTTTTACAGCCTAATGTAGGACGGGTCAATTGTCCCGTTGTTTCTTTGCACGGTTTAGGTCAAACTTCGACTCACGGTGCCCCCGCTGTTGTAAGGAAGATAACCCATTTCTGCCCCTGGGAAGACTTGTATAGAAACATGCTTTAGGCACAATCACATTATTTGAAAACAGGGTTTTAAGACGAGAAAATGTGAACTTCTCAATTTCTCACTCAGCTTTTTCATACTGATAACTAGGTCGTCTAACTTGCACAGCGGCAGCCGATATTTTTTTTAGACATGATGTTCATAGACATTGATAACATAATACCGTTGTTTATTTCAAAGAGAAAAAAAGTTTAATTTTGAGAATGAAGAGACGGTGCCTTTTCGAGAGAGACGTGCTCATTAGAGAAGGTAGACACGTGGCCTATTAGAAGAGGTAGGGACCTGCTTTATAAGAGCTTTTATTGTTTGTAGTAGGACTTCATCTAATGTTTTGTTTTTACCAAGCTTGTACACTTGCATATCTTAGTACAGATATAGGGTTTTAACTAAAGAAACACGATCATCTTTTTATTCAATGGGCTAAACGCGACTTCTTGTAGGTGGGGATTCAACTTCAAGATTCTAACTGGACTACTTAGTGGAATGGTTTGAAGAATTGTTTCTATCTTTCGACTACCAAGATAAATCGACCATTTGGGTCTAGCTAACACCATACCTCCTCCCAAGTCATCCAAAAACATTTATTTTCAATACAAATTCTAACAAAAGCATAGATTATTCCAAAATGGCGAGCTATTTTACAAATTCTAGAAAAATTAACATTTTCATTTTCAAGTTGTTGTCTTAAATGTTCTCGCCCTAACCCAGATATGAAGTATATTTTGGTAGAATTTGAAACATGAGAAAACAATGAGTGTTGTCTTACTCAAACTCTACATATGCGCGTGGACAATGCTTGCGCGTGTGTGTGCGTTTGGTCACAATTTGGGTCACCAGGCCCGATGACTGGGTCAACTTGCTCTGGCTGAAAGGGGAACAAAGTTAGCCAACAATGGCGTGTCTGTCCAGGGGACGTGCTGCGTCCATTATTGAATTAAAAAATGCGTGTAATATTTCTGAGCTGAGGCCACGTGTGTTGACCCTAATGGTGAATGATTGGAATGTTTGATTCTATGTAAGCATGCAATTTCCGAACCAAATCCATTGGGGTCTATTTCTGAACAGAGTAATGCGTCTGCTTGAAGAATGTCACTTTGAATTAGCTGGATGATAGGATCACTAAGCGAACCTAGGCCCTCACGCAGTTTTTTCCTGCAGTCAGTTTTCTTATTCGTGGATAATTTGTGTGCCTAAAATGATATTTTCATGAAAATCAGTGTGTTATTTATTTTGGATTAGGCTTAGGCTTACATATTTCTTGATCTTGGTGTTGAGTGGTGGATAAGTGATGAATTTAGTCTAAAAGAACTAATTATTGGATGGTAAGCTGCTTGTCCTGAAATGGGATGTAATTATGACTGGAGAAGTGTTGTTGTTGTTTTAAACGTGTTCATGTCTTGTACACCGAGACTTTATTGCCCTAGTCATGCTATCTGTTTACATTGTGTGGAACTGGCAGAGTGTTGAAACTGTTGTGAGTAGGAAGTACAAATATTTAGACGAGCTGTAAAAACATTGGTTCACTTGATTGATTACCTTGGGCTGGTCGTGTCTACCTCAATGTTTAATGTACTCAAGTCTTCTCTGTCTCGCCGGTACCTACTTTAAAAAGTTACTTATACTATCTTGTTGTGTTTCGAAAACGTATTTAAAATCAGCAAGTCATCAGTGAGGCTTGTTGCTCAAACATGAAAGTGCTTGTGTGTGGGGTCGCCATTTGTTTTACGGTGTTTCATAAAGCTATGCTGCTGTGACGGAACATCCGAGGTTGACATTTTAATACCTTTCACGTACGCTCGTTGTGATTGAAGTGAAATAGAAAGAAAAAACTCGTCATCAAACAGTCTTTGTAAAATCAAAGTTACCTGGTCACTGTTTATAAAAGGTTCAACTTTAATGTATTTGTGTATTGTTAGAACTGTGTTAGTCTAATTGTGGCAGAGTCAATGAAATGTTCCTGTCGCATAGTGAGACAAAGCACAGTATAGAGTCAACCATTTACTCACATTTGTTCAGATGTCCAATTGTAGCCTCTGATATCACGATTGTCCAATCTGTTGACGCGTACATCGGAACCTGGCGTATCTCACTGATGACTACTAGTGTCAGACATGATAAGTGAACTCTCTAATGGTACTTGCTGACAGGGCTAAAGGTCAGCCCAGATTGTGACCTTTTCTCTCTCACCCTCGACTGGTATTGTTTGCTTTTGTTTTAGTTACATTGTGCTTGTAGTGAATCATGCGGCCAGTCTTAACATACATAATGTGTTTAACATAACGTGATCATTACGTAGCATTGACTACGTAAGTCATCAATAGCTTTATTTAAAAGTGTAAGTATGAACACCTTTAACAATTAGCAACATAGTCTGATCTAGAATACACCAGTAATAACCAAAAGGTGTCAAACCGGTAAAGCATATTATATATGCATTTCTTAACCCTTAAAGTGCTGAGCTGTTTTACAATGAGTGCATAAACAATGGAAGCTAAACTACCACACGCGCCTTAAGGGTTAATGTATGCACCATTTAAGGCGCATGGCTTACTATTTAATATTAATACTACAGTAATTTGGATATATAATCTAGAGCTATTAGCTCAATGTTCCTTAACAGAAAATGTTCAGGATATCTCAATGATCCTTACAACCGCTTAGGGAGGACCGATATCCCCGCTTCCATTTTGTGTTTTCCAAAGCTTATGTCAACTCACTTCTCCCACACCCCAATCTCGGAACAAGTTGAAATTTGCACAATTATTTCTTGTACTTGGCAAAACAAGAAGCAATAATAAGAAAAAAAAAACTAATTAGCTAATTATATATATATAACTTAGAAAGTTAGCTAACTGTGTAGAATGTCTTCTAATTAATATTTACACTGTATTATATTCACAATTTTGTCTTTTTTTTCCACACTCCACGTTGAAAAATTACAAAAAGCGTAAGACATTTTTTAAAACTAATTTTACTATTTTTATAAATTGCAGTTGTCATTTTAGACCACAATATCCCCCACAGTACAGTTGTACTTAATGTGCAGTATTTTACTTTTTACACTCGTGCATAATGTTCCGAAACTGTGAATCTAGCTTACTAGTTGTTACTCTTGTGACTGCTGTCAAATTACAGTCAGTCAACATTGACCAGTGATTATACTTGTTTAGTTTCCACAAAATAAAAACACTTGCTCACTGAATGAGACAATAATATATGTTCCGGAAGTATATCGAGACGAGCGAAACCTGCCCTTGTCGAGCATCACCAGAGATTGCTGACCATGTCCTTCAATGGTGCATACTAAATCAAGAGACCCGAAGAAGACTCTGGCCCCAAAATCATCAAAAGACTGCCTGACCCACTGCGCGGTTCAACTCAGATATAGGATTACTGATCTGAACCCTACAACATGTAAAGCAAGAACGAAGAAGAAGAACAGATGTATGTGTAATTAAATAGTGTGAACAGCAGCAAGGTTTTTCAAGTGTGGAAATACAGCTTCTGGCACCCATAGGACTCCCATGCAAGTACTGACTGGAACTTTGATTTTATAAATTGCACAATTAAGGAATCTTAATAAGTGTTGTACTTTTAATCATTTCACTAGAAATAGTTTCACCTTTCAGTAAATGAAAATGACAACAAAATGTTTAATTTTGCTTGCTTGTAGAAATGGGAAAGCCTTGTTTGAAAAGATTTAACATTCATTTGCATTTATCTGTATGCAACCAATTGCAATAGAAATGATCAAAAACATGAAACCATTATTCCTTAGAAATATTGGTAACAAAGTCACAATCAATGTCCTTCAAGTTACATAACAAGTTCTTCCTTGAGATATAATATTCTTCTCGTTTCCCTTGCCCAGGCTACGCTAGCGAATACATTGTTTATTTTGTTAATGAATCGGAACTACTAGAGGATAACACACCCTAGCTCTTACAATTTTGATAACCACACGATTTATTCCAACATATGAATGAAATTTTATGCAGCTTTATGCAAACTTTCTTGTTTAGAGTCTATGGTTGGGATATTTATTATAAAAAAAAAACAACACTTGTAAACTTGTTCCAAGCCCACCCAACACTCAAGATATTATGTCTTCAATTGAGTGTATTGATGTATAGTCAATAAGCATAATCTTCGTTTACTTGAAAATTTTTATAATGTGACAGTTTCAATAACTTATATAGATATTATTTTTAATATTTGCATTTTATATGTATATACTGTGGGCACACCTGATTTCCGGAGGTGTCGGCGAGCCGCATAAAACCCTCCGGCGGGCCGCATGTGGCCCGTGGGGCGTAATTTGCCCACCCCTGGTCTAGATCTATTAGGCCTACAAATTTAATGACATGACTGATCCAAACTAATTGATACAACTACACTTACTATAAGCTTTGCTTTTTAAAAACGTAATTTAAAAAAAAATCTTGGTTTCCATATACTGCAATCACTGACAGTTTCTTGGGTATTATTATTATTTATTAATTTTTGTAAACAATAAAATGTCATGTTTGATAGTCAATCTTTACCTAGTCATGGAGCAGTCTATGGTGTTGGTGAAAAGTACACCTGATTCTTAAGGTCTGTTAGAACGCAGAAGTTGTCTACTGTACCCAGTTTCCCTTCCGCTCCACCCAGTTTCCTGTAACATTCCCATCGTGTTATTAATTCGAACCTTCTAGCAAGAAGTAGCCCATGTCAATCCAGGTGAACCTGAGCTTTCTGTTGCTGGGAGGCTGCTCGTGTGTAGTGTACTGCATCTGACTGGGAATACCCCAGTGTTACCTTGTCATGACTCAACGTACCATGTACGTAAAGATCACATCCTCAGTTCTATGCCACTCCGTACTTTTTGTTATGGGGCACGACATGGCCCAAATTGTGCCGATGTGCCAAATATTAAATTAATTACACAGAGTCTATCTGCTATAGGCAATAAAAAAAACCTTCACTAGTAGCGTAGCTTTCGGATCTTGATCTAGATTTATAGAATGCGGAAAAGAACAAACAAAAATCGAACAACTTTTAGAACAAACACCAATCATGTTTTATTCGATATAGATTTATATTACAGATGTTACATTCCCCCGCCATTGGTTTATAACATTGGGGGAAAAAAAAGACTACTTTCGTTTAGGTACTAAACAGATGTCTAGGCCGTAGTTCTTCTTTAATCGCTATAGCTTTACTTGTTTTTTTTTTTTTTTTTTACATCAGACTTTTTGTTAGCACTATGTTTCAAACAAAATGCAGATTAATCTAAACTCTAAAAGAACAAGTCAAATCAAATGTATTTGGATATTACTATTGTATCATATGCCCTCCCCTTAGTTGCAGTCCAAACTCTCGTTTTACGGGTTGCTGGCAGGTGTGGATAATGCCTGTAGAGTTCGTTGTTAGTGTGGCCTTGGGCATTAAGCAGGTAAAAATAAACACGTCACAGGTGAGACAGATCTAAGCTGGCCTCTAGTATTCTGAAAGCGTATTTTGAAAAGCAAAATTTATTTTTAAAAATCCTTTTTTAAGAAAAAAAAAGGTTATCTAAGGGGGATAATTCCACATTTAAAAATACAACCATCTCTCAATATAGTATGACTTATCCCCCTTTTCGATATCAAACACAAAAATTAATTACCTTCAATTAATTGACTATTTAATTATTTTTTATTCATGTATTGTTACGTGCAGTAAATACCTGAGTAAATTTTCAACTTGACCCGAGAATGGTTGTGGGAGAAATAACGTGTACAAAAATCGTACCAGACTGACAGAGTTGATAAGCTTTGTAACATTAAAAACGTTATCAGTAACTTAGAAAAAGAGTTATCAGTAGCGCCCTTCTCAGAAGTTGATCTCAGTTCAATCAAGAACCTGAGACGAAGGAAAAGCAGGTCCCACTTGTTCCCTCACAGACAGTGCTGAAGAAGGTTGACTAGTTGGAAGTAGAGATAGCAATGTACGAGAGTAGTGACATGCGTTCTCGGGGAACAACTTGGTGTTAATAATAATAATAATAATAATCTTTATTATCCGTAAGGAAATTTGTCTTACAATTTGTGCATTACACCAAACAAAAAACATTATAACTATAAGTGTACATTCACACCAGACTCACTCATAATTTACATGTGACAAAGTTTATACCAGATTGTTCTTATTTAATGATTTGATTGCCAGGGGAACAAAAGAGTGTTTGTGTCTGTTTGTCTTTGCTATCGGTGTCTTGTATCTCTTTTGTGATGGTAAAATCACGAAATCCTGACACAAAGGGTGATTCTTTATTTCGAGGATCTTGTTAGCTTTTTTATAGATGTTTGTCTCAAACAACTGCCCAAATGGGGTTTGTTTTTTGCCAATGATTTTGCCAGCAGCATTGGGGATTCTATTAAGCTTATTCCTATTTTTAATGCTCAGATTGCCATAGCAGGCAGTGATATTGAAACTGAAAATATTGCAGATGTGAGCGTGATAAAACATAGCCAAGGACTTTTCGCTAACATTAAACGAGGACAGTTTTCTTAGTAGTCGTAATCTTTGCTGCCCTTTTTTGCTGATATAATCAGTATTACACTATTATACAACATTAGTACCAACTTCTTTCAGTAGCATTCTAACGTAAGCTTACACTAAATTGCCTCCTCTTGTCATCAGATATTTGCTGCTATAATTATGGTTGAGGAAGTACTTTAAAAATAGGCATTATCGGAGCACGGCGTTCTTAATTCAAAATACATGTGTTTTTTTAGCGCTTTAAATATCGACTTATTGTGATGGATATTGACAAACTTCGTTGGTTCCCAGACTTTGTTGAGTTAAAAGTCTCTTCCAATTACCGGTACCCTTGAATCCTTAGTGTTTTTTTTTTTTGTTGTATTTTGTTTTTAATGTAGGATAATGATTTTTAATATCGGTATATATTTTGTGCTAAGCTTTGGGATCTTACATTACATGTTCCATTTGTCTATCTGAAAATGAGAGGTATTTAGAGATAAAATATACATAGGCTCTTATTTTATTAAAAGTCTTTTATTGTAAGTGTGCTATCAGTCTCATTGACTAGACTTAGAATAACGTACCATAGATTTGTTTAAACGTGAACATTTAAAACCAGTGCATGCTGTGGAAATGTAAAAACAACTATATTTAGGTGAAAAGATCTATCGTTAGAAAAACCGTGAAAAGAGTCTATTTCTCGTATTTCAAGATATGAAGACAGAGCAAGACTCACAGTGGAAAGAGCGATAGGGCGATAAGGAGAGCGAGAGGGGGGTGAGTGTTAGCTAGACCCAAATGGCCGATGTATCTTGGTAGTCGAGAGATTGAAATCATTCTTCAAACAATCCCACTAAGTAGTCCAGCTAGAATCCTGAACCTGGTTGTTGTTGTCAAGAGATGAAGTGAGAGTGCTTCACAACATGACCATCACATCAACTAGTCAAGACTCTCATAGCAGTTTACCACAAGTCAATCAAATAGAGCGTTGTTGTTTTTTTTCAGTCTAACAGTGTAGAGTGTAGACTAAGTAGACAGGTCACCTTTTTTTTTTTCTCTGTGGTATGAAATATGAGAATCTTCCACTTTCTCACTCAGTGGCGTAGCTAATGTGGGGGGGGGGGGAGGAGGGGGGAGAATTTGAAAATCCCCCGGGCCCCCACTTGAGGGGGGCCCCCACTTGAGGGGGGCCCCCAAATGAGTGATTTTTACATAAAAAATTAACTATTTAGCAAATTTGCAGGGGCCCCCAAAGAGGTCAAGCCCCCCGCCCCCGGGCCCCCAAACGATGGAAAATTCCTAGCTATGCCCCTGTTTTCACCTAGCTTGGAATGAGATGAATCTGTACTTTGTTTTCTTGCTATTTACAAATACGGGTAGGCCATATTTCTATGCCCTTACCCCTTACTCTTGTAGTCTTAGAGACTATCAATCCAGCTGCTGCTGCATGTTTTCAAGTCACATATTGAGAAATGTCTAGATCAAATGTCTCGTATCATTTGACTATTGGATTAAAATGCTTTAAAAAAAAATCACCACCAACAAGAAGTCGCGTGGGCCTAATTAAATGGATGCTTGCGAGGCCCCTCTTCTAATTTATTTTACAATAACAACTATTATTAATTAGACCATTATATCAACATGTATTATACAACATGCATGGGAAGCAACTCAAACGCTATAGATGCCAGTGGCTTAATTAAAGTAACGTCAATCGTACAATGCACTAAATGTGTTAACCCTTTAAGACCTACATCTTCAAAAAAAAAAAAAAAAAAGGCGCGCGCATTGACAAGAGCCATGACTGACAGTGATATGCTTAATGTAATGGCGGGACTCCTGCCAGGCTCGGGGCCCAATTAGGAGCAATGGGCCAAAGGCTGGCCCTGGTCTTGATCATTGTAGAAATTAGTCTTCCGTTTATATTATTATATATAAAGCAAGTTTTTTTTTCTAATTAATTCAACATTTCATTTGTTTTGAGATTTATAAATCCTTGTATTGGCTTCCATGAGACACAAACACAAAGTGGGAGTAATTGGTGGGATAGAAATGGTCATAAATTGCGTGCTTATATCACCTCGTCTGCGTTCATCTTCACAATACTATATCTCCACTATTCACTACCTCACACCCCCCCCATCTCCTATTACCCTTGCTCCTATCCAGTTTTTCGCTTACAGTAGTTATAGCATTAACCGTTTGGCTGAATTGACGTGAGTGGCTAGCAATTGATGGGAGAAGAGACTGAAATAATTGACATCTTGTTACCCCCCTAGTTCAGCTGACATTAGCTCCAGACTCTGTCCAATCCTTCCCCGAGGGCTACCCCCTCCTTTTTTTCTTTATATGCCTCCGTGACCTGGCTCTTGGAGAGTATGTCTGAAGCATTAAAAAGAGGCCATGGAAAGGAAAGAGGAGGGAGGGCTGTAAACATCACAGACACTACTTTGTAATTCGAAACTGAAAAGGGACGTACAAGAGAGAGAGAGGATGAAATAGAAAAAAAAAAAGGATGGAAGATAAAAAAAAAAAGAAGATTCTGAAATGTGGTTCCTTGATTTGTGATAGCTGTAAACTTTCAGTCTGGCACTCTCTTTTGCTGTGTGTCAAACTGATCTAATGCCCCCCCCCCCTTTTTTTTTCCCTTTATCTTTACTCTCTCTCTCTCTCTCTCGCCCTTTCTCTCGATGTCCTTTTTGAAGACTTCGCTTAGCTAATTTCGTTGATTTCTTTTGATAAAAAAAATTGTATAATTAACACCACTGTGAGTAAATTATTACTATTATAAGTCTATTATCGTTATTGTATTTGTCTTGTTTTCCCCCCTCCCCTATATGTTAAGTCTTGTAATGACTTGTATATTGACGCAAACACTTGGAGGTTAATTCGGTCTATTACTCTTGTATTGACAGTTTCAAACTGCACTTGGACATCGCATTGTCCACAGTACACTACAAATAAACCTCATCCCTTTATAATTAGAAGTCATGTCTAGTATCCAGTCATTGCTAGAATGTAAGCTGTTGTGTTGGGTACAGGGCATTCTCTCCCCTTAAGATAGCATCAGGGAGAAAGGCACGTGCTGTACAGCGTCCTTTAATATCCAAGTTTCACATGTAGACCTATGTAGACTTGTGTACCTACAAGCCAGAGTAGTGACTCCGATTTGAAAGACTAGAAATAGATACCTGAATCTTTCTGTTTGCTGTACACATATTTATAAAACAAACTTTCCTAGTCCTTAGAAAGTGGCTGTACAATGAGTTGATCTGATCAATCTTCTCGTTCTCCTTGGGTCTCTTACCGTTCAAACAGTCGCCCTGCGTTCATGTATAGATCTAGTTTTCTCATTCTTGAGTGCGCCATAAACCCAGCGTGTATTCACGTGTGCTGAGTGTGACATTGGCTTCATTCGAGAGATTAACTAAATGCAATCATGTTTTAGTGCTCATCAGATCTCACCACATGGGAAGCCCTAGTTCTTTTTTTTTTTATGTTAAACACTCACACCAACACAGTTTTAGTAATGACACCCTCCCACACACTCACACCAACATAGTTTTAGTAATGACCCCCCCCTCCCACACACATACACACTACTGTGTGTACACACACACACACACGTTTTGAAGTTGATAGTTAGAACTTGTTGAACACGACTAAAAGTATATGAGGCAATTTAAGTTTTGTGTTTTTCATCTTTCTTTTTTTTTTTTTTTTATTTGTTTTACTAGCTGTTAGAATGATTTAGTGCTGCCTTTAATGAGGTCAGCGTCAATGGCTCTGTTATAAATACGTTATCATAAAGACTTGATCGCTTGATTGAAACAATCCTCAACTCAAAGCTACATCTGTTGCCCGATGCCAATAATGTAAGATTGAAAACTTGACACACCTTTAGATTTATTAGTCACCTTGTTTTTTTTTATATAGAAATAGTGTGTTGGCTTCAATTAACAAAAGATGTGTTCCAACGTTGCGAGTCTGCGAGAAAGCATTTTCCTTGAGTCTCTCACTGGACAAGATAACAAATACTTTTAAATGACTGCATTTTGAGATCGTCTTTGTAGAAATCAGTTGCCTTCATTTGTTTGTCTGTTTCTTTGATCATTTTTTTTTTCTGACATTATTACGAGTCTTCTAGGTTGAGAACCCATGGGCTCTAATCTGTTATATTTGTTTGGAAGCTAAAAACATCAATAATGCACCATTAAATGTAGACGGTCTTTTCATTTATCTCATGACCATATATGTTGAGTGTGTGTTATGCTGACTTGGTGTTTTAGACTCCTAACAGCAGAATGCTTCTCTGCTACCTGGACGGCGTTGAAGAACATTCGTTCACTCCGTTTCTCTGATTATTACGGGGAAGACGCCTGTGAAGAAATAGGACTTAGTCTGAACTGATGTACCAGCTGTATCAGCGTGGTGATGTCTGACATGTCTAAAAATAGTGTGTTTGTTTTTCTTTTTATACATAAACCTTACTCAACCTGCAACTTTTTGATAATGTAAAAAAACAAACAAACTATTCTGAGTTAAATTCGTGTCTTTACCAGCAAGGCTTGAACTTTCGGTTCTCTTGAGTTAGATAACATTGTCTGAATTGTGTCTACTCTGAACAGTGCAAGATTATACAACACACATACACAATCAACGCATCTAAGCAAATATTATAACTATAAAATGTGAAGTGAAATTTCTCTGCATGGGCTCAAGTTGAGTCTTGAATATTGTGTACTAAAGTCTCCCCCCCCCCTTTGCAAGTAGCAGTTTCTTCTAACGACAATCTGATTCCCTTTAAACATTCTCTCAAGGTGACACTAGCGAAGTGATTTATTTCTTGTGTTGTGGCATCTCTGTTTCCTTGTATCTCCAAGTGGTGTCCTTGTCTAACCTACTTCCCCAACTCTAGCGTGTTGGACAAAGCCCACGACTGTAAGACAAGTCTGCCTCGCGGCTAGTCCCAGTGTCGGCTTGGATCAACCCACAATCTCGTTTTTTGCCCCGGTTTGTTTGTTTAATTACGTTAGCTTGAACAAAAAAATGCTAATGTCTGGGAAGATTATTTTCGTTTTGTTGAGTGCTGATTTGTTGTCGTTGTACTAACCTTTCTAAAATACTACGCGCTCTAAAGATACTTCTGTCCATTAAATGTGCATTAAGATATCTACATCTTTTACAAGTTGCTTTTTATTAAGCGTACGCTATAAATCTTCAATGGCGAGTGCGTAGGTTGAAAAGCAAGATATTGGATGGTAAAACTCTCATATCTCATTACGAGAACCTAGTTCTAGATTAAGAGGACTATACATTTATGATTTTTATGATGTAGACCTAGATCTATAGTTTCAAATGTTTCTAACGTACACCTTTCCTTCCACTAAGCAGAACCACTCATTATGAATGTGATAAGATGTCAAATAATAGCTGGGTAGTCACCGTACAGTGTGTTTGTAAATAGTTCCCTCAATCCATTAAGTTGAAGTATTGATCTCTGCAATGTTTATCTTACTCTGCCTTGTGGGAATGTAATAAGATGGGTCACTACAAGATATGATTGTCATTATACGATTTGACAGGGCGTTCTAAGCTGCAAGACTCGCCTAAAATAAACAAGAAATACTTTTAATATAGTCTCGAGGTTTGTTTTTTTTCTCAACCACCTTCTGCTGACACCATAGGTTAGTTGTTGGTCCGTGATGTGTTTTATGTTTGGGTGATGTATTGATTGCTGTGTATCTGGTGGAATGATCACTTACCGTCAGTAAGCTATGTGACAAGTTTGACTAGGCATTACTTCACCTATTAAAACGATACAAATCTATTCATCCATTTTTGGTGCTGATGGACAGAAAGAAAAAAGTTTTTTTTTAGAGATTTTTGAAGACAGGCTTGGTCAGTGAGAGTACTTGCATTCTAGTTAGATAGTTGGCACACATTATATATCAATTTGTTCTAGTGTACATGACTTTTTACACAGTACACCAAGAAAGTGTGGGTAACATAAGTCTTTGGGTAACATAAGTCTTTGGGTAACATAAGTCTTTGGGTGACTTTCACTTAAGTCTAACTGCTATATACAGAAAGAATATAGTTGTTGTTTTTTATAGCCACTATATACACTTCAGTAAGTTTTGAGCATACAATCCATGTCTTCCTCTGCCTCCTTTTCTGTTATGATTTAGGCTGTTGACTTTGAGTGCAGTTGCTAATGTTCTTGAAGCAGAGAGAAGGGAACTGATCAGTCAACATTTCAGATTGCATTACTCTGCCCTACTGGAAGGATTTGTCTAAACTAATGTATTAAAGTGATCAGCTTAATTCCTGTGAAGTTTTATAACCACACTTGTCAAACTGAATCATTATTTAAATTAGGAAAAATTAAGAAACTGTTGTATTTTATCTGTTGTTTTTTTTTTACATACATGACTACTGGTTTCATGTACAGAGTTCGCCTTTAGGTCAGCTGATTTTTAATAAAAATGTTATTGAAGTGTCACACACATCATATATTTAATACTATCTTTGAACATATTTTAAATTTTGGTTATAAATGCTAATATCCTTTATTTTTTTCTCTGCAGGTATTTGATCATATATACTGGCAGCAAAAGCAGAGAAGGACATTTTAACACAGCCATATCCAGCCTTCTCTTGTTCATCTCCTCTTCAACTTATGTCAAGACTTCAATGTTCTTGTCCTAATTGTCTGTGAAACTGAGCCTCTGCTGAAATTGAGCCATTTAATTACTTGAACCATAAGATCAAAAGTGAGAAACCAGTATTATATAGTCTTTAATAATACGTCTGTCTGCTGGCATACTAAGAGATCAGGGGCAGCAAACTCAGTTCCTTGAGGAAATTACCCACTCTTGTTTATCTCCATGAGTCTTTGAAGTTTATTTTGTTTGGATAGCCTTTACCAATCTTTCAATCCTGGAGAAAACAATAAAAAAAAAGAAAATTGAAAGATGCATGAAAAAAAGAAGATTGTTTTGTTTCTTAGAATTTACTATTTGACATTTGTTACCATCTCTTAATGTTCCTGTTAGCTACACAACTGTCCGCCTGACCTACCACTCATTCCAAGCTTACTGACCCAAGAGTTACATGAGCTTTAAGACTGGCTGAAATGTCACAGAACCTAAATTGTCATGCTGGTCTCATACTGGAGGAAGTTGGCTCTGTCATCTTGTAGGCTTGGGAGAAAAACACCCTAGGGGAAGGGAGAGAACTGAATCTGCCTAGCCACAGGGACTAGTATTCTTAAGAAATTATTGATTCCATCAGTATTTCTTCTTAAGGCTAACATTCTGCTATTACAGAGCTAGCACAAGCTATAAAGTATCCTGTGAATTAGGTGTGTTCATTATTTAAAGGAAAATTCTTAAAACAGTTTTTTTTATTGATGTACCAGAATTGAAAACACTTTTTATTAACTGCTATAAGACTATCAAATTTTACTTAAACACATGTACATTCCTACATCATCAACCTGCATTTTTAAATGGCATCTTGTTTTTGGCTAGGGTAATGGGTGGGAGCCATTCTGTGCAAATTGTCATGGTTGGACTGGAGGGTACTGGCAAAACCACTTTACTGTACAGGCTCAAATTTAAACAGTACACTGGAACTATACCCACCATCGGCTTCAACTGCGAGAAGGTGGAAGTACAAGAGGGTAAGGCCAGGGGTGTCACCTTCACCATCTGGGACATTGGGGGCAAGGATAACATGAGGCCCCTTTGGAAGTCCTACCTGCGCTCAGCCAATGGGATTCTCTTCGTGGTGGACAGCAGCAGTGCTGAGAGCTCTGAGGAAGCCAGAATGGAGCTGATGAAATTGGTGAAGACTCAGAACCCCCAGAACATCCCCACGCTGGTGGTGGCCAATAAGCAGGACCTGCCCTCTGCTATGTCACCTGAGGAGGTGTCTAAAGCTGTGGGTGTTGAGGAGCTATCTAGATCACATCCCTGTAAGCTGATACCAACTTGTTCAGTTACAGGTGAAGGGCTGACAGAAGCTATGGACACTATGTATGAAATGATTAAGAAATGGAAGAAAGGAAAGGGTAAAGCTAGGTAGCACTTGTGCATTTCACATAATCCAAAAGGTATCATTGTCAAATTTTTACAATCATATTGTCTAGGCATTGTCCTGAAATCTATGGCATATTAATGCCAATACAAAGCTGTGCTGATCGTGTTGTTATAGCTCAATACTTGTGCTAACCAGGCCAGAATCATTGCAATTATTTGTGCCAGTTGTGTTCAGTATGATATTCTTGATCTGATCGTCTGACAAAATCTTTCTCTGATACTTATGTTTTCTTTGTCCCATAGTAAAATAAATTTATATTTTTCTAATGTCAATAATTATTACTGGTATTTTATCATTGTAAATGTAATATCTACCATTAATTTAATTCCTTACATGACATTGCAGGCCATTATATATAAAGGCAACACATATTGTCCTTTATCTATATTTCAGGTATGTAATTTTATTTTACGGTTGTTACTTCAATATTATCTTATGGGTTTCCAAAAGATATTACATTTTTTTTGCCATTATGAGATTGTATATGCTTATTAAATGATATATTTATTTTCTGCCTGAGTGAAACAAGTTGTCTATTGTGTATGTGTGTCCCTTTAAATGGCATGTAAAAAAAAAGGCTGTGAATACTTTAGATTTTGTACATTTTGTAAATAAGGTATTTTGTATTTGAAGCTGTTACTTTCAGTAAACAGCCAGCTAGCTTTAATAAAAAGTCTTTAATGAACCATTACTTTGATATTTTTGGGCCATTGAAAGAACTCTCTAATCAATTAACTCACTAGCAAATGTGAGTGTATCTAAATCATTTTTAATGACCTGTCATAACCAAATCATTTTAATTGAATTCAGCTCAAATTAAGGAAGTGAAATGATTGCTTTACAAAACAATATTGTAAAAAATCAAATGCTGTAAAAGAAATTTTCTAGAAATTTATTTTTTTAAATTTTGTTTTTTGAGTTAAGAATAAACCTAGAATTTGTATTTTGTTGTCTAAAAATGTACATTTTAATATTAATGCAGTATATATTACATTGAATGTTAAATGGACTTTTTAAATAAGTAAGTAATCTCAAAAATACAAAACAAACTACAAGGACCATACTATCCAAGTATATAATCATAATTATCTCAAGTTTTTCATTCCAATGAAAATATAAAATGGGAGAACCTATTCTTTCAATTATGCTGTCTTTTGAAGATTTGGAAACATTAAAATTATTTGTTTAAGCTGACTTCTTTAAATTTATAGTTGGAAGAAAACATTGTCATTCTTGACCTCATTAGCATTATGACTTTATTATTGTAGAAATAACAGGCTAACAGCACAATTTGCTTTTACTTGAAGAAATCCAGATTCATGAAGACTCATTAACTGATATGCTGCACATTAAAATGAAATCGATTGCTTATGTGATCTTTTTTTTAAATACTCTTTCCTTTGTTGGGGCAGCAAAAACCAAATGTTTTTTTTTTTTTTTAAATAGATTGTGAATGTAAGAGTATGATTGTTGGCTGAGTACTCGCCATCTTGAAGGGCAGGCTCTTCATATTACAGATAGGCTGCATTCTGCGTTGGGGTTATTTTTTAATCCATTAGATTTTTGGAATTTTATCCCCCTTACTTTAAAGTGGTGTAACTGTAGATTGATGTCCCAATCATGTTCTTAATTTAAGGTGTCATAACATTGTGCATATTAATTTGAATCTTTTGTTTTCTCCTTTATGGCATATTTTATTGCTAAACATTGGAGAGAAATGTTATAGATTACTAGAAATAGATTTCATATACATTTATTATTGAATGTAAGGAAAATTCCTAATTCTTTTTCTCATTCATAGTCAAACTTTTTTGCTCAATATTCATAGTTTCTTGAATGATGTATATTGATTTGTTTTCTTTCACAATAAGAAATGACACTGTAGCAAATTCTTCTTCTTGCCATTTCTTTTAGCACTCTGCCAGCTAAGTTTTGTACTGTGTATGTTGTAAACAATGTTGGCAGTGTAAATTTTATAAACTTATGACCAGTAATATATGTTATTTATTTTAGAGTGCTTCCACAATTAGTCTCATTTATTAACACTTTCATATCATGCATTTTCTTGAGGTAGGGGGAGTAATCTGTTGATAAATCATATTTTTAGTTTAAAAAAAATGTAATATTAAGCAATAAAAAAATGTTTGACAATGATGTACAGCATCAGATGAAATTAAACTATTGTTTTGTAAGTTTCCCAAGCATAATTGGTATTAAGTACTACTGATTGTCAGATGTACATACATTTGATTTACATTTCAAGTTCTACAGTCTTTTTGCTTTTTTCCACTTTCCATACTGCAATTTCTTTTTATGAAAAACTTTCCTTGATTTATTTAATAGTTAGTTAAAACTGTATCATTTTGCTTGTTTTTAATCAGAATGTTTGAAAAAAAAAAACAATATTGTATCAAAAAATGAAATACTAAAAAAATATTTCAGCTGAATAAATTAGATTAATAGCTGGCTGTTGATAGAAAAACAAAACCTAAGTAGTAGGCAGATTCTTAATGCCAAAGAAAATTGTAATAAAAAGTATGTTATTGAGATTAAGTGGAAAATTGAAAACATCTAATAAAGGATATTTTTTTTTCACAAAAGAAAAGTCAGTACATGTGTAGATACTGTATCATATTTTTTTTTCTGGGACAAAGCTGTAACAAATTATTTAAATTGCACAGCTCATTAACTTAAATATATTGTTTACTTAATAGATTATGAAGAATAAGACAAAGGAATAACTGTTATCATTTTTTTTTATGCCAAGAAAATTCTAGAATTTTAAATTACTTATTTTCAAATTTTCTTTTTTTTTTTGCCCCATTAAAGTTTGGTTTGTATATTGATTTAAAAAAAAAAGAAGTCATTTCTGATGTATCAAATTACACAATGCTGTAATGAAAATGGGAATTTTTAAAAATTAACATGAATTAAAAAACAAAACAGCAACTATGTTTGATTAGCCTACCTAAGTCCATTTCCTATGTTGATTCTCATTCACCTTTATAAATTGTTACTTGTTACTTCCTGACCAACTAGATCTGTGAAAGCCACTCCATCTAATTATTCCTCTATCAAATCCTGTTTGCTTTTGTTTTTCCTTTTAATGGTTTGTATTGATACTTTATTGTTTCCTATAATTAAAGTTGATTAAAATGTATTGTTGTAATGTTAGTACTTTGAAAAGCTACGATTTGTTTTTCAACAAAGAAAAGAAAAGGGAAATAGTGTTAAACTTATTTGAGAAATATGACTGAAGAGATACTAAAGGGCAATAACTCAACAAAGGTTTTAAAAACACTTCTTTATTGACAAGTTTTTGATGGATAATATATTCATTCATTATAAATATATCATTAGCAAATTTATTTTTGTTACACATTCAGTTTTGTTTTTGCAATATTTCAAATGTTGTCTTCTAACAAAAAAGCTTTAATTTATGATTGAAGTTAGTTCCATAGTAAATATTCCTGTGATGACAAGCAAACAATGAAATGTTTTCAACTTCCAATAAACATTATGTTTTGAAAAAACATATTCATTGACATTGTTAAGCAGTTTAATTTAGTTACAGTACTTCTTATTCCATTCCAAACTCAAAGTCAGAAATAGGAAACACTTACCTTCTCTTTCAAAGAAAGGTCTGTAGTTTTGTTCAAAAAAAAAAATTATTATTATCCCCAAAAGGGAAGAGAGCCAACATTTACATCATAAAAAGGGTGATTATTATCTTATCAATCAATTATCTAAGTAACTTGGGTTTAACAATTTATTTTTTACATTGGATAGACATTTGAGGCTATCCAAAGAAAAATATAAACTTAGTGATTTCAATTTTAGACTAGTTTTCGGAAAAATTATAGAAACATTTTTAGGATCATCCTTTAGGATCATCCTCCTTTGTGGGTCATGAAATATATATATTAAAATTCCTGTATAAAATTATATTTTAACAACACAAAAAAGTTACTATATACAAAAATAACCATTTACTTATTTTTCCTTAGTCATCAATACATTAGTTCATCTTTATGTGCGTATATAAAATACAGTCTTTATCAATACATCTGGCTATCATTTTTACACCACCATAGGCTGTCACAAAACATAACCTATACTTCAGTATAAAGCACAGAAATTATCAGAAGGTGTATATTCTTGTTCACTGATAGAATTTACAATTTAATGAATGAAACAGCAACACAAACAAAATATGGTATAAAATGGTTAATAAAATGTTTGTGAATTAAATGTACACATTGATTCAGACTTCAAGCTTGCTAGTTGCAGAAACATCTCTAATGCCTTTTAACAAAGGCATTAAATCTAAAAAGAAAAGATGTCATTACTGTTAACTTCTCTTGTTTAATGAAAAGTCAAGCAGCAGAAACATTGCATAAGAAAATGTCATAATGTGATTTAAGAATAATTCTGCATAAAATGATGCTATTATAGAGAGCACAGTGCACTTTGGTCTTATTAAGATTAATTATATACTGTACATTAAAGTAGAGTTCTATTTTTCTTTATCATTTTTGTAATTGTCCTAAGAGTTGAGTCTAAGACTCAAGGAACTCTAAGCCTTTAAAAGCTTGTCTCCGTCTGAATATCTGAACAAACTTCTGTCGGGGAAAGATCCAAGCAGATGTAAATTATTACATCCCCATTCCAAGGCGCTCGGATTACAAGCAAGGCCAATGGCCCACCCAGATTCCTTTTCTGTACCACATCAGTCGTGCAGGTGTCCACCATAAAAATGGTCCTTTGAGGAACAAGGGAGTTATGTTGTCATTGAGGCTTGAGAATGAAAGTTGGTTGGCCTAAAATTAAACCCTAAATTTAAAATCCAAATCTAAATTTGGAAATAAAAAGTCTCAGTTTGGCAGCCTATTAATTACCATTTCCACATTCTCCCACAAATTATGTTCTTTAATTATTATTAAGGGTAGCAGCTAATGGTAACATTTAGATTCAAACTCCAGAAGATTAAGGTGAAACTCTAAGTGTAATACACACAATGAGACAGCCATGTATTAAGGCTTCCATTAAAATTTACAATTATATTAGTCTATAAAAGTAAAGAGCTCACATGTGAAATGGTCAGGACTTTCAATGTTGAACTCACTCCTCAATCTTTTGTTGGGAATAACTGTGTATCTGTAATGAAATTATTTTAACTCACTGCAAATTTGGGTCCTATAAAACATTTAAACTGCAGTAAATCTAGTAGTACTTAAAAGTACTTAATTTAATATACTCACTTGGTAACAAGCTGGACATGGTAGCTGCGGAACTCTTTAATAGAATCCACCAAAGCATTGTAAGCTAATGTCAGTTCAGGATTGCTGTTTTTTTCAGCTTGTATAAAAAACAAAAAATTTAATTACATTTTTTTAACAGGATATTGAGTCTCTTTAGATTTGGATGTTTTTAGATAGCATTGAAAGGAGAATTCTCAACTAACGAAACCATTACAAGATTAAAACAAAATGAAAATAAAGCAGCATGGTTAATGGAGCAAAGTGACAAAATTACGAAACACTCCAGCACAAAGACTTAAAAGATTCAAAAAGTAAGGTAGCTAATACAAAAATATTAACTAAAACAATACTGATACTCAGAAATTGACAATGATAAGAGCACATTCCTTTGCTACAAAAAACTTGTGTAGGAAGTGTCATTGAGCCTGAAACAGGTTGCTTAATTAACTAGGCTATAAAGTAGAGTTTGTAGAGTTTAAACCTTTAACTGACATGAAGGATTAGATTAACACATAGATATGGCTAAGCATGATCATCTTTTTGAAGGAATGTCTGTAAATTTAGAATATGTATAAAAAAAGACATCATTATACCCAAGTCTCTTAAACTGCCTGGCCATTGCTGAATCATCTCAAATAGTTGTCTATGCTTCTCACACCAAGATGTTCTCAACTTCTTAAAAAATGCCTGTTTATCTAAAAAAATCAACAACATTATACACACTGAGAAGATCCATGGTCACTATAGTATAGTGGCAGTAAACAACACCTAGGTATATATACTGCTGTTATCACATTTAGACTAATTTAAATTAATATATTACTCTTGTATTCACCTTCTGGATACTGAACTCCTAACAGAGTATCCATGATTTGAAAAACTGTTGCCTGAGATGCAGCAGAGTTAATCACCTAAGAATACAGGTCTGCAGTATTAATTTACATTGTTAATTAATGTAAGAAACAACTAAGTATTCATCTAGTTATTAATTGTAGAAACAAAATTAATTTAATAAAATCATGCAAAGATTTCAACAGGTCTGTACTTAAAATATTTTGAAGCACACATCATGAGTATGAAATACACTATGCTATACATCCTAATGTAGTTCTGGAAATTAGGTATGCTAAACATTGAAATCATTCCTGTAATAAATCCCTCCCTCAATAATTTGATGGATGCTGCCTGGATGTGTATGCCCGCCACCATCCCCACCCTGTAGTTTGGACAAGGACTTAATAATCTTCATTTCTTAAGGCATGTCTAGATTGGACAATGACTAAATAATCTTCATTTCTTAAGGCATGTCTGGAATCTTGTGAGGTCAATAGCTGTAGTAAGTATATGCTATTATTGAATAACACAAACCACTATGATGTTAAATTTATATTAGAATTATACATTCCTGTTTCAAGTTTAATCATAATCTACACGAAAAAAATCATGGTAAACTAAATTTTTTTAAACATTGCTTTCACATACAATTGATGTTAAAAAGGAAGAAAGAAAAGTAAAAAATGTTTTTAAAAATACATTTTAATCAAGCTAACATTTTTATCCCGTTTTTTCCTGTATAGGAATAAATTATGTCCCTTACTTTAAAAAAGTGTAATATAATTAGATGTGAAGAATAGGCATAAATTTATTCAATCTTGATGAATATAAGTAAACTTAATTAATGTGAGATTTTATTGTTTACATACTATTCTTCGTGGTCTGTCTGTCACACCCTCATAAAGCATTCCGTCTGGAAGTCCACAAGTTTCATTAAACCTTCAGATGAAGACATAGTTTTTATTTAACATTACTGAAGACATAGACATTTTAATGTTTAATAATGTATTTTTTTACTTTAAAAAATGTATTAAAGAATTTAAAATAGAAAAAAAAAAAGAAAAAGCTATTACCCACGAAGAAAAGATGTTATCACTCTAAAAAAGATGTCAGGCTGCATAACGTCTGTGATGATAACAAACAGAAGAACATTATTTTACTTTTTGTTTTCTATTTTTACATATTACAGCAAAAGCTAGTTTCAATAATAATAAGTGTAGCTTGTTATTTTTTTTTTTTTTTGCATCGATTCTTTAAAATGGCATTTTCCCTTTTCAACCTTAACATAAACAAGAGACAAGACTGACAACAATCTATTGATGTGGTACTGCTTGACTTAAACAAAATCAAATATGTGCTGGTTATGTAAGTTGTTGTTTTTTTTCTAATATCTACACAGAATATACATGGATGGTTAAGATTGTGAATGCATTCATAAATAAAAATGCTTATATTTTTAACACTTTTTCATTATGTGGTCATTAAAATTATAAATATGACTGAAAAAAAAATCCTTTAAGTGCTCAAAAAGAAATATGAAAATTTCTAATACTTCTTAACCTCTGAACAACTGTAATAATATGGTGCAGTTGAATGGATTTATTTTCTAAAAAATATAATGAAAAAAAAACAACTGTGTCAGTATATGATAAGATTTGAATTATTTTGCTGGATGTTTAGAAATGGAAATCTGAAGCTTTACTTTTCAATATTTAGATATTTTATATTTCAGCTTACTGTGAAATTCTTTAGCCAATGAACTGTATTCTTTGAACCAAGACTGTAAATCTTTCAAAGCAGACAGAGCTAATACTTCATCTTTTTCTTTCGTGGCAGTTAGTATTGATTGAATGGCCTTTCAAAGTCATATAAGAAATATGGTTCATCTTTAGGTGTTTAATGTAGGACATACAATTACAATTGACTATCATTTAATGTTTTTGTAATGATAATAAAAATAATAATCTTTATTATTGAAAAGGACATTGGTCTTACAACTTGTGCATTACACCAAAAAAAAACATTATAACTATAGAAAATGAAATATACATTCACACCAGTTTCAATCAAACATTCTGAAAAAAATAAAACTGGATTTAAAAAAAAAAAGCTTTTAGGCTATAGGCCTAATCTGTAAAATTACATTTAAAATTTCTTACTGGGAAAGATTTTGTAAAATAAACTTCCATCTGTATTGCCAATGACAGAAATCCAACATAATCCTCGCCTCCTGGCAACATGTATTTTGGTTGGATGTTTCTAGATAACAGCAAAAACAGTATAGTCAATTAACGGTTGTTTTAATTAATAATTGCTCATGATATACTTTAAGAAAAAGTAGGCCTAAGTTTATCCACTATGTAAAAAACTTCAGTCTGAGATATTACTACAGAAACATCAAGTATCAAACAAAAGGATCACTTAAAAGTATGACAAAAATGACCTCTTTTTGTTGAAAAAAAGAAACAAAACCAACAGGCTGTTTAATGCATGATTCTCAAAGAAATTATGCATGGTCATCAATTAATTACATAGAAATTCAGTTCATTTATTATGGCATCATCATTGCTAGCAATGGGAATTCACATGTCACTTTTCTAGATAGAGCTTACCCAACATTATGGGAGGATTCTCCAAGATCTAGATCATCTAGGTGTAATTCTAAGTACCCTAATATATAAAATACTTACTGTCTACTGTACGGGCTAAAAGAAAAAAAACAAAACATTTCAATTTATTATGTTCAACTATGTTATAAATTTTGTCTACTACTAATGCTTTTAAAAAAATCAGATAACCTGCTTATGAGAGTCAAAGTCATCAAAGGGATCTCTCTCTCTCTCTATATATATATATATATTATATTATATATATATCAGTGGTGTAGCTAGGGTGGAGTGGGGGGGGGGGGGGGGTCCTAATTTGAAAATCCCCTGGGCCCCCATTTCAGGGAGGCCCCCATATAAGTGTTTGAAATTTGTTTTTACATTAAATATTAGGCGATACGATGTCATGATGTCATATGTCAAAATGCAGGGGCCCCTAAAAAGGTCAAGCCCCGGGCCCCCAAATCCCTATACATTAATATACATATATATCTTTCAATAACATATTATAGTAATAATTTATCAACTTTTAAAGAGAGAGTTGCCCATCTTCATACCCTACTCTAACAAACAAATATATTACTTTTAACATACTAGCTTACCCATGTTTGTCTCTCCTGGTCCAATTGCCTATGATATCGAAGTATGACATGCCAGGCTGCACACCAAGTTTATCCGAAATTTCACAAAGAGGGATTGCAACATTAGCTGGTATTGCCTATGAAAGATTAAAAAGAGGGGTTGGGGGAGTACGTAAAATGTTCCTTATAAAAACATTAGAAATAAGACATGTGTTATTGTGTAGCCTAAAGTACCTCTCTAGGAATAGGAGATAAAAAAAAGTTTTCTGTTGCTTGTCGCTCTCGACTTGTGACCTGCCATGTGGTAGAATGTTTGTTGAATGTTGGCACAAGCCCTTGAATGTTACCGGCAAAGTAAGAAATACATGGCGCTTTCAGGCAAAGTGTGCTTTTTTTTTTTTTTCTCTTTTTACTTTGCTTTTTACTTTGCATAGGTATTCTAAAGAATGACCACTACGTAGTCAGACATTTTTTGCACATGTCTTAACTGATTTCATAGTTGCATTAATGGCATAGAGTGATAATAAATTGTTTTGTACTGGCCAGATGTTCTTAGTCTTAATTAGAGTAATCAATCATTGCATTTAAATTATCAATTATAATAACTGGAGAGTACGTCCAACTTTGACCTCATTCTCATTTTTTGTTCTTTTCAATCATTTTCTTCACCTATTACAAAATGCGATTCTGAACTTCTCATCCGTTGATCTGCATTGAAGTTCGTGTTGACCATAAAGAGCTTTGGGCAGATACAAAGCTTAACCTGTTCTCAATGGCGACAGCAATTTAAAGTGAATTTTGTTTTACAAACTTTGACACCGAGTCTCCTGATTTAGTGGTCGGAATGTAGCAAACACTTGTTGATATTAAACATTTCCAACGGAAATGTCCACAGAAAATTAAGTCGTACACAGTAGGCAACAGTTTATTTGTTTGGATGTCTTTGTTGAGGGACACGTTCCAAAACGCAGGCATTCAACATTTTTAAGAGAGTTGAACGGCAGCATGATTAATCAATGCATTGATTCGTTTTTAGAAGGAAACGTCCGTATGATAAATAGTGAAATGATACATCGGCTTTAGGACAATACTACAAGTTACATTTCCATTTGTTACCAAATACAAACTCATCACATCAGTAATGATCTCTGAACGACAATACGGTCAGCTTTTTATTTCTTTATTGTGTGACAATAGACTCCAGATTTTTTAAAAAAGTTACCTGTGCTACGTGTTCAGCACCCTGTTCCCAAGCATAGCCTGCAGTTATCATAACCAGCTGCAGATGAGCGAGCCTTAGATCTTTAAAGTCTGTAAGTTGGCTGGGGTCTAGCAAGGGCAACTGAAAAGTTAAAAACAAAAGTGCATTGAACTCAAAGTGATGGATATCATCAATGTAACCAGAAACAGGAAACATATGAGTGGGACATATACTTGGACATCACAGTTCAATGCAGACAATACACCTGAGAAACAAACGTTTATATTAGTGGGGTGCATACTTGGACATCTCAGCCATCCTGACCGAGCCCTACAAAACCCGTGCAACTAATTAACTTGGGTTACGTTATTACATCATTTAGTAAGCTGGCCAACTGGTGACGTGTTTAGTTACCCAAAATAGGCACAATTGTGTTAGAATCCAGATTCCATATGAAGATTGATTATTTATTTAGAACTTCGGGATGTCACCGAGTCCGACAATTTAGAAGGAATGATTATTTTACTTGGTATTTTCCCATTCACTCTAGCTATTTAAAATATTTTTGGGCAAAGTATTTGGCCTTTTTTATAATTAAATAATTGCTTGCGTTGAAATAGATATGTGATAGCCTACTAACGAGGTGTAATCGCAACCAACGTCAGACGAGGTTTCTTTTGATCTATTTCATCTGCTACTCTTTTAAATTGAAGGATTCAAATAGTTTTGTTCTGGTTCTTCTCTACCAAGCTTGTACTTCAAAGAAGATTGTGTATATAGCACCGTGGAAGTCATGCCCGGAACGTTGTGACGGCGGCTCGATTCGAACCAAAAGTATCATGCTGAAAGTGAGAATATCAAGCCACGCAACCATCTGGACACAAAACTACAAGATGGAATGTGTTGCTGAGTGGCAGACACCCAGTGGGTCTCTATTAAGGAGGCCCGAGTTTGAAGCCCGACTCAATCTGAGTTGTATTTACATAGAGCCCTCTCCAAGTACCTCCTGCCCAGGGCCGGCCTACCCCAATATGTCAACAAAAAAAAAGATTGAACCAAACGCAATGAGCATGCATGAAATATTCGCTGCACAAAAGTATTTTTTAAAGACAAAGTTACCACTGAATGAAGACTTCATTCATTAAACAAAGTTACCACTGAATGAAGACTTCATTCATTAAACAAAGTTACCACTGAATGAAGACTTCATTCATTAAACAAAGTTACCACTGAATGAAGACTTCATTCATTAAACAAAGTTACCACTGAATGAAGACTTCATTCATTAAACAAAGTTACCACTGAATGAAGACTTCATTCATTAAACAAAGTAACCACTGAATGAAGACTTCATTCATTAAACAAAGTTACTACTGAATGAAGACTTCAATCAATAAATGAAGACTCAAGAAGACGAGCATGCAATAGAGAGGTGATAGTTGTATTTGTGTGTATCCTACAATTTCAGAAACATTCTCCATAGGCCTATTGCTTATCTTACGTAGCAGGCGAAGAGCTACAGTGAAAGAGGTACAAACCTTTTCTGTCTCACTTCTCATTTTCTGTGCTGTCACCAAGTCAACAGTTTGCGAGGCCAGTTCCTGCCATGGACTATAGTAGTCTGGTAAGGAGTCCTAAAATAAAATGATGTTTCAAATTACTTTTTTTTCGCCCACATCCAATGTATTTTAAAATTATTTTAATGTATAAAATGAATAAAATAATTGCATTAAAATATTCATAGTTAGTATGTTGTTGTTTTTTTCGCGATTAATTGCATTGTCTTAATAGAAACTGACCGCCAGACAAGACAGGAATTGTGGTTGAAGATTTGTTACAAACAATATTTGTTAGAGTGAGGCTTCTTCAAGTGGAAACGATGTAGGCCTAAAACATTCGCAGACAAATATTTTTTTTTTAAGTTTCATCCAAGACTCAGTAATTTCACTTTCACCTAGCTACAGGTACCACAGGCCTTTACGCAATTAGGCTATGTATTACATTTTAAAAAAATTAACTGACATCAATCTAAAAAACGTAAAGAAAGAGTCTATCACTAAGTCCAATCAACTGCAGAGGCGTATCAAGAAATTTGGGGGCCCGGGGGAAGGTTGGCCTCTGTACTTTGACATTCTACATCATGACGTGAGATAATGACGAAATATTTAATATTAAATGTAAAAAAATTTCGAACACTCATTTGGCCTTCCCCTCAAGTGGAGCCCCGGGGGGGATTTCAAATTTCTCCCCCCTCTAATCCCCCATCATAGCTACGCCACTGATCAACTGCAAAGAAAACTATGTAAACAATAAAATCTGCCATTTCAAACAGAGGTCAGCCCTTCCCAATGAAGAGATCCTACACCCTAAATGGGTTCCAACACCTACAAAATCTATGGAGACATTCAAAAGCATCCTGAATTTGGAACAATACTATGAACATAAAATATTTTTTTTTAAATCCTTTTTTTTAAAAACAAAGCTTATCTAAGGGGGAAGAACTCCGCCCTTAAAACTATTTATATCGATATTTTCCTTATTCGATATCAAACAAAATAATTAATTACCTCTAATTAACTGACTAATTGTTGTTGTTTTATTTTATTCATGTCTTGTCTATGCCAATGAATAATTGTGCGAAGTTTCAATTTGATCCAAGAATGGGTCTGGGAGAAATAACCTTGTACACACTTTTTACAAACAAAGTTGATCTAATCTTTGTAAAAATATTGAAGATAACGAAGTGAGTTTGTGTTTTCACATAAACTTGTGGATTCTTTGTTTTGGGAGTAGTGCAGATTTTTAACATATCCCAGCACGACGAAAATTGTATTATTATGGGGCTTTTTTTTTTTTTTCTTTTTCGGATATATTAGGCCTAATAGTAAAATATCACAGTATTAATTGTATTAAAAAAAAACAACAAACAAACTAAGCGTACTTTTAATTAAAAAAATAAATAATCTTCACACATAGATGCCTGAAACAATGTTTTAGGCTACAAATAATAAAAAATTAAACGTCGCCTTAGTTATGGACTCGCGCTTTAATTTATAAACTATCAATAAAAACAACCCTATATCTTCCTCCGTACATAATGTGCATTTCATTGCCTGCGATAACCATCTAGATTCTAGATCTAGAACTTGCTATGGCAGGAAACGACTTAGCAGAGTTAGAGTCTCTAATAACATGCTCGGCTAGATTAGATTACTCACCGCAAATTCTGCAGCGAATCCAGTTACTTGTGATACTTCAAACTCTTCAAATTGTACAGTTTCAGACATTTCTTTGGCTGTCTGGTTTGGTTTGATCTAGAAACTTGTGCAGCAGTCGTTAGTTTAACAATATCAATATTTGAAGAATGCAAACTCAACTCGTGTTAGCGTAGACCCGCACGTATTTATACCACAACCATAGTACAGTGGTTAGCTAGTGCAATCGGTAAACGACGTTACACTATGACTTCTATAAACACAACGGCTGGGACTTGGACATACAGAAAAAAAAGAAAGTGGACCAAGTTCTCTAATACAGTTTCAATTTTTTATACTGACGTAATGCTAGTTATGACTTATATCTAGATCAATGTTGTTGTTTTTTTAAATCAGTTTTTATTTGGATTCATTCAACTTGGTCTAATAAACCAACACTATCCCGTTAAAAGTTTTTTTTTTTTTTTGTTACAGCTCTACATAACAAACAGGTTACTGCCTGTTGTGTTTTTTAAAATAAACAACAAAAGACTGGCCTACATTGAGCACTCTGTCGACTACTATTGCATAAGATTTATCTAAATATCAAGGACATAGCAAGGGTGGTGAGCAGTGGTATTACTAGGGTCGGTGACACCCGGTGCGGTTAGCTCAGGGTGTCCCCCCTCCTTCAAACATTTTACGATGAAACAATTGTTAGTTTTTTTTTTGTTTTGTTTTGTTAAATCACAATACAGTGAGCTAGTTGTATACCTTCAATGATTGTTACACAACTGTCACATAGGTGTCAATTCTATATTGAACTTTGTTAGTTTATGGCATTTTATAAATAGTTGTAACATAGGCTAAAAGACAATGTAAAAATATGAAAATTAGAAACAGACTTAACATTAACTGAGCATGTTTTGTTTATAAGACTTTTAAGAAACGGTTTTACATTATTCTAATGTTTGTCAAACTTAGACTAGTGATGGTTACATAGAGCGAAATATGTCTTTCGACGTCCCCTTAAGTCAGCTATTGAGATTATATCTGGCATTCGTGTTTTTATCCAAATGACACCAAATATTTTTTTTACATTACGTCACACGGCTTCAGCGGGCATTCCCGTTCTGGACTCCAATGTTTCTTTGCATTCAATAAGGATTTGAATAAAGGACGCCAGTGGTTGTGAGGACTTCTTTTATTCTGCTCTTTTAGATATCTAGGTCAGTGAGTAATTTAATACCAGCGTCGTTCAGTCGCAGGGAAAAGGAAAAGGCCAATCAGAAAATAAATACAATGAAACAAAACAAAAACAAGAAAATATACATACACGCATCTTTATACTAGAACAGAACAGTGAATTCATTCTCTCTTTGATTTTGTTCAATTATAAAAGAATCAATTCATACGCGCATTAGGCCTATTTAAGTTTTAAAAAGTAGTCCTAGACTAAATACATTACTGTAATTGGCTACATTACAAGCCTAAAATTAGTGTCTAATGTTATACAATATGAAAGAAAATGACACACATGTCTCAGTGGAGTCCTTTAATTTGACCAAAAAAAATGAAATGCCTCCCTGTCATTTCCCCCCTTTTGTGACACCAGACTTTTACCCTTCCCTCTCATATAGCCCAACACGCCCACTTAGTCAATAAGTTCTCTCCCCCCCCCCCCACTTCCCTCGCAAATCTATATAGAGACTAATAGGCAGAGTGTAGTACCGTAGACCAACCACTGAAACCTGACGCAAGCATTTAACTCCTGTCAACCTTCACATTGACATAGAAATCTCTCAATCTAGTAGTAACTTATGTCTACTCATGGTTATGTAAGAAATCCATTCTAAAACTTTACAATAAAATTTTTTAAAAGAACACTTTTTGAAAAACAAAGCTTATATGAGGTATATTTACAATAATAATAATAATCTTTATTACCCGTGAGGAAATTTGTTTTAGAATTGTGCAGTGAAAAAAAACAATATATGATTAGAGAAAACATTAGTACAATAGCCCACAAGATCTACGTTCATAGCCCAGTTTCTCTTGAACATTACATGCGAAATGTACAGCAGTAATTTATATATTGTTCAATCATTTTGAATTAATCATGTCAGTAATTTGTAATAGATCTAGAATTACAATAATACATTAGCGCGATTGAAAATATTTTCACCAATTGTTTTTGTTTAGCGCAATTAGGTCCTACATACTTGCATGTACAATGCGCTTTGGTCACGTGTATTGTTACTCTAGAGCTAGACAAGTGTAACTCTTGTGAAAATAGTTAGTTTTTTTTTAGTAATCCATTGTTAGTTTCAAATTTTTAGGCGACGCCCAAACTCTCTACGCAAGGCTTATCTCCCCTTTGCAAGTACTGTCTCTATATAAAACAAATTTAATTAATTACGAATAATTGATTAACTAATTTGTTGATTTTTTTTATTGATTGGTGTGTTGTCTTCGACAAAGAATAATTGTGCAAAGTTTCAACTTGATCCGATAATGGGAAGTGGGAGAACTAACGTGTTCAGAATTTGTATCAGACTGACAGAGTGATTTGATATAGGCTTTGTCAAAAATAAAATATATTGATATCTTACAAGTCACATTGAAACTTAGGCCTCGTATTGCTTAAAGAATAGGTAGCTATGTTCGAACATGAGATTAGTGAGATATTTTAGGTCCGAACTGGCGATGTTTGAAATGAATCAAAACATTTGTGTCTTACAGAGAAAATCATTTCATAAATTTGCTATAGTTCTAGATATTTCAACGTAGGCCTAGAATTTGTCTAGATCTCTCTCTCTCTCTCTCTCTCTCGGGGTATATTTATTTCAACTTGACCTTGACATAATGCCTCCTCCTCTAGGAAATGGGTGTTCAAACAAGTCTAAGCCGAAAAAAAAATTGCCCATTGTTGTTTTTTTTTGACAATCATAATTTTAGAGCTTTCTCTTGTCATGTCCTTTGGCAGCGTTTTTCAACCTTTTACCTGTGACGTTCCTGAATGACAGGTATCCCTCATCTAGCCAGCAAGGATCTAGGGGAGTGCCCGTTGTTAAGCGCGTTCCTGTATTATAAGTTTCGGAAACTCCTGGCGGTTACAAAGCATTTTGACAGTAGGCCTGAGATGGGCATTCGATGGACATTTACTATAGAGCACGTACGTCTGCAATGGGTCTGGTTATTGTAAAATCGTCTTCATGTTAAAATAGGCTAAGTCTTGTCGCGGATTTTGTAATTCTTTGTTAGTCAACAGAACGATAAACGACAGTCGGCCGTTCGGACCAGAGGTAGTGGATAATTCATATTAGCATAGACGCATTGAAATGTCTTCTTTAAAAAGAATATTTTGAGTCAATCTTATTGCAGATCAAATTTCTCTTGCTTATTTTTTGGAGTGAAGATACCATCTTGACTTGCTAAATATTCAAACATTGATTTATATAAACAATATTTTTTTTGTCATGGAGGACGGTATAACAGAGGTGCCTCCCCCCCCTGAAAGCGCAATAAAGATAAACTCAGTTACCATTTTACCATCACTGGCATAGAAGAAAGTAGCTGGCAGCGAATGACCTCTGACATATACAGTTGGAGAGCTCTCACAAAGGCCGCGGCACACAAATTTGAGGCCCAAAGAAAAGCCTTTGTAGAAGACAGGCGTATAGGGAACTTAAATAGACACCCAGCGGACAACGGGTTTATCTGCATCAGATGTGTAAAAATATGTAGGTCGCAAGTGGGTTTGCGTGGTCATGTGAAACACTGCATTTGGAAAAGAAGACAGTGACATTATTAATATTATTACATTTTTGTCAAGTGGAAAAAAAAATAATTGAACGCCTTAGCGACCCTCTTGATAGTACAGTTTGAGAAACGCCGATGCATGATTTGTTTTACACCATGTTTTTTATATAAAGATTTGGTGAACTGTGCTTTTGTTTGTGACTAGACTGGCAGTGCAAACATTACGCCGTCCTAAGAGTAGGCTACATGTAAACCAATATGAATGCTATACTTACTACTCGTTCAAAAAGCATGGATAAGAGATTATCGTTGAAGTAGTACTTTTTATCGCCGTTTTTAATAAATGTTTGAAGTGCATATTTATCTATTATTTACATGAAATGTAGGCCAACAGTATGGAATAGTATAAATGCTTATTATATTACAGATAATAATATAGTAGTGTAGGTAGCAGTGTAGATAGCAGTGTAAGGCCATAAGGTTGTTGAACCATTCAGACGTCTCCTTTTTATCAGGGATCGGCACTAAACTGTGTTTTTTTTAATAATACATTTTATAACTATATTTATATATATTAGGCCTATACACGCTTGCAGAGGCGTAATTATGGGCCCTAGAAGCGATTTTAAGGTCTGTCGCGACTAATTGTTCAAAAGTGAATCCTAACCCAAAAGGGATTTCACAGTTAAAATGATTTCTCCGTTTGAAAAAAACAAAATGGCCGGAATCGTTTTTTACTATTTTTATGGGGGATTTTCAAAAATGTAGGCCAATCTGTTTGGTGTATACGCTATACATAATAAGGGAGTTTAATTTTCAACTAGCAAAACTAGCTTTCAAATAACTCTTAAATAGCCATGTTCTGCTGGATGTGATCACCGAAGAGGCACTACTCTCTATTCGACATCTGCGCTATGTAGTACTCATTTCGTATGAACGGTATCATGACTCTCCAGAAAGCGTTGTTAAGACCAACTCATGTGTCAGTTTGCCTCAACTGGAATATTGAATCGCTTATAGAACCTCCCCCCCCCCCCCCCCCAAAAAAAAAAAAAAGTACAGACGTAGACGGTGAAAGGAATAGGGTCCTATCTAAACCAACCACCGGCAGACAATGGTTATATCTGCGCTGAATGTGGCTTAATATGCAGGTCGCAACAGTGGCTGCGTAGCCACGGTAAAAATGCTGCATTCCTAATTAATCTTCGGTCTCTAAGACAGGCCTTAATGCCGCCTTATTTTATTATATATATATATATATATATATATATATATATATATATATATATATATATATATATATATATATATATATAGAACCATTGATTCATTTCAGATGGCCTGTTATACAAATAATAATAATAACATAATAAGAATATTATAAAACCTTTAACAACTTGATATGTGCCATAGTGACTTCGATCAGGCCATTTCGGTGGCCCTATCGGCCCATTAGGGTACAGGCCCACCGGGCATTTGCCCAAATACCCATATAGCCAGTCCGCCCCTGGTCTGTATCCAATCCTCTCTCTCTCTCCCTCTCTGTATATAGGCCTATATATGACCTAACCCTGCCTTGCACCAGTGCTTGAGGTGCGCACTAGTGAACGTAAACAGGGAGACACTTGAATGGAGAGAATAACAGTACATCAGGAACTGTGAAGAGTCTGAATGTTTGGGAAACTAAGAGGCCAACTTTTGTGCTGCCTGAAGGTTGTAGTAGGGACCTGGAGCGAAGCGGGAAAGGCTTTCGTTGGTCCACATTCGGGTTAAGTAGCAAAGGACTGGTATACTTAGTAGTAAGACTCTGATGAAGCTGAAGGATGTTATGTGTTTACCCTAGTGAATAAACACAACTATTTATTTCCTGTTAAACTGTGTTGAGTTGCATGCCTTTTCGTTGAGTGCCTACCCTAGAGTTGCAACAATATATATATATATATATATATATATATATATATATATATATATATATATATATATATATATATATATATATATAAGGGCCTTTATACTAGCTGGATATGACCCGCGGCCTGTGGGCATTAGTTTGAGTATTACTGATTTAGTGGATGGTATTTAGATCTTCCCTTCACATTTTTAAAATTTAGCCACAAAAATAAAGCTAGAGTGTGATAATGGGTTTATCCGTTCAGCCGACAAATACTTATCCAATATAAAATACTGTGAAGACGTGTCTACCCAATTTGTTAAAAGTTTTTGTACTTTAATAGAGATACAATTAGCAGTGGCGTCACTAGGCAGGTGCGGGGGGGGGGGGTGACACCCAAGTGGAAAAAAATGCACTTTTCCAAAATGCAACTTTCAAAAATATTACTACCTCAAATGTCTCTCACAGTTTAGTATCAACATTGCCCAAACTTTCTTAATTTAATTATATTTGAATTGTAATCTTCATTTTATAAATTAATGCGTTGTAGACTCCAGGAGAAAGAATTTCTGAAGTTCAGAAATGTAGGAAAATGCTTGGCGGACGGGGCTTCGCCCCGGACAACTTTGAGTGAGCTTAAGGAGCTTTCCAAACATCTTTTCTGACCAGTTGAGTGGCGAACGTAACATTTGTTATTGTAATATACTCAGAAACACATAGAATTAAGCCCCTCGCACACTATTCGACGCTTATGGCTGCAAGCTCCCTCCACAGAAATCAGTCTAAGGCGAATTTCACAGCCACTTCTCAGCATGTGCCCACGAAATTCAGAACTACTAAAAAAGGTGTGACACCATGTTATACGTGGACGGCCATGTTTTTGCGTTCTCTTTTCGGCTTTCATGTTAAGTTTGACTTTCCAAACGTGTTTCGTCTTGTCTAATGATATGTCTCACAAATGGCAATCGAAGTTCTGTCGCCACTTTCCTTAGACGGCGAATACCTGTGCGGGAAAAGATTTCTCTATTGATAACATTATCTTGGTATGTTATTCGTAGGATCCTTCTCAGCCATCACCGCTCAGCATCTTTTGAGCCTTCCACGTCTCGAAGTTAGGCGGCCGTTGGGATAATGATTGTATTGAGTAGGCAGATTTTAATCTCCTGGCTAATTGATGTGTTTGTTCAGAAAGAATGTACTTTTTGAAAGACGGCTCCTGCTTTCCAATCCGACATGCAACACCAAGATATGCAACTTCATCCCTTGAGATAACGCTGCCTAAATAGGTGAACTTTTCTATTTGTTCAAGATCTGTATGGCCAATGTTGATGGGGGTACTGAGTAACCTGCACCCAATATGCATACGTTTGAGGGCGATTTTATCCGTTATCTTGTGTAAACATTTAATTGCATTTTAAAGTAATGCTATGTCTTCTGCGAAATCCATCTCGGTTTGGTTTACTCCATGGGAACCCGAATGCAGCTTGTTTAATGTATTTCTATAACATCGTCGATAATTGTAATGTGAAGAATTCCAGCGTCTGTTGTGACACAACAGCTTGATTTGCTTTAGACATATCGCTGAATTTGGACAAATTATTGCGAGATGCATTATTCTCTAGCTATTTTCAGAGTGATTCAGATGGACACTAGCAAACTTTTTTTTTACAATCTACAATACAAATCAACATTCTTTTTTCGACATAAACCTGTTCAGTATTGATTTGTCTTTTCAGAAGCAGCTGAGAAATACTAGTATACTTTAAAACCTTTTCCGCAAGGAGCTCTTAAATAATCTCTAATAAAAAAATAGGTTCAACTCAATTTTTCTCAATCAATAATGGCAAATTTTTAACTTCTGATAAACTATATTAAAAAGAATAATTGTAAAATATAATCAAAAATCATTTTCAGATGTAACCAATAAATGAATTAGCTTACAGTTTTATTGTTCAACAAAAGAAAAAAAAAGTTGTTTATATTTTTAGGGGGTGATTTTTTCCCTTGGAGGGGGGTGACACCCCGAGCTTCCCGCACCGGGTGACACCGACCCTAGTGACTCCACTGACAATTAGGTACTTTACGTCTATTTTTGGGTTCCATCCGGTTGTGATGGGAACATTAACAATACCCCACGGTTTCCGCCGTTTATGCCAATTTTTATCAATATTGGTTAAACGGTTTTGATTTTTATTCGGGACATAGTCACATACATACATACGCCTTACTTTCTGCTTTATATTATAAAGCTTCAAAGACCAGTTTAGGCGTCAACTTTCCTTGGCTGACATAGAAGTAAGCACCTGGTTGCATGCGGCCTCAGAACGAGACAGCTGGAGGTCACCTACGAAGGCCGCGGGATACCAAAAGAAAATCTGCTGCCGAGGACAAACGCAGACGGCGAAAAGAAAATCTAAATCGACTGCCTGCGGACAATGGTTGTGCTTGCCCTGGATGTGGCAAAATTTGTAGGTCACGGCTGGGACTGCGCAGCCACGGGAAATACTGCATTCCTCACTAATCTTCTGAATCGAAGACTAGTCTTATTATTATTATATTATAAAAAAGAAGATATAAAGTCGTTTCTCTTTTCCTAACTCTACATCTAGATATAGATCTAGATCTAGAAAGTAGATTTAAATGAAACCATTGATTGATATAGGCATACATATGGAACTACACTGGATATACTTTTTTTTTCTCATTATCTCCCTTACAACTCTCACTCTGAGAAGACTATAATGGGTAGTGATTGGGTCATGTTTGTGGGTAATGCATTGCAATAATAACATATTTTCAATAAGAATTAAAATAGAAGTTATTCTGAAATAGAGCATGCAGCAGTAATGTTATTGAAATTATTGTTTTATTGATCATATTTCGATTTAGAATAGATCTACTAGATCTAGATATAAGTCTAGAATCTAGACTAGAATCCAGATTCTATATGCTGTCTCGCATTGATATCCGGTTATAAGAGATGTCTTCTTTTCGAGAAAATGAAAGTTTATGAAAAGTGGTTCAAAACAAATGGCTATCGAAATTCGGCAATGATAGATCTATAAAATGAACGAGAATTGGTTATTTTTTTCCAACATAAGGTGAGTGGATCTTCTTTAACAGTATACTAATTTTAGTCAATTAAGATCTAGATTTAAATTATTAGCTTTTATTTTAGATATCTCTAAAATCTAGGTCTAGATCTTTCTCTAATTCTGTAGTGCACTGACTCAGTGACTCACTGACTGAATGAAGTTTATGAAGAAGACGAAGTCGAAGTATACATAATAACATATGTATAGTCTATAGTCTCATGACATAAGTCATAAGTCTCTTAGTGACTTAACTTGATAAGTTAAAGTTATCATAAGTCATAGACTCTATATCTAAGTCTCATAATGAATGATAATCAACTCATAAGACTCAGTCATAACTGACTCCTAAAGTCCTAAAGTCTGTAGTTTCTCTCACTCTGACTCTCATAGAATGATAATAAATAATAATATTAATATATTATATTTATTATTATATCTAATACTCTATTCTATTCTATATAAGTCTATAGTCTATATTAGATCTAGATTCTAGATCTAGCTAGACTAGAGGTAGAGTGAGAGTCTCTAGAGTAGTTAATCATTAACTTAATGCTATTCAAATACCTATAGTGCCTATAGACTATTGACTATAGGTAACTATAGGCCAAAAATTCAAAGTTTGACTTTGACAGCGCATTATTATTGATAATAGTTTGACATAGAAAAGAAAATGAAGTACATCAAAATCTTCTTTAGTTTTTAAAGAGAATAAGGATGACTACTTAGAATTTCTGTGGCATTTTACGTCTTGAGAGACGATCTTTTCCCTTTGCAACTTCTTGTGTGACTAAAGAGGCCAATCCTTAGAATTTAAATGTATATTATTTGTACCCCTAACTGGCCTAACTATATTTCAATATAATATTTGTTTTATATTATATTTAAGGTCAATCAAATTTGACACACATTATTTGATTCCAAACACCATATAATTTATTTCAAACAGTCTATATTTTGGCATCAATAAACTCAGATTTTATATAAATATTAACTAAATTTTAAGACTATCCCCACACATGAAATCATTAATTTAAGATGTTTTCAAATTATGCATATATACGAACACAAAAAATATAATATAAATATATGAACACACTCATTCTACCAAAATTAGGTCACTGAGATAGACATTTAGACTTATTTTATGTTTGCATGATTAGATGTGTGTTGAATGTTTTTTTTTTTTTTTTTTTTATTTATTCATTTAATAAATTTCCAATACAGATGATCTTTTGTAGTATAGTACAGATTAGGGTGGCCATTTTTGCTAAATAACTGAATCCTCTATATTCTCTCTATATATAAATCTAGATCTATTCTAGATTTTAATACTAATCTAAAATGACTAGGTCTAGATGTAGATCAGTGATGTCCAAAATAGGGCCACAGTATAGATCAGTCCTGAGACGCTGTTCCACCCAGCCCAACCACCATTACATAGACTCATAGTGTAGAAAATCTCCCCCTCTAAAAAAAAAAGTACTATTCTTGTAAACTGTCTTTACTTATGTTAGGGCCTTATCTTTTTCTCTGATGGATTGGAATGTGTGTTTGAGCCACAAATAAAAGATTGTTAAATTTTGTCTAGCAAAATTGGAGAATCCATGGGAATATTTTCCAAAAAGAGACTTGTACAAGAAAATGTCTCAATGGTAAGGCTAGATACAATGTTGCTCATATTTTAAGTAGAGAAATCGAGCCGAAGCTATTCTCCAACACTTCAAATATCCAATTAATTATGATTAATTAAAATGTATAGAATTTTTGCAGGTCAATTTTATTTATTTTTTTCGCTTTTTCATTGTTATAGCCCGCAACGTGAGTGTTGGAAATGAAAATGGCCATCAGGTCGAATTAGGTTGGGCATCACGAATGTAGATCATCATTTAATACAATCCATTTTTCCATTATTTAATAAACATTTTACTATATGAAAGAATGACTGTGTGTAAATTTGTGCGAGAATGGTGTGAACATATATTTTGTTTGCTATAGTTTAAATGTTTTGTCATGTATAATGCACAAATTGTAAGACTAATTTCCTGAAGGCTCAAGGAAGAATAAAGATTTTTATTTTAGATATACTTGTATTTTTATTATAATTATTAAAATATCTTAATTTGTATTACATTTGTTATAATTTTATTTTACTTGGTTTTTAACAGATTTATAACTACAATGAAAACATTTTTTCCCTGTAAAAATAAATTGACTTGCATTGTGCCCCCTCGTCCCCCCCCCCCCCCCCCGCTCACTCTGGCAGGATGTCTTGGGGGCGTACCCCACTGTTTGAGGAACGCTGGCATAAAGTACATCACACAGATTGGACTGAAATTAATAACTTTTAAAAATACTTCAAGATAATTACAACACTATAACTTTTATTAGAAGGTTATCTTGATAAATATTTATATCCTTTGAGTGTAACAGGATTTTATTATTCTTTCTTTGTCTGCGATAATTCTTTCCTTTTCTTTTCATGATACTGTAAAGAGAATTTATTGCTTTTAAATCCTTCCTTCTACTTTTGATAACTCAGTATATCATATTTTTGACGTGCTGAGTTTTTTTTTTTAAAGCTATTTTTATTTCTTTATAAATGATTTTTAAAAATATTTTGCTTTCATCTTTATTACCTACTGCAGGCATGAGTATCTTGAAACCTGTTGGGGTGTTTTGGGACATAGAAAATTGCCATGTCCCTAAAGGCAAATCAGCTTTGAAAATAATAGAAAGAATACGCAAACAGTTTTTCCAAGACTTCAGAGAAGCAGAGTTTATCTGTGTGTGTGATATCAATAAAGAAGCAGAAAGCACAATCAAAGACCTCAATGATGGTCAGGTGTGTTGTTTGTAAAATGTTTTACATGTTTCGGATGTTCCTTCAGAGTTGAAGATAGTTTACTTCCTAGTCCAAACCTCCCGCAGGACGATGGGGGATGGGAGCGGGCAGGATTTGAACCCTCGACCATCGATAAATCCGAACGACAGTCCAGCGCGCAAACCTCACGACCAGGCAGCCATTTTCCTTTGGTCATATATTTTAAAACCAAGCTTTTAAATATGTAAATTAATGTTAAAAATTTTAGATGGACACTCTTATAACTAAACAAAATAAATAATGAAAGTCTGTAACTTTCATGTTATTAAAAAAATTTTATGATATGAAAAATTAATCATATAATCAGAGCACCTTTTATGTTAATCAGCCATTTTTATAAAGCTTATATCAACTCAGTCTGTCTGTCTGGTAAAAAGTTTATTATTTCTCCCTCACCCAATCTCAAATCAAGCTGAAATTTTTGCACAATTGTTTCTTTTTCCAGACAAAGCAAGAATCAGTTTTAAAAAAATAATTAATTAGTTCATTAATTATTGGTAATTAATTATTTTGTTTGGTATCTCGAACAAGGGAAAGAACATGTACTTGACTGATGTGGTGGTATAAGTTGAACTAGCCGCTTTTATACTTTGTAAGTCTCGCCGCTTTAAAATTTGGGGCTAACAATAGATAACTATAAAATCTTCTATTTTCATAAGCAGCAATTTGCTGTCATAGTGATTAGTGTATTGGCTTGTGGAGGCTGAAGAGGCTTTAGCCCTTGAATTCCAATTCAGGTCGTTTGCTTTTTTTTTTTTTAAGTAGTTAAAAAGGGATAACTCAGACACACTCTTCTTTTTGCTCCTACTCCTTTCCAACTGGTTAAAGACAAGTGATAGGATCATACAGTATAGAGAACGCTAACAACTTCAAATAGCATTAAACAAAAATAGTTGGTAAAAATATTTGTAATCGCACAGATTTATTATTGTTAGTCTAGATCTACTACTCCTTTCCAACTGGTTAAAGACAAGTGATAGGATCATAGAGTATAGAGAACGCTAACAGCATGAAATAGCATTAAACAAAAACAAATGGTAAAAATATTTGTAATCGCACAGATTTATTATTGTTAGTCTAGATCTATTACAAATTTAATGACATGACTGATCCAAACTAAGTTTTTAAAAAGCATTTTTTATGTTTTTCTTGTTAATTAAATCCGTTCAAGGGTTTAATTTCTTTGCGTTTAACCATAATTGCATTATTTTTTTTTCTCTATATTGGAAAAGTGATTTAAAAGCTATTCAAATTAAGGGGACTCTTAAGGTAGAAACACAATATTTAGAACATTTTTTTTTATTATGTGGTTTTGTTGTTCAGATAACAAAAATGCAGTGGTTAGGGTTTGTTTAGTTAATGACTGTTAATAATTGTGACAAGGCTGGGGGGATATTACTTCAATGCACTTCTGAACTTTGCAATTGTTTAAAGAATTCTAGTCATATATTTATAATATAAATATTTTAATTTCTCAGATAAATGTGGTTCATATTAATGCAACAGCCAAAAATGCAGCTGATGACAAAATTAGACAAAGCTTACGAAGATTTTCAGATTCACACCCACCTGGAACAAAAGTTATACTTATATCTAGTGAGTTCATACAGTATACATTTTCTTTCTGGTCTTGAATTTAGTGAGTGCATGATTGAAATTTATTTTCAACACTTTTTTTTTTTTTTGATGCATTAATTTTGGATTGGTTTTCCTCATCACTTTGTTGTGGTGTGCAGAAAAATATTTCATTCTTTTAGATATTCTTTAGATTGAGGTTTGTTATTTAGATTACAGCTGTTGTCTTTTGTTGATTCTAATTTCTATTAATCAACCTTTGTTAGTCAATAATCTTAAATGCTACTAGAATGCAAAAAAAAATACATTACAATTCTATGCATTTATAATCACTTCTAATAAAATTAAATAAAAAACTTGAATTCATAATTTATAATTAATTATTTAATTAATGTTGTGGTTGTCAACCACCAAAATTAGATTTGATTAAAAAGGAAGGATTAATGATCATTATATGTAATATAAATAATACATCTTCTCAAGACTATCATTGTTCATTAAACTCTCTCTGCACTGATCTCTGGGCAGAATGTTTTAGAATCAGAAAAAGTCATTTATGATCATTTACACCAATATCCAGTTGTTACTGTGTCATCAAATTGACTCATTGCTAGAATAACATTGACCTCTACAGAGGACACTGAACATAGTGACTTAATGACCACTGACCAAAGGTGTTTGTTTTGACCTCCAACCACTGACTGACAACTGCCACTCTCTATAAATAAACACTTAACATACACTACAACCTTCAAAAGCTGTCTAATAAAATAAATTGCCAATTGTCATTCTAGTCATCATCATCATCACTCCTTTGAGTTCCTCATGGAACATAGGGCCTCGACAAAAACATGCCACTCTCCACGGTCTCTTGCTAGTTTTTTGATGGTTTCCCAGCTCTTCCCGGTCTTCTCTGCTTCTTCAAGTACACTGCATCACCATGTTCTTTTTGGTCGTCCTCTGCATCTTGTTCCCTGGGGGTTCCACTCTAAGGCCTGCCTAGCTCTGTTGCTGGTATCTTTTCTAAGGGTGTGACCAATCCATCTCCACTTCCTCTCTAAGATCTGCACTTCTATATTTTTCTGTCCACTCATCTCCCACAGTTTGGTGTTTTCTACTTTGTCATAGCAGTGTATTTTTAGGATATTTCTCAGGCATCTGTTGATGAAGGTCTGTATTTTTTTTTGTTGTGGCTTCAGTTGTTCTCCATGTTTCAGAACCATACAGTAGGACAGCCTTGACATTAGAGTTAAAGATTCTTAGTTTAGTCTTGTTTGAGATGTGAGGAGATTTCCAGGTTGGTTTTAGCTGTGTAAATGTCTGACGCGCTAGATTTATACAGTGTTTAATGTCTTCATCTGTTTCACCTGATATACTGACTACCACTCCCAAGGTATATAAAATTTTCTACTTGGTCTATTGTCTGAGAATCCAGTACTATGTTTCCAATTTGTTTATTGTTTACTTTGAGTACTTTAGTTTTTTGATGGTTTATTTTGAGGCCTACTCTTTTCCTACTTCGCTTAAAGCTGTGACCTTTTCTTGCATATCCTGTAGTCTGTGTGATAATAGGGCTATGTCATCAGCGAATTCCAGATCTTCCAGCTTTTGTGTGAGAGTCCATTGGATTCCTTTCCCTGTGTTAGAGTAGGTTTCTTTGTTACTGTGTCATCAAATTGACTCATTGCTAGAATAACGTTGACCTCTACAGAGGACACTGAACATAGTGACTTAATGACCACTGACCAAAGGTGTTTGTTTTGACCTCCAACCATTGACTGACAACTGCCACTCTCTATAAATAAACACTTAACATACACTACAACCTTCAAAAGCTGTTTAATAAAATAAATTGCCAATTGTCATTCTAGTCATAGCATTGACAAAATTTTGTTCTTACACTGTATGTCCTTAAGCATTGCATTATCACATAGACAACATAATGTAGTTTGTCCTTGAATGTTAACTATAATATTGCTTTGTTTAAATATACAATGCTTAATGTTAATGGTTTATTTTTTATTGGTGAACAGGTGATGTTAATTTTGCCTCAGATCTGTCTGATTTACGACATAGAAAAAAATTTGAGGTGGTCCTCATACACAAAGCACAAGTTAGTGAGGCTTTGCTTACTTGTGCTACCGAGCATTATCTTTATGAGGATATTATCAAAGATCTTCCAGACAGGCCGGGATATAAGGTATATCATTAGCAGCTGTTTTTTTTTTTTTTTTTTTTAAGAATAGATGTATATTTTTGTTGTTATAAATAAAAAAAAAATGTTCTATTTTATAACTTTTATTAAGGATCGTTGTCATTTGCCTAACCCAAAAAAAAATCCCATATTAAGTTGAATGTTGAATGATCCTATTTAGAGTATTTTTATTTTGAAATCATAATGGCTCCCAATTTAAAAAAAAATGTTTACATGAAGGCTGGACACCTCTAAAATCTAAAGATAAGATACAAAATTATTTTAAAAATACAAATTTACAGTTAAAAGTGTCAGTAGATAATTTTTAAGAAAAAATTTTTTTTTTTTTTTTCAATAGTCAGTAAGCTATGATTATTACGTGCTACTTTGTCATAATGAGGCATAAGTGATCAATTAAAAAGAGGTTGTAGAATGAGGTAGATCTCTCAATTTGATTAGCTTTGTAGTGTAGACAGGCCATCCTTTAAAAAATTTCATATATTGAAATAAATGTTTAGTAGATGATGTTTTTTATTTTAGTGTATTCTGTTAACTTTATTAAAGTAACCGATGTAATTTTTATATTAATTATTTTATTACAAACTAAAAGTATTACGTACCTATCACTATTATTGCAAAAATAGATCTTAATGATATTTAAACTGTCATTGTAACCAAATATTGGTTTGGATACTGAATGCTTCACTGTAGAAGCTTGATAGCCTATCCACTCATGTATTTTTGTAGTTTCTATTTCATTTTTGTTTCAGTTCATAATAATTGCTGATGATCATACTAATATGACTGACATGTGTATTCAGTTTATACCTTGTGTTTCTCAAATTTTTACCTGTTTCTTTTCTTCTCTCCCCCCCCCCCCCCCCTCCAATAAATTTACTATGTACTAAAGGCTTTACAATTTTCTTGGCATTTTTCATCCTAATTTAAAAAAAAAAAAAGTTCAAATTAAGTCAAATACTAAATGCTAGGGACATTCAAGGACAATATAGCGCACATTATAAGATTATGTTGGTGTTATGCAAGGGGCCTTTTAATGGTCTTGTTTAAGTCACACAGAATATGTCAAAAGAACAATGGTACAGCATTTAATTGAATTGTATTGTTCTGATGTGAGAAAAACAGAATAATGTTTGTGGAGACGTATTAAAAGGTATTTTTGAAAACATTTTAAGTCAGTCTTTGCAGATGCTTCTCATAAAAACTGTTTGCATTTTTAAAATGTTACACTTAGAAGATGAAACAATATCTCTCTCAATAATATTATAATAATTTTTTAAACAATTGTAATTATAGCCTTTTGACTTGATTAATGTTCAAAACATTGTAAAAGCAACCTTTTTTTTTTTTTTAGGTTTCTTTGAAAAATAAATTGACCCTCCTCTTGTCATCCCATCATGCCATATAGTCCACAAATTGTTCCTAATAAATGTCATGTCAGTATGATCTTGTCAAGCTTGCAATAACTTTGGCTCTATTCAAAGGCTTTAAAGAATTCTCTCTATGCCTTCCAATAGGAGGTCTCAGACAATGTTCTTGTAGCATATGGATACAGCAAAGATTGTCCTGATATCAAGGTCAAACAAGTGCTCAAGATGTTGTCCAATAATTGTGGTGGGAGGGTGATTTCCATTGGTCCTTTGTTTGCTATTTTAAAATTTGAGACTCCGGAATTCGCTGAAAGGTAACATTTTTAATAAATTTGTTTCTGTGTTTTAGTGGTCAGAACAAATATTATCCTTTGTGGCACATTAGATAGAAACTGTGTTTCTTATATTATTCTAACATGGTCTGATATTAGTTTGTTATATAATAATATTACGCCTACTAGTCTCTACCTCAGCTACAAGTCATTACACCTGATCTCTTGATTTCTTGATACTGACTTCAAACTATTATAGACCTAAATCAAAGGGTGTGGAAATAAGGAATAAATAGAGTCTACATTTATAGCACATGTCTTTTTATTAAAGGTGTCCCTACCCCTCATTCCCTTTTTTTTTAGTTTAAAAAAGAAAATTTGAAGAAAAAAAAAATCAATAAGAAAAAAATGTACTTGTATTTTTTTGGGGTCAAAATCATTGGTGCATAAAATTGTGCTGTAAAGACCAGACAGTTATTAGGAAGGTGGAGAGACATGCTGACCTACTTTTTTTTTTCTCTGGAGGGTATAAAAAATAAAAACAACACAGACAAAAAAAAAGTGAGTTAAGGTCAAGGTGTGTTCATTAGCTTCTGGTCAACACATGATTGTCCAGTGATTTGCTGACCACATGTGGACCATTACAGCTTTATCCAAGTCTAATGTGTGCATGTACTTTGTCTACACTTTCTCTTTAACTGACTGCATTTAGATGTAAGAGTTGGAGCTATTTTTTTGAGAGCTTTCTTAGTACTCAATCCTACCAATGTTATTGTTCCTTAGGGTGGGTTTATTAGTTAGCATTAAGTCAATCATTGTGAATTGTTTATTTTCATTTCAGTGTTATCTTTATTGATTCATTTTTACATTTCTATACTTCTGATTTGAAATGAGCAACATTAGTTTCCACTAGTGTTGCTATGCACTGTAAAATTTAAGCAGGCTTGAATTTAGATGAAAACAAATGTTGACAAACATGAACCTGTTAGTTGATGCAGTCATACTTTATCTACTTACTAGTAAACTTTTACAAACATATTTTGTTTGCATTACTTTAAATAAGCATGTAGCCATTAGAAACAATTGGTGAACATGAATCCAAAAGTATATTCAACATATTTTGAAATCTCATGTGACAGAGCAAAGAAGAGAATGAATGGAGAAGAAGTGTTTGGAAGAAAAATTACAGTTTGTTTGCCAGAGGAAACACCTTTTTTTAACACTGTGAAAAGTGAGTGAAACGTTGTACTGTTTACTTTGAGCATTTATACAATCAACATTCAAAAGTTACTTTTGATTTAAACTATCAATACTTTTTTACAAACCTCTATTCAACTCATACCTTCATGGAAAATAAAACCTTCTGGGTTGGTGGGTGGGCTCAAAAACCTGGGTGGATACTGATCACAAAAATCTCCTAGACAGTTGCTGTATATTATTGGAAAAATGACTAGCTTGTTGGTCAAACTGGGAAAACTCAAGTTAAGCCGTTATAACTTTTCAAACTAAAAAAGGAAATTTAAATTTGGCTTGAGAACCAGAGAATGTTTATCTTAAACAGACTCTACATCTTTGAGTTTTTCCGCATGTATATCCTATTCAGTAAAGAGTGGGCAGGGTAAGAAATGTTGAATTTTTTATTACTTAAGAACATAATAATTGCTCTACAAGCTATATAAAAGAGGTATTGCCTTTTTTTTGTTCATTTGCATACATAAGTTACATTGTAACCTGTACAACTTTTGTACTTATTGATGTACTTCTCTGTTTAGTAATGTGCAAAGTCCTAAAATGTAGATTTCTTTCAGAATTGTTATCATCCCACACATCCAAAAGGCAGGAGAGTCCTTCTCCGCAAAGGCGTCCGGGAAGAGAAAGAAACAACTCACGTAGTTACACGCCTAATAACTATGACAGTGGCTTTGGGTATCAGAATGGCTCAAATTACTTGCTGGGGGACAATTACAGTGATGAGAATGATGTGGTAAGTTTTTTTTTCTTCTTTCTTTATCATTTAAAATGTTTAAAATTAAACTTTTGATGTTAAAGTTGGCTCTGAAATCTAGTTTTAAGCTAAACCTAAGACCATTAGTAATAAAATGTATAGACATTTATATTATTTCTACCAGTGGCAGACTGCACATGATGATATCCATCAAGGGATGATACAATTTACAAAAAAAGGCTTTTTGCAACTTAAGAGAAATTTATTTTTTTTTTATGATAAAAATATTGACAGTAGCTTAATAGTTTTACATGTTTCTGTATGTTTAATAAAATATTTTTTTTGCTACATAACTGATTGAAATTCCAACATGTCCAGAGGATTGTGCCGTTATTCAAAACTGAAATAGGTTAAACCTTAATTTCCTCTGTATATGGAAAAAGTGGATGCAATGAACTGTTGTGTAGGACATGTTGGCTGAGTGGTAAAGCTCTTAACATTTGATCTGAGGGATCTCAAGTTTGACTGGGATTTTGAACTTAGGGATTTTTAAGGATGTTTGGAGTCCAATTAATCAGTACCTGACGTGTATTGGGGAAGTAAAGGCAATTTGTTATTGTGCTGGCCACCCTCATTAACCTTGGACCATAGAAACAGATGAGCTTTACATCATTTGCCCCATTGATCATAAGGTCTGAAAGTGGTACCACTTTAGGCAAGGCCTAATCACTTTATACTTTGATGGTGATAAATCTTAAAAACTTTCAAAGTTTTCAAAAATGGAAAACATTGGCAGCAGGACTTGACTTTATAATGTGTCCAGCTCAGGTGTATGATAAATTCAGCTAAAATGTGTGGAATACATCAGAGTACATTCAGTCCTGAAAATAACCAATAAACGAGCAACACTCTTTTTAGAATAGAAACTGCATTCCTCATTAATCTTCAGACTCGAAGACAAGCCTTATTATTATTATCCCCTTCAAAGAATGTTTACTTTCTTTGCTGCTTCTATTCATTGATGGGATATTTTAACTCAGTATACCTGAGTGTCATTTCAAAGATATCAACTTGCTGACAGAATGATTCCATCAAATGTTTGACAGCTTTTGAAGTTCTGTAATCGATTTGAAAACAATATTGCTATCTATGATTTTGCCTTTTTCTCATTCTGAGCAGATGTAGTGGATAAAATCACAAGAAAACCTTAAGACTAAAAGTTTATATTTCCACAAAAAGCATGAAAAAAAAAAGCTATTGGAAAGGCTTTTCAAAAATCAAATCAGCATGTTATTTCAATAGGGGGAGGGGACACTATAAGCAAAATGTACTGTGTGACAAAGCCTCTTTATTCGACCTTTCTCAGTGTCTGGATTAACCTGATAGTTTTGAAAAAAAGATTTTGAGAGCTAACTTTGCAAAATGTGAATGATGAGAATTAGCTTATTTGAAAGCAAGTTTTTAAAAAATGTCTTGATGATGCTTGGTTTGGTCATTGTCTAGTGTTTTTAAAGCTGTATATCTTTTGTTCTATTTGCAGAGCCAGTTGTCAGAATATCAGTTTACGCCAAAGATATATGATCTCAAGTCTTACAAAACACCTGGGGGCCCAGTTGTCAGCAGCTGCCATGTACCCACTGCCAGTGCTAACAGTAGCAGCTCCAGCCCCAACCACACCCACACTCTCCCAAACTCCAACTCTGAGAAGTATTACCACATCAAATCTAAGCCTTCATCTCTTGATGGTTCTCCCTTTAATAATGGGTCAGCCTGTGATATCCAGCAATCTTCCAGCGTCATGTCAGGTCCAAGCTTTCCACTGGGTGACCTAAACAAAGTCACCAGTGGGTGTGACTCAACAGCTGTGTTTAAAAGGAAGCTATCAGATATACCTATACCTTCATTTGGTTTTAGAGACATTCCTCCTCCTCCTATTAAGTACAGTGCAGAGACAAAATCTTTATCCTGTGATCCAATTCAGGTAAAAGGATTGTTGTACAACTTATGTAATGTAATGTTATGTAATTAAATAAACCCAAACTTGAAGTTTGTATGATTTGAATTGAGCATAAGAGATTATTTTCATCAACTAACATAAGAAGATTTATCTGTCTCATCATATTAAGTTTGTAATTCATCTTCTAGGCTTTGTACCCAGACATTAAAAAAATAATTAAAATTATATATATATATATATATATATATATATATATATATATATATATATATATATATATATATATATATATATATATATATATATATATATATATATATATAAACTATTTGATCCTTACATTATCTTTGTAACTTGTATGTATTGTATACAATATATTGTAACTTTTTTTCTTTGTTGAAATATATACTCAATAATTTTAACAAATTCTTCTTACTGGAAGAGGCAGACGTACAAGTAGCTCTTGTAGTATTTGGAACATTTAGATACAGGACTTTTTTTTTTTGATAGTCAAATTTTATTAGACAGTGCTTTTAAAACAAATTTTTATATTGTACTGATTGTTAGGGTTTGACATTGAATAAGGTTCGAATGTTAGTAATCTTCACATCGCAAAGAATATAGTTGATTAGACCTTGTGGTTTTACCTTTTGAAATTTGACTTGTATTATAAGCTACATTGTCCCATTTGAAACTATTTTCTTGAAAGTATCTACTTTCCACTCCAGCATCCTTGACTGTGAAATCTCTTCAACAAAACTGACTTATTATTAATAGAAGCAATTTTTTTTTTTTTTTTACCTATTTGACCATCTCACCAACTCTTGTAAAAAAAAAAAAAAAAAAAAGTAACCTTATAAAAAAGTATAGATTAGTTTTCCACATTGATGCTTTCTGCTTTTCAGCTGGTTGAAAATGCTTCCAAGGACAGTACTACCTACATAATGTCAAGTTCATCTGGTCTAGACCTAACTCCTCATCCAGATTTACAAACGCCCCCTTCTCAACCAGCAGTGAGTTTATTTGGGGGACACCAGAACACACACTTTAATTCATCTCAGGGCTCAGCTTTCACTAAGCTCCAGCCAGTCAGCTTGTATCAGAATCATATCAAGCAACCCTACTCCCAGCATCACCAGCCTCGAAGCATGTCCGTCCCAGTGCACAATAACACTGCTGTCCCCAAAGATAAACTGGCATCGGAAAATGAATTAAGTGCTTTGCAGGGTTACCCTCCAGCCAATACCTTTAGGAGCCAGTCACAGAATGCTGGAGTTTTTAAAAAACCTATTTCACCTCAGAAGACTTTCAAGTAAGATTTGTTGTCCTTTGTAAGATTTGATTGGATCCATGTTAGGCAATCTATGGAAGATATCTGATAAAACAGTTTTCTTATTTGAAGTATTCTGGCTTACTAAGACATCTTCTGTTTAATTATTAGAATGCTTTAACTAAGCTCATTATCAAAAACTCAAAATTCCGCTGCTTTTGAAAACTAATGAAATAAATTTGGGCATTACAAATCATAAACATATGATTTTGAATACTCTAGTTTTGGCTTACATATTTTTTTTTTTTTTAGTAGAAACCATCTCAACTCAGGTAGCTATAGCACAAGCAATTGTCAATCCAGTCCAAGGGTACAAAACTCTAGTCAAAGCAATGGAAAAGATCATTTACGGCACAGCTTCTCTTCTGATGGTGAAGACAGGTCAGTCAGACATATTGAACTCCATTTTTTTTATTTACATTTATGCTTTATTCATGTTTTTTTTGTTTGTTTGTAATAGGTTACTTAAAATTTAACCTTAACCATCACACTTGTATAAATCTGAAATAAGACAGATTTTCCTATTCTAGACTTAGTTACTATGTAAAATGAAGTCACTAAATACTACACATACATTATTTCAGGCCCTATAGCCCTTCAGGTAATTCATCCTCCAACATTAAAGCAGGTTTCCGCCCTCGTCTACCATCAGCACCTCTTGTCTCCTTACCAAATAGTCGCACACCTTCACCATTTTCTTGTCCATCATCAAGCCGTCCAAGGTCCAAACAACACGGTAGCAACTTGTACAGGGTACCAACTCCAGATGAAATTGGAGAACCATCAACTGACTACATCAATCCAGAGTTTAACCCAGACAGAGATTCTTATGTTGAGCTCATTGTCTCCAACTTGGACTACAACATCCAGCCCAGGGAGTGGAGGAAAATTATTTATGCCACGTTTTTCCCCCATGTCAAGGTAAAATTTTGTGTCCACATTTCTTAGCTTCTTTATATATTGTTGAAGAAAGGTCTTCAAGTAGTTTCTCTTTTATATATTGTAAAGTCTGTCATTGGCTTGTCTGTTTGTTAGCGCATATCTCTAGCTTGAGAGTGATAAGAAGTTAAAAATATTAGTCCAATTTCAGATTTTCAGTTTCTCTGGTCATCAATTTCAGGGCAAGAGGGGAAGTTTGCTTAGCTCCAGATGGCTAAAGAAAGATGGTTTACTTATGAAAATAATGATTAATAGATACTGGAAGCTTTTAAAATAAAATAGAAACTTAATATAGAACAAGGTTACAAGACAGTTTGTGTGGAAACACAAACTCAAATTCCACGCAAACTCAAAATTGGCCCCCAAAGTGGTCCACCTAGAGTCTTCACCAGGATTCGAACACAGGACGTCCGGTTCCAAGTGCTTTTACCCCTCAGCCACAGCATCTCTATATATTCATTTAGCATACTTATATTTTTTTTTTAAATAATAATTAACCTTATCCATGCTTTAAAAATTAATAACATGTTACATGTAATAAAGAGAAATTAAAAAAGATTTATTCTTCTTATAAAATTAGATAAATTGGCAACGCGAAAAAAAAATTCTTGACCTTCTTTAAGCTACAATTGAATTGTGTACAAATGACTTAAAAAGACTCCAAGACTTTCCCCTCGCAAATAAAAATTATCTCCATTGTCATTTTTAATACAAACTAGACATAGATTTAGACCCTAACCCTAAGTCTAAGTCTAGATCTAGAGTTAGATCTAAGTCTAGATCTAGAATCTACTATATCTAGACTAAAACTCGGTATGAATTTACACGTTTAATCATAAAGTTACTAGATCTAGGCCTATGTTATGATCATGAATAGTAGGCCTTTGTTACCGGGTTATAGTAATGGTGTACTATGCTGTTCGTATCCGATTCATTTCTTAATGTGATGCTATTGTTTACATAATAAATAAATCTGCACCCCTAAGCTGTCAGAAGATAAGTTATTGCCTAAATAATAATTTTTGTTTCAAATTATCAATACATTTATAATATATATATATTATATCTAGATCTGGGCTCTATTTAGTCTTATTTAGACTGAATAGTGTAGCCCCCTATAATGAGGATATATCAAAACTGCGCGCTATAAAAGTAGTTCTATATATTTGAAGCTTGTAACTAAAATTCGTATCAAGTTCGTATCAAAATTCTTTTATAAAAACATTTGAATGAGTAATCTATTCAATAAGTTTAATAAATGGAAAATATATTTTATAATGATCCATTGACACTTTTACCATTGTGACCTTAGATGCAAATTTTTTGTACCAATGCGCGAATCTATAAATGAAGCTTGAGTTATTTATGAAGTCCATGACCTTTTAAAAAAAAGTTACCTCTCCTGAAGTTTTTCATTGAAAAGTGGTGTAATTTTTTGAAAAATCTGCTTGCATATATAATTTTTAAAATTAGATGGTTCACTTTCGGAAAAGAAAAAGTAGCCGTTGTATCAGAACTTTGAATGATCTAAAATATCATGATGTCCGATTTTCATTTTCTCTTCTAGTTTCTAATCTAAATGGGATGGACAGACAGGCCACACAAAACTAATAGCGTCTTTTCCCCTTTTGTTGGCCGCTAAAAATCAAGAAAAATATTTTTGATTGATACAAATAGACAATGAAAAACTAGTTTCCTTAAAATAATGAATGTACTAAAACTTTTCAGATTTTAAGCATACATGTGAGACTGCAAGCAGACAACACATCCATGGCTGTTGTCAGATTAGTTTCTGAGCAAGATGCAAGATTTGCCATAACCCAGTTTCATCGACGTAAAATAGGTTACAAGAGAATTAATGTGCAGTTCAAAACTGACACCTCTCAGTCACCCGCAGAATCACTCAGGTAAATAATGGACAAGATTTCTATTTTGTCAAGTACAAGAAATGTTCTAGATTTTCATTGAATTAAATCTTTTTGTTTTTTTAGGACTGACACCATTGCCCTGCTGATGGAGACAAAAGAAAACAAGATGGCCCTGGCTCAACTTATTGATAGATTTGATAAAAGGTTCATTATTATAGCTTTAAACAACATTTTACACACATTTTATTTCAGAAAGTAAACATGTATTCAGTTATCAATCTTGTTATTAGTTGTTCTGTCAATAATTTTGTGATTTCGTTGCTTAAACAAGATGAACTATGTTATGGAATCTAATACATCACATTTTGCAAATTCTCTCAAATCCTTGGACTCAACTCTCTTCAATTTTCTTGCCTAGGTCTTTAACAATATTTAACTCTAGTAAAATCTTGTACCCTATCAATAAACTCAGTCTGTATTTTGTAGTGTATTTTGTAGAACATTTATGTATTTTTTAATCAATAAACATTAAGTTTATTGAAATATTTTTAAAAATCATTTTTGCATCTTTTGTGTCTAGGTTTCACAAATCTGTGAGTGTCTCTGACATTTACAAAATGAGGGATATTATACAGGTTATAGAATCAGGTGGGGCAGGACGGTGGGTCAAACTCCAACCAGGAATCTGTCGTTCACCCACACCTGTACAGAATGCAGATGGGGAGGTGAGTTACCATTGGAAATGATCTTATTTAGATATTCAGTAAAAATTCATTATTTAAATCAATAATTGTATTTTATTGATTCTATCTACATTTGGATTATTAAAAATAAAATGTCAAATCCATTGTTGTCCTATCTACAGCTTTCTGAGGTTTTGGAACAACCAGTGTGCCCTATTCACTGTGTTGAAGGCAGTCTGTCTTACACTGAAGCTCTCAACTCCTGCATGTTGCCCAATGTACAGATTCTGCGGAAACATTTTGCCCCTCAGCTTCATTCATTGCTTCTGTCCCACAATGGTTACATTCCACTGATGAGGTAAAAAAAATGTTTAGCCTTTGGGAAGTAACTTTTTAGATCAGAGCAGCTTGTTATCTAATACATGATTGACTCATTGAAACAATTTTTGTTTTATTTAGCTTTCCAGCTTGTTATACTGCTGAGTTCCAACCTATAGAAGCTTGTACTGATGGTGGTATTCCACTGGAACATGTTATTAGCTGTGTTCCTGGAGTGGAAATAACTGTGTCCAAGATTGGAGTCAAGATGATACAGTTCCAAGAAAATAGGGAGCAGTTCTATGGTCAGTTCTGTACATGTGTTGAATAAATTCTTGAGAACCATTAACTTTTATAATGACATTCAAGAGCTATACTGAAGTCCACTTATGATATAGTTTTCTTGAGTAACTCCAATATCAGTGCTAAATTGGTGAAAACGTTAAAACATATGTAGCATCATCGCCTTAGGTTAAACTAAGATCAAACATATGTAGCATCATCGCCTTAGGTTAAACTAAGATCAAACATATGTAGCATCATCGCCTTAGGTTAAACTAAGATCAAACATATGTAGCATCATCGCCTTAGGTTAAACTAAGATCAAACATATGTAGCATCATCGCCTTAGGTTAAACTAAGATCAAACATATGTAGCATCATCGCCTTAGGTTAAACTAAGATCAAACATATGTAGCATCATCGCCTTAGGTTAAACTAAGATCAAACATATGTAGCATCATCGCCTTAGGTTAAACTAAGATCAAACATATGTAGCATCATCGCCTTAGGTTAAACTAAGATCAAACATATGTAGCATCATCACCTTAGGTTAAACTAAGATCAAACATATGTAGCATCATCGCCTTAGGTTAAACTAAGATCAAACATATGTAGCATCATCGCCTTAGGTTAAACTAAGATCAAACATATGTAGCATCATCGCCTTAGGTTAAACTAAGATCAAACATATGTAGCATCATTGCCTTAGGTTAAACTAAGATCAAACATATGTAGCATCATCGCCTTAGGTTAAACTAAGATCAAACATATGTAGCATCATCGCCTTAGGTTAAACTAAGATCAAACATATGTAGCATCATCGCCTTAGGTTAAACTAAGATCAAACATATGTAGCATCATCGCCTTAGGTTAAACTAAGATCCTTCTTCCCCAAATCAAAGAAATTGGTGAAAATTATTTTATTCTTTGAAAAGAATTTCCATACAATACTTTCAGTACTTTTCAGAAAATCTTTTGATTTTAACATGGATATTATTTAGCTAGAAGTACTACAATTTTCATATTATTTTTGGATCTCTTGTCACAAATATTTAGAGAAACAGTTGCTATCTTTTTCAGACATGATGAAAAGTAGTAGTTGGCAAGAATTGGGCAAGATTAGTCGCGAGGTGATGGAGCTTCTCCGCCAGCAGTCCAACTGTATCATGCCAGTGTCCAGGTTTATTCCAGCATATCATCACTACTTTGGGAGACAGTGCCGAGTAGCAGATTATGGATACACTAAGTTGCAGGAATTGTTTGAGGCCATCCCACATGCTATCCAAGTAAGCTTGTCGAAAAATTGTGCATTGAAAAAAAAAAGTTTTCTTTTTTTAAAAATATCTCAATATTTACTTTTGCCAGTCCTTTTGTATTCATGTTTGTGTCCTAGTTTACTTACACATTTTGATTTTTCTTCATTGTGTAAATCTCCTGTCCATTGCAAAGAAAACTAAATAGAAGCCTGGTAGTGGATTAATTACTCTAGTTTAGATTTTTAGTTCTTTCTTCTGGATTGATTAATGACACTAAGAATATATGTATTAGGAATGGCAAGTTAAGTTACTTTTTTTTTTTTTGTTTTTTTGTTGTTTTTTTTTAAAGATATTAGGTACCGGTGATAGAAAAGCTATAACTTTAAGTCCAAGAGCTCAGCTTAAAAGATTCACCACAGATATACTGAAGGTGGTCAAAGCTCAACCTGCTAAACAAGTTATGTTGGACCACTTCCCACCAGCCTATGGTAGGTTATGTGTGTATTTAGGATGTGTTTCAATTCATTTGAATTAGATTATTTTATTTATTTTATTTACTTCATACTATCTAATAACCCTGTTACAGAGAGAGTCCTGAATAAACCTTTGTACCTACCTCATTATGGTGTATGTTTTATGGAAGATGTGTTGATGGATATACCCACCACTACACTCATTGTAAGGAAACATTTGCTAGTCCTTTAAAACATTTTCTAGTTCATGTAGAGACCTTTTCATTTCAGTAGATAACTTTGTGTTCTATACATTACTCCTATATTCTCATTTCAGGTCATTGAGGAAGGCAATCAAACACTGCTGGCTCTACCTAGAAGAGGTAATTAACTATTAGATAACATAGGAGTCATTTTCTAGCTTACTCAATGCATGCTATTCTTTTCATCCCTTCAATGGCAGGAGAATATCAAGTCTGCTTCATAGAATTCAGCATTAGATATGTACTTGTCTACTTTCCATTCAACTTAGTAATGTTTTATTATGTCCACATTTCCAGACCAAACACCTGAGGAGGTAGAAAGAACCAAACAATTTGCCTTAGAAGTGGTAGACCTGCTCAAACAGAACCCACAGTGTAAAATGCCATTTAACAAATTTATTCCTGCCTACCACCACCACTTTGGCCGACAGTGTCGTGTGGCTGACTATGGGTTCTCTAAGCTGGGAGATTTATTTGAAGCTGTTTGCCATATTGTGGAAGTAAGTTTGAATCAGTGTATCAGTTGAAATTATTTGTTTGTGTTTAAATATATTTATTTCAGTTTAAATTTTATAATAATAATTACAAAATCACTAATGTAATAAATGTGAAAAATTTTATTTTTTATATTGCTTTGACGTTCCACATAAATTTAGTTTTTGTTGTAAGATAAACAATAATCAAGTATTTGTCATGGGCTTACATAAAATAATTATCAAGTATTTGTCAGGCGCGGTGGCTTAGCGGTACATCATTTGGCTTCTGACCCGGGGTCCCGGGTTTGAATCCTGGTGAAGACTGGGATTTTTAATTTTGGGATCTTTGGGCGCCTCTGAGTCCACCCAGCTCTAATGGTTACGTGACAATAGTTGGGGTTGGTTGTTGTGCTGGCCACATGACACCCTTGTTAACGGTGGGTCACATAAACAGATGACCTTTACATCATCTGCCCTATAGACAACAAGGTCTGAAAGGAGAACTTTTTTTTATTTATTTGTCATGCACTTAAGTATTCATATATTTTCAGATTGAGGAAGATGGTGAAGAAAAGTTCATCCATCTTTGTTTATCAGAACTTCGCAAAGTATTGTGTGATCAGTTAACAACTTTGATCACTCCCCATGGCTTTATTCCTCTGCACAAGTTACTCAGTGAATATGGAAATCAGTTTGGTTTTAATCTGAAGCTGGAGGATTTCAAAGTAAACTCACTCAAAGCCTTGTTGCAGAAATTGAAATCCCATATTAAGGTGACAAACATTTATATATTTGGGGGGGGGGGGTTTGAGACATTTTAATAACTGAATCTACTGGGCACCATAACTATGGACTGTTGTTTCTTAATTATCTATTTTAAAGTCGTAAGTCATTGAAAGATTTTGGTAGACCTACTTAAAGTGTATATAATTGAGTGTTAGGATCTCTTCAGCCCATCTGTTAAGTTTTTGTCTTTGAGTTTAAAGATAAAGGAAGATTGCAGTATTCCATCTGGCTAAACAAACCTATCTGTGACCTACATATTTTGCAAGATCAAGGCAGACAAAGCCTTTGGATGAAACCTATAAAATATCTAATTGTATCAAAGATTTTTTTATATGGAAAATTAAAATGAGTAATTCAAGTCTGATTTACAAATATCCTGGCTGTTACATCTGTGATTGTCTTTCTTGAAATTCATAAATTGTTTCTTCCTTACTGCAATACTAAATATTGTTCAAACTTGTGCTTAAGAATGGAATGATTACAACTTGTTTGATCTTATGTTGTTTGCTACTGTTGGCTTTTGTTTTGGAGCACAGATTGAAGTCAGAAATGGCCAGGAGGTTGCTACCCTGGTCAAAGAATCTCAGATCCCAAAGTTGGGACTGCAGGTCATGCAACTCTTGATGGATGAGTCTGGTGGTAGCCTGCCTTTGATGGAGTTGACTTTAAGATATGAGTCTCTCTTTGGTGTCAGCTGTGATGTTGACCAGATCCGTGAAGAGTTGTCAGATTATATACAGGTCAGTGATCAGACAAAAGAGAACAAAATCAAATTGATGAAAAAAAAAATTAAAAATGTCACATTGTAATAAACATTTTATGAGCATCTCATTTCATATTTATTTCAACACTGTTTCTTTTCTAATGAGCTTTGATTGTGATAAATTTTGCATGTCTAATGATTTCTAATGAATATGATTGAACAAATAAATCAATGAATATGATTGAACAAATAGTGCTTGTCTTGAGTTAGTATTTATTTGGTTATCAGATAGACGAAGAGGAAGGGGACAGTGGTGGAGTTATTAGACTGACTACTCAGCAAATGTTGGGACGCAATTTGCGCCTACTATTGCTCCACAAGCAGCGCATCAGCATGAGTGACCTCCCCAGTATGTACAAAGGGCAGTATGGTGTGGAGCTGACCCCAGCTTTGTATGGCTTCACCAGCCTGTACCAACTGCTGCTGTCCTTCAGCCACATTTTGGATGTGAAGGGAAAGCCGACTCAGAAGTACATTGTCTTGTCTAGTGTGCTCTCAGTTCCAGGTAGCTTTCACATCTGTCAGTTCAGTTTAAAACTTTGACTTTGTTTTTGTTGTATTGAGACTTAACACTGTTTTCATCTACCTCTTTCTAATAGCTTGTATATAATGTTTTGCTTTAGGTACCCTGCCCCCGGCACGTGTGGATTTGAAATCACCTACACAAACTAATTCATATCAAGGTGGTAATCATCATATTTTACTATAATTCTTAATGTCAAAAACTTTTTCAAAACTTGAATAAGTTGTGTACTAACTGATGCTAATATTTTTACCATTACAGATCAAAATGGATCCCCAACTCAAGCACTTGAACTACTGCGTCATGCTTCCAATTTATGGGATCCAAGAATTGCCTCACAAGTGAGTTTGGAGCAATCTTACTTTCATCGAAACCATACTAGCATGTTTTATTAACATGAACAGACATGTTTTTCTTACAGAGTAAAAAATGTTCCATTTTTGTGTAACATTATCATTCATTAATTATGACATCAAACTAATACTCTTGACAAAAGGTTGTTCAGCTGTATAATGGAGTAATTCTCTTTTTTTAAAGAAGTATTTTTTTAATATTATACTTCTAAGCTTCAAAATTTTCTTTTTTTTAGAAAAATAAATATATCTTAAGTATTCAATGAGCTTGAAACAGGGTCTTATTTCAAGAAAATTTTATTTATCCTTTTAATAATAATAATATTTAAGGAAATATTGAAAAACAAAACTTTCTCCAAACATTCGTCCAAATCTAATGCATTCTTGTTTTTCAGGGAGGTGTAAGTCTTTCATCTAATTTCTTGTCCAATACCTCACCCCCTGTGATAGCCACAAAAATCATGGAAATCCTGAACAGTGCCAAAGCTAGTGCAACAGTATCCAATAATGAAAAGGTTTCTTCTTGTCTAATATCTCCTGATGACATTCCAGAAACTTGGCAGATGAAAGCAGGAGCTGACGCAGACAAGGTGAGGTTTAACATCTGGCGCTAATTGACATTTCCCTTGAACCATTGGAGAAAACCATTAGAAGAATCACTAGCACTTTGATACTTAAGAACCTGATCTTTGATTCATTGTACATCACATTTGCTAGATCTTTTTTACAGCTGCAACTAAATAGATTTATCTTTGATCCTTAGTACATAACTAAAGTGCTAGAATATTCTTACATGACTAGAACATTCCTGCTTAATTTTAGATTCATTTCTTGCCAGATCTTTATACAACTACAAAATAAAATGATAGATCTTAGGTACACGACTACAACTAAACTGCTTTATAATTGATACATGACAACTAAACTGCTTTATAATTGATACATGACAACTAAACTGCTTTATAATTGATACACAACTAAACTGCTTTCTATATGATACTTGACAACTAAACTGTTTTGTATTTGATACATGACAACTAAACTGCTTTCTATTTGATACATGACAACTAAACTGTTTTGTATTTGATACATGACAACTAAACTGCTTTGTATTTGATACATGACAACTAAACTTCTTTGTATTTGATATTTGACAATTAAACTGTTTTCTATTTGATATATGACAATTAAACTGTTTTGTATTTGATATATGACAACTAAACTGCTTTGTATTTGATACATGACTTCTAAACTGTTTTGTATTTGATACATGACAACTAAACTGCTTTGTATTTGATACATGACAACTAAACTGCTTTGTATTTGATATTTGACAACTAAACTGTTTTGTATTTGATACATGGCAACTAAACTGCTTTGTAAATGATACATGACAACTAAACTGCTTTGTATTTGATACATGACAACTAAACTGCTTTGTATTTGATACATGACAACTAAACTTCTTTGTATTTGATACATGACAACTAAACTTCTTTGTATTTGATACATGACAACTAAACTGCTTTGTATTTGATACATGACTTCTAAACTGTTTTGTATTTGATACATGACAACTAAACTGCTTTGTATTTGATACATGACAACTAAACTGCTTTGTATTTGATACATGACAACTAAACTGCTTTGTATTTGATACATGACAACTAAACTGCTTTGTATTTGATGACAACTAAACTGCTTTGTATTTGATACATGACAACTAAACTGCTTTGTAAATGATACATGACAACTAAACTTCTTTGTATTTGATATTTGACGATTAAACTGCTTTGTATTTGATACTTGACAACTAAACTGCTTTCTATTTGATATATGACAACTAAACTGCTTTCTATTTGATACATGACAACTAAACTGTTTTGTATTTGATACATGACAACTAAACTGCTTTGTATTTGATACATGACAACTAAACTTCTTTGTATTTGATATTTGACAATTAAACTGTTTTGTATTTGATATATGACAACTAAACTGCTTTGTATTTGATACATGACTTCTAAACTGTTTTGTATTTGATACATGACAACTAAACTGCTTTGTATTTGATACATGACAACTAAACTGCTTTGTATTTGATATTTGACAACTAAACTGTTTTGTATTTGATACATGACAACTAAACTGCTTTGTAAATGATACATGACAACTAAACTGCTTTGTATTTGATACATGACAACTAAACTGCTTTGTATTTGATACATGACTTCTAAACTGTTTTGTATTTGATACATGACAACTAAACTGCTTTGTATTTGATACATGACTTCTAAACTGTTTTGTATTTGATACATGACAACTAAACTGCTTTGTATTTGATACATGACAACTAAACTGCTTTATATTTGATACATGACAACTAAACTGCTTTGTAAATGATACATGACAACTAAACTTCTTTGTATTTGATATTTGACAATTAAACTGTTTTGTATTTGATACATGACAACTAAACTGCTTTGTATTTGATATTTGACAACTAAACTGTTTTGTATTTGATACATGACAACTAAACTGCTTTGTAAATGATACATGACAACTAAACTTCTTTGTATTTGATATTTGACAATTAAACTGTTTTGTATTTGATACATGACAACTAAACTGCTTTGTATTTGATACATGACTTCTAAACTGTTTTGTATTTGATACATGACAACTAAACTGCTTTGTATTTGATACATGACAACTAAACTGCTTTGTATTTGATACATGACTTCTAAACTGTTTTGTATTTGATACATGACAACTAAACTGCTTTGTATTTGATACATGACAACTAAACTGCTTTGTATTTGATATTTGACAACTAAACTGTTTTGTATTTGATACATGACAACTAAACTGCTTTGTATTTGATACATGACAACTAAACTGCTTTGTATTTGATACATGACAACTAAACTGCTTTATATTTGATTGGCATTCATGATTTGTTTTTTGCAGATGTGTAGAGGAACTATTGGGCTTAGTGTGGATTCTGAAACTAATCAAAACTTCAGTCCTCAACACTCCTGTGAAACTGTCTCTCAGACTGAGCTGGACTCAAGAACTTCTCCACATGGCAGCTTGCCTTGTGATGTAGCAGCTGGTGAGGAATACTTCTGTGATGACCTGAAGGAGGAAGATTTGTTCTCATCTAACAACCTGCCATTGGAGACCAGCTCTACCACCAACTCACAGCACAACTCCTCTCACAGTTCAACTAACTCTCACAGTTCAACTAACTCTCCTATCAAACGCAGGCCTCGGATTGCTGCTAATTTCAATATGGCCTCTTAGGCATTGCCTTTAAAGATCTATGAGCATTGCAACTGCTTTTTAAATATGTCTTTTCTGTGAATTGTTTTACTGTCTTTCTTCTCTAGGCCTTTCATTAGAATGTATTATGGGTAGAGTTAATTGACTAAGTGTATTATGGGTAGAGTTAATTGACTGAGTGTACTATGGGTAGAGTCAATTGACTGAGTGTATTCTTATTGAAGAGAATTGACTTAATAGTTTGCTTGTTAAATTCTATTTACTTTTTCCCCCACCAAATATACATTTTGATGTCTTTTTTTTTAGTTTCTATCCTCAGTCTTGGATAATGTACTTTTGGAAGTTACTACTTAAATTTATATTTTCAGTAGCATATAGTTTAATTTTTTTTATACTATTAAGTTTTGTGTATAGGCTAATGAATTTACTTTACAGTGTACCTGGAATGGTATATAAAATCTTTCATTCAAAAGAACTTGAAGAACTGTACAACTTATTTTACAAGTTTATTCACAATAGGGCTTAATGAAATGTTTTTTTTGTTTTCAAGTAGGTAAAACTGTGTAGTGAGAGATTGTGCATTTTTTTTTTCTGTGCTTAAAATTGTGTAAGAACATTGTGTGTGTCCTGAGTTGCTAGTAAAATGAAGTCATATTGCTTTATTTCTGTCTTCAGATGACCAAACCATGACTTGAACATGTGACACTAGTGACTTGGTAGTTGACACTAACTGTGATTTGTGATTGTTTTTTTTTTCCATTGTTTTTCTATTCAGTGACCATCCTGCCTCAGTTGTTCCTGTACACATGAGGTACTGGGTATTAGTCAGGAAGAGAACTCCACCACATCAATTAGAATAACACATTTGCTGTGATCTGACATCTATGCCATCTTTAACAGTTGTACTTTTTAAGATTTTTTTTGGCTTACAGTTAATGTAGAGTTGGGTTTAAGTTGTGAACTTTTTGTTGACCTTTGTGCATAGTTTGTGTTTAGAACACAAGTTGATCATTCCTATACTTGATGAAAGTATTTTATGTTTTGTTGTCAAGCCCAGTGGATTTTTTTTTTATATATACATTATATCATCCATGAACAACAAAAGCTGTTAAACTGAGTTTACTATTTTAGAAATGACTGTCAACGCCAATGCAAACAAGACAGCCCTTGCCTTCCAAAAAGAACATCCTATGCTATGTTTTGATATTGTATGTTTCAACTGTGACCTTCCTGTACTGTTGCCAAGAGTATGTCTAGGGACAGAGTTGAAACACTCAACATTTTAACAACACTTGACTTGTTGAACCTGATTGAAGTATTTTGCAGTGTGGCATATATTTCAACCCTGCAACTTGTTACTTGTATATTTTTGAGTGGTCTCCCATATGGCAGTTACTTTTTACATTGTGTTCGATGTATTTTTTGCTGCTTAGGGACAGAGGTGAAACTGACAGGGTCTACACAATGTAATGTATTCTCTGAAGTTTGAGAGCTGTGCCTGCAGGGATGGGATGCTGGATGTGAAATGTTCCCATGTCTGAGCTAATCCATACAAATGTCACAAGACATTTCTTTAGACCAGTTGAGCTCAGCTATGTGAACATAGGTCAGTGGTGTTGAGAGGCCTGGACTGTCAATGGATTTATTTGGCTTTGATGTTTAGACAGAAACCAGTTAAAAAAAAACTGCTTGATTTGTTTTTTAAACATAAAATTTATTTACATTTTGTACTTTTTATTCTAACAACCAAAGTCCTCACCATGCTATTGCCAACAAGTTCCATGGCATAGAGCTGTTACTTTTCTGCCTGTATTCTCCAATAATTGCAATAGTATACATTTTGTTTCTTTCACTCCTCTACTTTGAACTCTATGTATATGTGTTGGGTCCTTGTCCCAGCAGTTGTGGGATTCTATTTGTATAGTGTGCTGTTTACAATGGACAAGTGCAATACATTTTGGCCAGACAGCTCTATAGAATATTTGCCACTATATAGATGCTTCTAGTCTTTTATCAAAAGTGAGTCATTTTTTGTTTGGATAATGAAGCATTACATTGAATGGAAAGGTCTAGATCTGATTCCATAATAAACATGGTCACTGAACATTTTGTTTTTGGTTTGTTCATAGTTTGAAATGTTTATCCAGATATACTTTTTGTATCTGTTGTTTATCTTCTATTAACAAAATAAGTTACTTTCAAGATATTGAACTACACAAAAATTCCCATTTTAGATTTAAACAAGATTTAAGACACTAATATGGGATCATAATTTTTTAAAGAAAATCTCCAATGTTTGAATGCAACTTATACGTTCCCTATTACATATTGACCAGACTTAGTGTATATTAAAAGTGGTAAACATTGTCAGAACCTGCGCGTTAGTTCTTCCCAAACTGTACCTGACATCCAACAGCTGTACTGAGATGGAGAGAACTGTGATGTGGATCAGTGTTCTAACCATAGCCAATGCCAGGCTTTAGGTCCAGACTCGCTTTGTGGCAGAGGAGGCCATAAAAACATTGGCAAAGTCATTTGAAATCATAAGACTTTTATCAGGTAATCCAGTGCTGCATCTATGCTTTGACTTAGAAAGTGACTTGCAAACAACTGTTGTAATTGAAAGGAGAATGTCTACATCTGTATATCAGGACAACACACACATTTTGGACATCAACTACCAAGAACTATTTGTGTTGTTCATTATCTGTTCATTGCAAGTTTTGTTTTAAAAACAAGTGTCAAAGTACTCCAATGGATATTACTTTTAGACATCTTGTAGTTTAGTCAAAATCTCTAAAACTGAGTGTGCATTACATCATTATGGTAGCTACACTCTTTCAGATCAAAGTAAAGATTTAAAAAAAAAATTATTTGAATTATAAACTGATTTTAATACTTAAATTATAACTTGTAAGATTTTAATATCCAGTTTGTATTTAAAACCGAGTAGAGGAAAAGAATCTTTGAAAAACATGGCCTAAAATGTGCCAAATATCAAATCAAATGTTTATGTGTATACATAAAATAAACTTAGAAATATCAGTTAAGAACACACATCAGGACATGTCATTGATATTTAATGCTGAACTGGACAAAACTCAAAAACAATGTTTTTAATTGAATAGAGAAAGTAGTCTTGACATAGTTGGTGCAGTCTAGAGTAACATGACACATACACACACATTGTAGTGTCAAGTTCTGTCTGTCAAATCTCACTCTGGAATCTTAAGTTGAATGGAAAGGAGAGATATAAGAGAGTCCTAGAAGAAAGATGTCAACTTTAAAACCTCAAAATAATTGAGCTCAAAGTCATGAGTTTTTTTGGTACAAAGTTTTCCACTTCAACTATCAGTTTGTGGTCTCCAGGAGACAAGTATCATTTTTAACATTTTTAAAATGCAAACTATTTTTAACTCTTTGTAACTAGCATTACCCACTGGATATGCCATTGATTAGTTATCAACCTATGTGTCCACTCAAGAAATGTAGGACATAATAGGCAGTTGGGTTTAAGAATGTTGAAATCAAGGCTGGCCTTACAAATTGTGGGGCCCCATTAAATGGATCCTTGCGTGGCCCCTCTTCTAATTTTTTTTACAATAATTACTATTAATTAGATCATTTTATCAATATTTATTATACAGCATGCATCGGAAGCAACTGAAATGCAATAGGTGGCAGTGGCTTAATTAAAGTTGCCAATTGTACGATACACTAAATATTTTTAACCTTTTAAGTCCTATATCTTTAATTTACTTTAAAAGCCTATAACGAGCCATGACTGATACTACTGATACTGATATGCTAAATATAAATTACAAGGCCCAAGCCACCCAATTTGGAGCAATAAGTCAAATTAGCCTAAGGCCAGCCATGGTTAGAATCTTTGAAATAAGCGAAATGTATATATAAAAAAATATTCTGTTGTTGTTTTAATGGTAGCTTAATAACCCAGTTTCCAATCACACAGCATTTCTTTAATGGTGACTCAAGACTTACATCGAGTACCACACTAGAAAAACGAATGCTAGGTCAGAATATAAAAAAAATACAGTTAGGTACCCAAGAACCCCCAAAGTATGGTAAGCCTAAAATGTAGCCATAGTAGAGCTTGTATCAACAGAAAGCTAAAATGTAAACTTTGTTCAGTTTGACTACTGAATTTCTAATAATTTTCTCTATTCACATTTTAACTTATCCACTTCAGTTTAAGTTTTTCAAAGTTTAAATATGACACTGCACACAAGCAAAGTGAGCCTATTTAAAGAATTGCAAATACATCAGATGGGAGACTGAAAAAAAAAATCTTTTCATGGTTATTAAAAAAACACACTAAATGATCAATTATTTTAAACTCAGTTACTTAATTTAATTAAAATGAATTTTCGTGGGTCCCTATAAATTGAAACATACACATACACATCAATTTTCTATAATGAAAAGAAATGTCTTGAGTTTTTGTTTTTGTTGTTAAAAATTTTTATAACTAGGGCAAACACTTCCAGACTCAGCATTAATCTCATCACTTTAGATCCACTCTTCATATATAACAAATGTTCAGACAGACTCCTCATATTAATACACTAATAATAATCTCCAAACATACCCTATATACAGGTTGTTGTTGTTTTTTGCTACGTTAAGTATAAAAAATTATAACACACTTACATCAATGGTGTAATAAAGAATAACAAATGAACAATAACAAATCAAGAACCAAAGATGAAATCTCTGATATATACATGGGCATAAGTTAAAACAGAGTCATGTATCACAGTTAACTATTGGGTTATCAATTAGTAGCCAGACCTGAGTTCATGTTCAGATCAATGTAAATAGAAGTTGCATGACAAGGAACACCAACCAAGGGCTGAAATCCTCTAGACGTAATTACCCTTCTCAAGCAGGAGTGGCTCCTGACATGGGGACTGCTCAGTGCAACCAAATGAAAGTGAAACAGAAAGAAAGCTGGTAAAACAAAGTTGCCAACTCAGGCAAATAGTCAAGGTTTTGTTAAAATCAGCATAAGGCTGCCATGTTCTGACCAATGGATGCCATAGTTACATTGGTGCAAACATTTTTTTTCTTTTGTACATGGCTTCCAGAAGCCAAGTGCTGTGTTAAGTTTTTAAGAAAAAAATGATCCTTTCGACTTAAGGGTGGGCAGAGGCAATCACTAGATTAGTGCCTGTAATCAAATGGATCAAAATCTTTCAACTGGATTTCTGTACAATCTGTGAAGTGTACTTTCTATTGCATACTAAATCTTGGAAACCAAAAAATAGGCTAATTAGAGTTTGTCACTTCAATTTTCAACAAATTGTAGGAATTATGCACAATTCATACACAATGAAATTAGAGGACATTAACTAAATTAGCAGGTTATTTTTTATGTATATATTATGGTAAACCTTTATTTACATATGGACAATCAATATTTAATTGGACACCCAAAGATCAAATAATAAAGTATATTCAGATAGCAATACCATCTCCTTATCAAAGATAGTCTAAAGCAATGTATAGAATTCCTTGAAGGATCATAACAACATAGCAACAGCTGAATCCAGGTATTACAAGCAACAGATGAATCCATTCTTATAATAATAAAGTAAAGCTACGTACCCTTTTCAGACCTTGCGATGTATTGGACAGATGAAGTAAAACTCATCTGTTTTATGGTCGATAGTTAACGTTGTCAGCACTAAGACCAACCCCCTTAAATTCCCAAAGTATGTTAGGTACCCATTTGAGTGAGTTTGGTGATTTCAGAGGCATACTAAAAATCTTGAATCAAGATCTCAGTCTTCTTCCGGATTCAAACTCAAGCCCTCTGGTACAGAAGCCAAGCACTTTACCACTCGGCCACCACACCCTTACAATTATTTTTTTTTTCATGCACAATAAAAATATTAAGAAAAATAATTCTTCACATACTTAGCAATACACCCACTTCATTCACTTCTATTAATTTAGCTAATGGGTTTAAGAAACAGCAGCAGCACGCACATATACACATAAGCTACACATGCACACCAACTCAAGATTTTGTTTCAATGATTGATAAATACTTTGAAAGAATATTTTATAAGGAATATCATCGAAATATTTATTACAAATAAAACATTGTTTACATAGTTATAGAACAATAGAGGTTCAAGGAGTTAAGTTCAACCATTTCGAAATAGGTCACTATCAAGTTGGCTGGTAGACACTATCTATAGATCTTTCTCCTCTCTGCTTCTGAGTCATTGCAATCAAATGTAGTTCAAGTGTTTAACTTCTCAGAAGTCTGCATCCCATCCTGACAATTCATCTGCTGCTATGTCCATATCACGTGGGTAGGAGTCGAAATTTGTTGTGTCTGTAGGGTGCCTTATCTGCAGAGTGCAGGAATGAAAGATCAATGTCAAACATAGCATTTTTTTGTAAATGTTGTATTTAGTATGACAGAACTTACATAACTTAGCAATACAATTGTAAAAAAATAATATTTTTTGACGAAAAAATCTAAAACAATTTGCATAAATGTGTTACATAAATTAGATTTTTTGCTTTCAGAAAAGAAAAAAGTAGCCATTGCATCAGAACTTTGAATGATCTAAAATATCATGATGTCCGATTTTCATTTTCTCTTCTAATTTCTGAGATCTAAACGGGACGGACGGATGGACAGACAGACAGGGGACACAAAACTAATAGCGTCTTTTCCCCTTTCGGGAGCCGCTAAAAAAGTATAGCCCTATTCGTCTAAATGTAGATCAGTGTTTTCCCACATATTCAAGCTCAAAGTGTAAAGTGTAATATTCAGTTGAAAGTTACCAAAGTTTCTTTTTTTTATTGTTAGCTATTTTTCTCCAATTTCTCTAGTCTATGCACAGACATCAACAAATAATATCATCTATTAGACCTACCTTTGGAATTATAGGCGGAGTCATTGTTAAATTCATTAGACCTTCCCAGTCAAAACCTTGGAACCATCTGGAAAAAACAAGACGACCAATTCCATTATACAGCTTCCACTCATTATGTACATGGACAAATTATTCTCTTGTTGGCCATACAAAACAAGGGAATGCCTAAACTACTGGCATAGCAAGTTAATTATTAACAAATAACTAAACTGTGTCCAAACAGGTCACGCATCACCGCATCACGTCCTAGATGGTTTAGTTCACTGGACAAGTAAACAAATATGTAACAACTGTTTTATATAAGAAATGTAAGGCAAAAGTGACGGAAGTTGCCCCCCTTTCTTACACTTTGTTTTCCTGATCTGCAAGAACTCAATCTGACCAACAGGATGTTGTCCTCCTTGGACCTCTTAAATCCGTCTGTTCCACATATCGTCTGCTCAATATCATGCATATGTATAAGTATCCCTTGCCGTTCGTGTAACAGGTTATAGCTATAGGTAAACTGTAAACTATGTTTTAAAAAAAAATTACTTGTTTTTCCTGATGTCACTGATGCCATTCTTGCCGTAGCCTAGTCTTTCCATCGGGTTATCTCGGCAGAGTTTCTTGATCAGGACATGCGCACTTCGACTGATTTTCTTTGGGAATTCTATGTGGTCAACGCCTTTCAGAATGATGTTGTACGTTCTCATTGGATCCGACCCTGAAAACGGGGGGCTGTTGAAGAACAAATGTGAGCATGTCAATAATATTTGTATCTGTTTATTTCGTTTTGTTTTAAGCTAATATTTTAATTGGCCTGCACTGTCTTCTGGACAAGGAAATATTTATCGGATATATTCTGGCATTATGGAACTAAACTGAATGAAAGGAAGAAAGAGAGAGAGAGAGAGAAAGAGAGAGAGAGAGAGAGAGAGAGAGAGAGTTTTTAGATAATTTTTTATCATTGCTTGTAGACGCGAAGAATAAGTTGACAATTAAAACACACTGATATGAATGTTATTGGACCTAAGATAACTACGGAATGGAACAGGTTTTAGGAAAAGAAGAACGAAGTGACATAAAGATAACATAGGTTGGTAAAATAGGTTAATAACATAGGTTGATTTTTTCACATATTTCCTCACATACTTTTTCCAAATTTATCAGTTTATTTCCCGCATTTTAGCTTTTGAGATCTAAACAGAAAGGACAGACGTACACAAATAATTCTCACAGCTTTTCTTTACAGTAGTCACTAAGACTAAAATAATTTACATGGTAATAGACAAGAGTTTTGGATAGAAACTAGAACTAGCAAAGAATTTTTTTTCATGACTTTGTTTTCAAATATTATCATTCGGATGATGGTCAGTGACACGTCGCTCCTACGTTTAGTGTTAGTGGATGGTAAGAAAACAGAAGAAAGGGACGAAGTTAAGATAATTTTATCTTCCAACATTCATTATGTGCAGTCAAGAACTCATTGTATTAGGGTCACTTTCACAGCTCAGTGCTACGACTGGAAGATATCCAGAAAATAAACTTCAAGGCTAAATATTATAGCAACATTTTTATTATATCCTTCGTATCATCTTGTGTTTACATTTCTATCATTCGGGACATAGGACACAGAACGTAAAGATGTACAAAATTTCAATGGCTGAATTTCAAGATGAACGTTAAAAGATATTTTCTCCATCTGTTAGTGCCGTGTGGAACGTCCCCTCCAGTTGGATCAGTTTCTTGTGAGATGTACAAATGACATGTAAATTTTGTGGACAAGGCTGCCATCATGTCTGATAGCTCTGGGGCGCCAGTGATCCACTTAAACAGATCTGGGGCTTACTTCGGGCTAAATAAGGTGTACACAAACCATGGCCATACTCAAGAGAGCGCCAGACATACAGATTTGACACAATATGCTAAACTGGTGAGGTAGTCGATTTTCGATTGTATATCCACTAACAAACTAAAGCAACATTAAAAAAACAGACAAGAGAGATAACTAGATCAGAAATCATGGTTGTTATCTTATAAGCATTCCTCACCTCTTTCCAAAACTATCTCTAAATAAATAAAACAGTCAAGAAAGATAACTAGATCAGAAATTATAATTGTTTATGTTCTTTGCATTGTCCTAAATCTATCTTTAAATAAATAAAACAAACAGCAGCTCAAAGTATTGCGTACTTCTTTTCGTTTAGCATGGTTTAGCCATTTCTCCACCGCCTTAACCCCCCCCCCCCAAAAAAAAAATAATTGTATACTTAATTACGTAGACTTGATATCTTAACACTGCAGCATCTTCCATGCATTTTCTCCTTTCAAGAAGAGTCTAAGAAGTGAGAGTCAATTGAAATGTCACTTACAACACGGACGTCTATTCACTTTTTAGTGTTTATCTAGTCAGTAGGAAGAGAAAGAGAATTAACTTAAGATTTAAAAAAAAAAAAACTGATTTAAGCGGCAACATGTGTGGGAAAAAATGTGCATGGAAAAAGTGATTCTAAAATGTGGGGAAAATGCTGATAAATGAGGGAAAAGTATGTGAAGAAATATGGCGAAAAAATCATACCATCTATCTGGTACTTGGTGACTAAAAAAGAAGGTGGTAAGGCTTATGATGATTTATTTTACTTTAGAATTTTTAAACAAAAATTAAATGCCTCCTCCCCCCCCCACCACCAAAAAAAAAAAAGCAAATTAAAAAAAAATTGAATATTCCTAATGGCAGCATGGATGGTCTCACAGTTCATATATGTCATGTCAGTCACTGAATACCATTTATTATCAACTTAGAACTGAGCAGAAGTTCCTTAAATGTTTCACCCTTAGCCGTGATCAGTTGTTTACTCTAATGATTGAAACAGAACTTTCTTATAGAGTTACCTGGCAATCTGTTTTATTTGAAAACTAAACATAGAAAGATGCTTTAGGAGAAAAATTGTATGTAAGTGTTTTTACCTTTATTTTTTCATAAGAACTGTTTTGTATTGGTTTTATGTATTTTTAAGTATTGTAGTGTTTTTACATATTTCTGAGCATTTTATTGTTTTTATTTTTGAGAATATCATGTTTTGATTTTATTACTACTGAATATTGTACTGTAATTTTTATAGGTCTTTGTAAGCGTTATGACATATTATTTAACGAATACATAAGTTATGGCTTATAAAAACCACTCAGTTCAGAAATCAGCTGTCATTGAATGATATTAAATCTTTCTAAGGCTTTTAATTACAATGAGTGTAGTCTGAGATCTTGTTTTTTCCAATTTAAAATGTCAATAAAGATACTTTCCTTTCAAGTTTAAACACCACTGGAATAGTTTCGGACTTTTTCTTTTCATTGTATCTGTAATTATTTAAAATAGCGTAACACAGCTTCTATTAAATGTATTATATTATGTCTACTTTAGAGCATTTCCTGTTCAGCTTATTTATCCTTATCCGGAGATTATTTCTTTATTTATTAGCATAGGAATAGTAGAGGGTCAATTTTTAATCAATACACAATAATCCTGTGGGGGAATGAACAAAACTGATATTGCAACATGTTGGGCCATTTCCATTTTCGATCGCACCATTGACTTTCTGTGCGTTCTGACTCTTACCTCCCCTTTCTCTGGTTCTCTCCCTCTTTCCCTTTTCTCACTTTCTTGTCATTCTTACCAACATGCACTCTTTGGTTTTTCTTCAATGTTTACTAGAATGCACAAAAACATCTTTTTATTTATTGAACCATTAGATAGAAAAAGAACCTCAATCAAATCATATCAAATTTTTTTTTTGACAAACACTTTATATATGACCTAATTCTAGATCCGGTGAAATAAAGAGAGAGAGAGAGAGAGAGAGAGAGAGAGAGGTGTTTCAGATTTGATTTTAGACTCACTACCTAATCTGTCATAATAAATGGTGGATACAAATACATTGGAACTAAATCTTGAGGTTAGATTCCAAATTTCATGACAAACTTTAAACGTTGTTATGGACGCGAACTGTTGCCAACTAAATACAAACTCGCAATATCTCAATGCGTTGCAGTTGATTTTCGTATCAAATCTATTTGATTACCGCTACCCATTCAGTTTTTTTGAAAGTGTTAAGCCCTAGAGCAGCGGTTCTCATCAGCTTTAGCTCTGGGACCCCCTAATACGATTACTCACTAGGTGGCGACCCTCAACCGTAAAATTTATTTCGTTCATATGCCTAGATAGACCCTAAATGTGATATTGCTAATGTTATAAAATCATAATCAAATTTTAAATGTATATATCTGACATCCATGATATATTTACATGACAAAAGCTTTATGTAATTTTATTTAGTGTAAAATAAATTTGTGCTTAAATTACAAATAAAAAAGGTTATCTTTAATGAATTATATCTATGGTACAAATGTGCTTGTTACAACACTTCAGAAATCGTATGACAAAAAAAAAAACAAAAAAAAAAACACGAAACTTCCGATGGTCTTAGGCGACTCCTGGCGAATGGTCATTCGACCCCCCAAAGGGGTCGCGACCCACATGTTGAGAACCCATCCCCTAGAGTATAAGTTCAATGTAAAGCCCTACAGTATAAGTTCAATGAAAAGACCTACAGTATAAGTTCAATGTAAAGCCCTACAGTATAAGTTCAATGTAAAGACCTACAGTATAAGTTCAATGTAAAGACCTACAGTATAAGTTCAATGTAAAGCCCTACAGTATAAGTTCAATGTAAAGACCTACAGTATAAGTTCAATGTAAAGCCCTACAGTATAAGTTCAATGTAAAGCCCTACAGTATAAGTTCAATGTAAAGCCCTACAATATAAGTTCAATGTAAAGACCGAGAGTATAAGTTCACAGTATAAGTTCAATGAAAAGACCGAGAGTATAAGTTCAATGTAAAGCCCTACAATATAAGTTCAATGTAAAGCCCTACAATATAAGTTCAATGTAAAGCCCTACAGTATAAGTTCAATGAAAAGACCTACAGTATAAGTTCAATGTAAAGCCCTACAGTATAAGTTCAATGTAAAGCCCTACAGTATAAGTTCAATTTTAAGCCCTACAGTATAAGTTCAATGTAAAGACCGAGAGTATAAGTTCAATGTAAAGCCCTACAGTATAAGTTCAATGTAAAGCCCTACAATATAAGTTCCATGTAAAGACCTACAGTATAAGTTCAATGTAAAGCCCTACAGTATAAGTTCAATGTAAAGACCTACAGTATAAGTTCAATGTAAAGCCCTACAGTATAAGTTCAATGTAAAGCCCTACAGTATAAGTTCAATGTAAAGCCCTACAGTATAAGTTCAATGTAAAGCCCTACAATATAAGTTCAATGTAAAGACCGAGAGTATAAGTTCAATGTAAAGCCCTACAGTATAAGTTCAATGTAAAGCCCTACAGTATAAGTTCAATGTAAAGCCCTACAATATAAGTTCAATGTAAAGCCCTACAATATAAGTTCAATATAAAGCCCTACAATATAAGTTCAATGTAAAGCCCTACAATATAGGTTCAATGTAAAGCCCTACAGTATAAGTTCAATGAAAAGACCGAGAGTATAAGTTCAATGTAAAGCCCTACAATATAAGTTCAATGTAAAGCCCTACAATATAAGTTCAATGTAAAGCCCTACAATATAAGTTCAATGTAAAGCCCTACAGTATAAGTTCAATGTAAAGCCCTACAGTATAAGTTGAATGAAAAGACCGAGAGTATAAGTTCAATGTAAAGCCCTACAGTATAAGTTCAATGTAAAGCCCTACAATATAAGTTCAATGAAAAGACCGAGAGTATAAGTTCAATGTAAAGCCCTACAGTATAAGTTCAATGAAAAGCCCTACAGTATAAGTTCAATGTAAAGCCCTACAATATAAGTTCAATGTAAAGACCGAGAGTATAAGTTCAATGTAAAGCCCTACAGTATAAGTTCAATGTAAAGCCCTACAGTATAAGTTCAATGTAAAGCCCTACAATATAAGTTCAATGTAAAGCCCTACAATATAAGTTCAATATAAAGCCCTACAATATAAGTTCAATGTAAAGCCCTACAATATAGGTTCAATGTAAAGCCCTACAGTATAAGTTCAATGAAAAGACCGAGAGTATAAGTTCAATGTAAAGCCCTACAATATAAGTTCAATGAAAGCCCTACAATATAAGTTCAATGTAAAGCCCTACAATATAAGTTCAATGTAAAGCCCTACAGTATAAGTTCAATGAAAAGACCGAGAGTATAAGTTCAATGTAAAGCCCTACAATATAAGTTCAATGTAAAGCCCTACAGTATAAGTTCAATGTAAAGCCCTACAGTATAAGTTCAATGTAAAGCCCTACAGTATAAGTTCAATTTTAAGCCCTACAGTATAAGTTCAATGTAAAGACCGAGAGTATAAGTTCAATGTAAAGCCCTACAGTATAAGTTCAATGTAAAGCCCTACAATATAAGTTCAATGTAAAGACCTACAGTATAAGTTCAATGTAAAGCCCTACAGTATAAGTTCAATGTAAAGACCTACAGTATAAGTTCAATGTAAAGCCCTACAGTATAAGTTCAATGTAAAGCCCTACAGTATAAGTTCAATGTAAAGCCCTACAGTATAAGTTCAATGTAAAGCCCTACAATATAAGTTCAATGTAAAGACCGAGAGTATAAGTTCAATGTAAAGCCCTACAATATAAGTTCAATGTAAAGCCCTACAATATAAGTTCAATGTAAAGCCCTACAATATAAGTTCAATGTAAAGCCCTACAGTATAAGTTCAATGTAAAGCCCTACAGTATAAGTTCAATGAAAAGACCGAGACTATAAGTTCAATGTAAAGCCCTACAATATAAGTTCAATGTAAAGCCCTACAGTATAAGTTCAATGTAAAGCCCTACAGTATAAGTTCAATGTAAAGCCCTACAGTATAAGTTCAATGTTAAGCCCTACAGTATAAGTTCAATGTAAAGACCGAGAGTATAAGTTCAATGTAAAGCCCTACAGTATAAGTTCAATGTAAAGCCCTACAATATAAGTTCAATGAAAAGACCGAGAGTATAAGTTCAATGTAAAGCCCTACAGTATAAGTTCAATGAAAAGCCCTACAGTATAAGTTCAATGTAAAGACCGAGAGTATAAGCTCAATGTAAAGCCCTACAGTATAAGTTCAATGTAAAGCCCTACAGTATAAGTTCAATGAAAAGCCCTACAGTATAAGTTCAATGTAAAGCCCTACAGTATACGTTCAATGAAAAGCCATACAATATAAGTTCAATGAAAAGACCGAGAATATAAGTTCAATGTAAAGCCCTACAGTATAAGTTCAATGTAAAGTCCTACAAAATAAGTTCAATGTAAAGCCCTACAATATAAGTTTAATGTAAAGCCCTACAGTATAAGTTCAATGTAAAGCCCTACAGTATAAGTTCAATGTAAAGCCCTACAATATAAGTTCAATGTAAAGCCCTACAGTATAAGTTCAATGTAAAGCCCTACAGTATAAGTTTAATGTAAAGCCCTACAGTATAAGTTCAATGTAAAGCCCTACAGTATAAGTTCAATGTAAAGCCCAACAATATAAGATCAATGAAAAGCCCTACAGTATAAGTTTAATGTAAAGCCCTACAGTATAAGTTCAATGTAAAGCCCTACAGTATAAGTTCAATGTAAAGCCCTACAATATAAGTTCAATGTAAAGACCGAGAGTATAAGTTCAATGTAAAGCCCTACAGTATAAGTTCAATGTAAAGCCCTACAGTATAAGTTCAATGTAAAGCCCTACAATATAAGTTCAATGTAAAGCCCTACAATATAAGTTCAATATAAAGCCCTACAATATAAGTTCAATGTAAAGCCCTACAATATAGGTTCAATGTAAAGCCCTACAGTATAAGTTCAATGAAAAGACCGAGAGTATAAGTTCAATGTAAAGCCCTACAATATAAGTTCAATGTAAAGCCCTACAATATAAGTTCAATGTAAAGCCCTACAGTATAAGTTCAATGAAAAGACCTACAGTATAAGTTCAATGTAAAGCCCTACAGTATAAGTTCAATGTAAAGCCCTACAGTATAAGTTCAATTTTAAGCCCTACAGTATAAGTTCAATGTAAAGACCTACAGTATAAGTTCAATGTAAAGCCCTACAGTATAAGTTCAATGTAAAGCCCTACAATATAAGTTCAATGTAAAGCCCTACAATATAAGTTCAATATAAAGCCCTACAATATAAGTTCAATGTAAAGCCCTACAATATAGGTTCAATGTAAAGCCCTACAGTATAAGTTCAATGAAAAGACCGAGAGTATAAGTTCAATGTAAAGCCCTACAATATAAGTTCAATGAAAGCCCTACAATATAAGTTCAATGTAAAGCCCTACAATATAAGTTCAATGTAAAGCCCTACAGTATAAGTTCAATGAAAAGACCGAGAGTATAAGTTCAATGTAAAGCCCTACAATATAAGTTCAATGTAAAGCCCTACAGTATAAGTTCAATGTAAAGCCCTACAGTATAAGTTCAATGTAAAGCCCTACAGTATAAGTTCAATTTTAAGCCCTACAGTATAAGTTCAATGTAAAGACCGAGAGTATAAGTTCAATGTAAAGCCCTACAGTATAAGTTCAATGTAAAGCCCTACAATATAAGTTCAATGTAAAGACCTACAGTATAAGTTCAATGTAAAGCCCTACAGTATAAGTTCAATGTAAAGACCTACAGTATAAGTATAATGTAAAGCCCTACAGTATAAGTTCAATGTAAAGCCCTACAGTATAAGTTCAATGTAAAGCCCTACAGTATAAGTTCAATGTAAAGCCCTACAATATAAGTTCAATGTAAAGACCGAGAGTATAAGTTCAATGTAAAGCCCTACAGTATAAGTTCAATGTAAAGCCCTACAGTATAAGTTCAATGTAAAGCCCTACAATATAAGTTCAATGTAAAGCCCTACAATATAAGTTCAGTATAAAGCCCTACAATATAAGTTCAATGTAAAGCCCTACAATATAGGTTCAATGTAAAGCCCTACAGTATAAGTTCAATGAAAAGACCGAGAGTATAAGTTCAATGTAAAGCCCTACAATATAAGTTCAATGTAAAGCCCTACAATATAAGTTCAATGTAAAGCCCTACAATATAAGTTCAATGTAAAGCCCTACAGTATAAGTTCAATGTAAAGCCCTACAGTATAAGTTCAATGAAAAGACCGAGACTATAAGTTCAATGTAAAGCCCTACAATATAAGTTCAATGTAAAGCCCTACAGTATAAGTTCAATGTAAAGCCCTACAGTATAAGTTCAATGTAAAGCCCTACAGTATAAGTTCAATGTTAAGCCCTACAGTATAAGTTCAATGTAAAGACCGAGAGTATAAGTTCAATGTAAAGCCCTACAGTATAAGTTCAATGTAAAGCCCTACAATATAAGTTCAATGAAAAGACCGAGAGTATAAGTTCAATGTAAAGCCCTACAGTATAAGTTCAATGAAAAGCCCTACAGTATAAGTTCAATGTAAAGACCGAGAGTATAAGCTCAATGTAAAGCCCTACAGTATAAGTTCAATGTAAAGCCCTACAGTATAAGTTCAATGAAAAGCCCTACAGTATAAGTTCAATGTAAAGCCCTACAGTATACGTTCAATGAAAAGCCATACAATATAAGTTCAATGAAAAGCCCTACAATATAAGTTTAATGTAAAGCCCTACAGTATAAGTTCAATGTAAAGCCCTACAGTATAAGTTCAATGTAAAGCCCTACAATATAAGTTCAATGTAAAGCCCTACAGTATAAGTTCAATGTAAAGCCCTACAGTATAAGTTTAATGTAAAGCCCTACAGTATAAGTTCAATGTAAAGCCCTACAGTATAAGTTCAATGTAAAGCCCTACAATATAAGTTCAATGAAAAGCCCTACAGTATAAGTTTAATGTAAAGCCCTACAGTATAAGTTCAATGTAAAGCCCTACAGTATAAGTTCAATGTAAAGCCCTACAATATAAGTTCAATGTAAAGCCCTACAGTATAAGTTCAATGTAAAGCCCTACAGTATACGTTCAATGTAAAGCCCTACAGTATACGTTCAATGTAAAGCCCTACAGTATACGTTCAATGCTTTCCTCTTATTGAAATTATTTTGTTATATAAACGAAAACGCTTATACAATTTAATTCTAAATGGCTAAAAGTGCATTATGTTATGATATACCTTTAAACAAAACTTATCAAGAATTCCTAATTTGTACACCTTGAACTATTCATTGATTTATTCCTTGGAATAACACGTTGAACCTTGAAAGAAGCGGGTACGATAATATTGCATAGTACAAGATGAATGATACTTAGAGATAATAGTTAACTGTAGCCAAAAATATTATAACAAAGTTATAGATCCATTTACTGCTCGAGCTATACAGGCATAACAAAATCATAACACACTCATAACACTCTTATGACTAAATACACAAAACACTCAACACAATAATAACAAACACATGAACAACTCATTAAACATCTTATATTTATAGCACATAACACACTTGTAACGCTGCCATAACATTCACGTAATACTGTCATAACATTCACGTAATACTGTCATAACATTCACGTAATACTGTCATAACATTCACGTAATACTGTCATAACATTTACGTAATACTGTCATAACAATCACGTAATACTGTCATAACATTCACGTAGTACTGTCATAACATTCACGTAGTACTGTCAAAACAGATTTGACACACTATGGTAGACTCATGAGGTATAACATTCTAATAACATTGACACAGTGATCTTATCTTATCTTATCTTATAGATGACAGACTTTCCTTCTTTACAGAACTAGCCTATGTAAGAACAAATGTGCCTTTATCTTTGTGTCTTTCTGAGTATTTTATTACGTTGTGTTTTTGTGTTTGTAAATTATGGTTCAGTGTTTTACGTAGGTTCATCATTGCAACTTTACGTTTGAGTCTTCTGTCCTGAAGTGTGTCTAAGTTTAAGTGATTTTACTAATGATGTTACTCTAGTCAAATATGAATTTTCATTTGTTATAAATCTCACGGCTTTATTTTGCGTCTGTTCCAGTTTCTTTATTGTTCTTTAGGTTGAGGGGGTTCCAACAGAGATCTCATATTCTAACATTGGTTTTCTATTTCCTAACACAGTCATATAATTCTCATAAGACTCATAACACTCTCAGGCTTCTTTTATAACGCACTAATAACATAATCATAACAATCTCATAATACTCTCTTACCAGCCGAGAAGATCAAATGATAACGACTGTCTTCCAGAGATTAGTAACCCCCCCCCCTTTGTTTACAACATGATAGACTTCAGATAGACCATTGCAAATGTAAGGATACCAAATTGATCTCTAATAATTTAAATCATTAACATTGTTCAACATGAACCTGTTGTACATAGATCTGACTCATCAATCACAGCTTCTAACCACAGAAATAACTAGGAGTAGCGAGTCTTGATATAGTTGTACAATTTGACCCATCTATTAAGCTATGAATGCAGCCTATATCACTTGTCTGCGAAAGGTTTCACTTACTCACCCTCTATTTACACCCCCGGGGGACAGGAAGCGAGGAAGAGAATGGCTGCCCAATGGGTTACCACATCAAACTATCCCTAACTATGCGCCATCTGTCTGATATGTGTCTACTAACCTCGTCAAAATTTAAGGGAGATAAGCTAGTCCTATCCTCAAGGTCTACTTAGTACTGTATCATAAAGACTAGTTTTAGAAAGACCTTTGGATCTACTGGTAGCATCTAATACTAATCTACTACTAATAATATATGATAGCTGATTTGACAACTTTAAATTTACTTGCCTTTGTTTCGATAGCATGGTATTACCAAAATCTCAGTAGGCCTACTTATTATAAGGATGTGGCAAAGCATGGCAAAATATGTAGGTCGCAGCTGAGGCTGTGTATAACCAAGGAAAATACAACATTCTTCATTAATCTTCGGTCTGGAAGTCAAACCTTACAACCAAGAAGGTCGATGTCTCCATTGTATACATTCGTTAGCTTTAACTTTATTAGCGATCGCTTTGATAACTTGAATTGTCACATGACGATAAAAAACAACACATTGATAACTGGCACCGACACACATTCTTTATAATTAGGGCATGTGTGTATTATTTCCATTTACTTCAGAAGAAGCCAAAAGTTGAGATGTTTTGAAACTAGCCCCTCATTTCATGTCAGTGTGACATTCAGTGATGTCCTAAATGCCAGTTAACTTCCTGTTGTCTGGTCTGGCAAACGTTACCATGTATACATGTGTGTTCTCTTCCATGTCTGGAGAAGTTTAGAAAGGATGATCATTGCCTAATTATACTTAGTGAACTGAGTACAGCAACGAACGGAAATATCATTTGTACAACTTTTGAAAGTAGAAAGAGCATTATATATATAATGATAATATATATATGAACAGCATTGAAATTGCAAAGTAAAACTCCATTTGTGAAGCGTTCAACCAAGTTCATAATAACATATCCAATGTAATGGACATAAAACTCATCACATGAAATAAATGATGTTGTATTGCTCTGAATGTATAGTAATGTACACCAGTGAAGTCGTCCCCCGCCCCACCCCTATACGTTTCCATGAAAAGAAAATAAGTAAAACAAGGTTACAAAAGACATATTGTGTGGAAACATAAATTCAAACTCGGAGTGGTCCCCCTAGGCAGGTAAAAAGGCAGGTTTCAATATTTTCAGAAAGAATATCATAATGAAATTCTATCAAAGGCAAATGACAGAGAAGAAAGAAGGTTGACAGATCTTGTAGGGTACCCCAACGGTCCAGCAGACCAAGGGATAGGTGAAAGTGAATGTGAAGTTAGATGTGAACCTGGCCTAATTGATTTCATATAATGATTATCATATTGATCTAATTGTTTTGTATAGAGTCTATCTCTTATTCAAAGCCTCATTAAAATGTTGTTTTTTTTAAATCCTTAGTTAAGTGTCATGTAGGTATGTAGGCATCCTGCAGATCACGCGATAATATGAAAAACTACTTGTTAATTGTTGTTTTAAATTATATTCCATTTATATGCATATTAAATAGATTTTTTCTCTTTGAAAAAAATAGTAACTAGCTTTTTGTAAATGTAGTAGTTAGTGTGACAGAACTTACATAACTTAGCAATACATTTGTAAAAAAAATTTTTTTTGACAAAATATATACAATTGTTTGCATAAATGTGTTAATAATATGGCAAATAGCAATCTCCCTTACTAAATAGCCTCCTGTGTTTGTTACTAATAATGGTGAATAGTTGTAAAAATGGTGTATTTTTATGAAAAAACTGCTTGCATAGTTGATTTCAAAAATTAAATTTTTCACTTTCAGAAAAGAAAAAAGTAGCCGTTGCATCAGAACTTCGAAAGATCTAAAATATCATGATGTCGGAATTTCAATATCTTTTCTAGTTGACGAGATCTAAACGCGACGGATGGACAGACAAGACATTCCACACAAAACTAATAGCGTCTTTTGCCCTTTCGGGGGCCGCTTAAAAAAGTAAATTGTTAAAATCCATGGAATGGAAATGAAATTCCATGAGTCTGTTGAATCAAATTTTAAATGAAGACAGTTTTAAGTTGTTGTTTTAAAATTACGTCTTTTTAGCGCCACTTTCATGCTAATAAGCGTGCTCAGAGCTCTGGTCCAACCTGTGGGCCCTGTTAAGGCGGGAGGGGGCATCTAGTTTCCGTGCTGCCTTTAGGCGCTCAGCCAATACAGCTCAGCTTGAGTCCAGATACGAGCTCGAGCCCCCCCCCCCTCCCCCCCCCCCCCCCTCGATAGGCAGCCAAGCGGTTTTTGCCACACAAAACTGGTTAGAAACAGCCACAACACAGAAGATTCATTTCATTGGATAAGAACAAAAGAAAAACATTCAAGTCTATGGAATCAGTGCTCTGAATACAATAAACATAAGATATTGTAGACTCTCTGAGATTTTTTTGCTTGTAGACCCTCTGAGATGTTTGCTTGTAGACTCTTGAGATGTTTGCTTGTAGACTCTGAGATATTTGCTTGTAGATTCTCTTGAGATGTTTGCTTGTAGATTCTCTTGAGATGTTTGCTTGTAGACTATGAGATGTTTGCTTGTGGACCCTCTGAGATGTTTGCTTGTAGACTCTCTGAGATGTTTGTTAGTAGATCCTCTGAGATGTTTGCTTGTAGACCCTCTGAGATGTTTGCTTGTATCTCTGAGAAAAGTTTGCTCACCAAGTTTGAAATATTCATATGACCCTGATATTTAATGATAGCTTGCACTTAAAGATAAACTAGCCTGATATCTCTGTTAAGTGCTATTATTGTCATAAAAAAAAAGTATTTGAGTTAAAAAATCATCAGCTAAAAATATCGGAAACATGAAAGACAATTTAAAGGAGACTTCGTAAAGGGATGGCTCCGACTCTCATAAAGCAGTGACAAGAAAGGCAGCTATAGAATCAGATTTACACTGACACCTTGAGTGTCCAGAAAACAAGACTTGATGTCAAGCAGGTCTGACAAGACTCGAACACGTTCTTTACTTACGTTCCATTGAGCAGCTCATACATTAATATTCCCAAAGACCAGTAGTCTGCTGAGTGATCATGACCTTTGTTTAAGATTATTTCCGGTGCAACATATTCTGGCGTCCCACAGAACGTCCATGTTTTTTTGCCAACTCCAATTTTTTTGGCGAATCCAAAGTCCACCTTGAAGACAAAAAACAAAAACATTTAACAAAATAATTCAATGAGTTTTTGTGGACATTTTTTATTATGATGAACAACACTTTCGATCATAAAAAAATACACCCTGGAAAAAAAAAGACCATGAGATCATGAAAAGATTTAAACGTTACTGATCATCACATTGATCTGTACACTATTGTCGCAATGCACATAATCAGCTTTTGAAAGACTCTTGGAGAATCTGGTGACAGTCGCCAGTCTTTTTATATTTGGTTCATTATCTTTGTGGGCTGAAAGCATCGATGTCCATTGCTTGTATACCTTCTCTCCACATGACGAGATCTAGAGCTTTGTCGCCCCAAGCGCGTGCATCTAAGTCAACTGAGAACACCAGAAAAACAACGAACCTACCAGTTTGACATAACCCCTGGCATCTAGCAGTAAATTTTCAGGCTTCAGATCTCGGTAGATGATTCCTTTGGCATGAAGATAGGAGAACGCTTCCAGTACACAGGCAACACAGAACCTGGCAGTGATGTCATCAAAGTGTCCCCTGCAGGGAAGAAACATTTTGGTTAGCCTTTTCTTTCCAGACGTCATCGCTCCAGGCAAGGACATCAACTAGATGTAAGAGTTACCTGTCTCTGAGAATTGTCCATAACTCACCACCGAGACACACCTCCATTAGCATATAGACGTATTTCTTGTCTCGGAACGTCTTATGAAGCCTGCAGATCAAAGTAAAACTATTTCTTAGAAACAGCAATCATTTTCATTTTCTTAATAATTTTGAGGGGGGGGGGGGTGGCGCGGTGGTTGAGGGGTTAAGCGCTTGGCATCCAAATCTGGGGTCCTAGGTTCGAATCTTGGTGAAGACTGGGATTTTCAATTTCGGAATTTTTAGGGCGCCCCTGAGTCCACCCAACTCTAATAGGTACCTGACTTAAGTTGGAGAATGTAAAGGCGGTTGTTCGTTGTGCTGGCCACATGACACCTTGGTGTCAGGGAGAGGTATGGCGAGAATGAATGTTAGTTTAATATTTTGGTGTGATTGTTATATCCCCTTGTTATGAATGCGAAGTGTTGCACGTGTTGTGAACTGAGTGATTAAGTCTTCGTTGAATGTGCGAGAGAATGTGTTACGTCAGTAAGGTCTTGCTCCCGGTCCAGGAAGGTTGGACGTTTACTTCCTGGACTGGTATTTATGCATTTATGTATTTATAAGTTGATGGACTGGTGTTTTGTGTATTACTATTTCATAAGAGTGATATAATTCCGTGCGTTATCAAGTATTAAAGTATTGTTGATATTCATGAATATAAGGAGTTAGAGTTGATGTATATTAAGTGTTCGTATTTGAGTTAAGCAAGTATTGATGAATTCTGAGTAACCAAGAAGTACCAAGCAAGTATTATTTGATATTCAAGAAACCCCTAGTGAGCCACAGGAGCCAAGTTAAGTAACACAACAAGACAAGAGACGAGCAGAGCAGAGCAGCAGCAGCGTGTATATATATATAATTCGACCTCTGACATCTGGAGGCTTCGTCCGGGCAGGTATCGTTGTACCTGTTACCTGTATTATTAAACACCAGTGTATTAACCGGTGTACTAATACAGTGTTATTCTTGACATCTATCTGAGGGCTAGTCCGGGCAGGTCAGTTATACCTGTTATGTCATTCGTCACGTTGAAGAAGTCGATAAGAAAATAAAGAATAAGCAACACAAGCAAAGAAAAGGATACCGAATTTTTTGAGCTTCGTCCGGTCTGGGACAGTAACTATTGTACATGACATTGTCTACTAAAGTTGGATTCAAGGCAATCTGTATCATTTGTAACCTACTACTCGTTGACATTTTTTGGCCTCGTTCGGCCAGTATTTGAGAGTCTCTTGACACACACTGAGGAACTTGACATTGTTTACATTTCTGAGAACACGGAGGAACTTTTTTTTTTCGCCATCAACACGTTATTGTTGAAGTCAAGCAGTCTACTAGAACTCTACGAAAGGTCATTGACTAATGTGGACTTGCAGCTACTTCTTGTATACCGAGGTCATTGCGTCACCCACCATTTAAAGAGACATCACCATTTAAAGGGACATCACCATTTAAAGGGACACTACTAGTACTACTACTACTTACTTACTATTGGATTATTGGATTTAGAGACATCACCATTTAAAGAGACATCGTCATTTATAGAGACATTGCCATTTAAGGAGACATCGCCATTTAATGAGACACTACTACTACTACTAGTACTACTTACTTACTATTGGATTTAGAGACATCGCCATTTAAAGAGACATCGCCATTTAAAAGGACATCGCCATTTAAAGAGACACTACTACTACTAGTATTCACTTACTATTGAATTATTCTACATGAATGCAATTACTCAAGTAATCGTGATTTATCTACCTTTACTACATTGATGTTGGATTATTATTAAATTATTGTACTACCTGACTAGATAATCATTTTTTTTATGCTCCCATTATTATTACTATTAATATCATATCAATGTTTGAATAATTTTGTTTTCTATTTGTTTCATTCTCTAAATCTGCTGTTGAGTCATAAAGCATTTACAAGGAGGCCGAACAGCGACCTGACACTCCAGAAGTTCTACATTCTTAAAGCAACACTGTCGTGTGGGAAGAGTTGTCATTTCTTTCCTGGCATCAGACACAGATAAGTTGAGTTTTCTTTTGTCTGTTGTATCGGGCATTCAGGGTCGAGTGTACATTGCCTTTTCAGTAGTGGAGATAAAGGGTGAAATTTTTTTTTTTTTGTTGATCTTTTTTATAATTTATTGTCTTATGTGAATTGAACGTTACTTGTTAACTTAACCTTTATAAATTAATTTACGCTTATTCAGTAATATTCTTATTGTGATTACCATGGACGAGTTTAAACCTAGGTCAATTGAGGTATTAATAGAACAGGCCCACATGTTTGGAATTCAGGGTGATGAATTACGAGAGTTTGTTTTAAACCAACAAAAACTAGATCTAGAAAGATTAAAAGATTTAAACCAACAAAAACTAGATCTAGAAAGATTAAAAGATTTAAACCAACAAAAACTAGATCTAGAAAGATTAAAAGATTTAAACCGACAAAAACTAGATCTAGAAAGATTAAATTTAGAATTAGAAAGAAAGGCAATAGAAGTGGTAAAGTTGGGAATAGAACTGGACGAGTTTAAACCTAAGTCAATTGAGGTATTAATAGAACAGGCCCACATGTTTGGAATTCAGGGTGATGAATTACGAGAGTTTGTTTTAAACCAACAAAAACTAGATCTAGAAAGATTAAAAGATTTAAACCAACAAAAACTAGATCTAGAAAGATTAAAAGATTTAAACCAACAAAAACTAGATCTAGAAAGATTAAAATTAGAATTAGAAAGAAAGGCAATAGAAGTGGTAAAGTTGAAAATGGAACTGGAAGTAAAACTGTCATTACAGGGAGATGTGAACTATAAAATAGAAATTGAAAATGACATATTAACTAATGAGGAACAAAATAACTGTCAGGATATTGATAATAATATAAGTGGGATAGAAGATAATGAAGAAATTGAGAATGTCTTATCTAGTAAGGAACTAAATGATTTTAATTATACTGCCAATGATATTAATGAGATAGAAATTGGAGAAGTAATAGAAAATGTCTTAACTATTGAGGAACTTAATGATATTAATGAGATAGAAATTGGAGAAGTAATAGAAAATGTCTTAACTATTGAGGAACTTAATGATATTAATGAGATAGAAATTAGAGAAGTAATAGAAAATGTCTTAACTACTGAGGAACTTAATGATATTAATGAGATAGAAATTGGAGAAGTAATAGAAAATGTCTTAACTATTGAGGAACTTAATGATATTAATGAGATAGAAATTGGAGAAGTAATAGAAAATGTCATAACTACTGAGGAACTTATTGATAAGGAACTTATTGATTGTCAGTTTATTGACAATAATATTATTCATGTTCTGAGACCATTTCACAGAGTACACAAACCATTAAAGAGATTAAACCTAACAAAAGGAGTTTATCAAGTTGTTGGTACTGGTAAAGTAAAACCAGACCCCAATAGGCTACAAATGTTTTTGTACCTAAAAATCCCCAGAAGACGAAAAAAAAGTCTTAAAGAAGTTTGTCAAGTTGTTGTTGGGGGTAAAGTTAAACCAGACCCCAATAGGCTACAAATGTTTTTGTACCTAAAACTTCCAAGAAAAAGAAAAAAGAAATCTTGACGTAGTGTTTCCCCTCTCCCAGTTGCTGAGAAGGGGAATGTCCATGAGGGTCGCCTGAATTCCCGAGTGCGACTTGGCAATAGAGAAAATTCAGCATTGTCTGTCTTCATGTATTTTAATTATTTTTTTGTACCAAATCTTAATAGTTATTGTGTTTATCTAAACAGTACATCCGAAATAGCTTGCTGTGTGTTGCACCAAGTAGATTGGCTTCCTTCCGGTAAAGTGCAGAGAGCTGATACATAGAGAGTGGCATTACGTCATCAGTAGCGTGAGTGTCCAACGCCTAGACAGATACCTCTGATACCCAGGAGGTTGCACAATCCAATTTGACCACAGACCATTGTCTACTAGCAGATAAACTGTCAAGACTTAGCATAGTTGTATTAGTTATAATTGTTAGAATTCATCTTTTTTTTCCCAATACAATATGAAACGCTGTTATAACTATTAGAGATTGTATCTTGTCATATATTATTGCTATATATAGGAGCTGATCTTTTCTTATACTTTTGCTGTTTTACGTACGTTCCAATAGTAATTTAACTTTCCGTGCTACTATTTGTTTTTTTTGTTCTCATTTATTCTTTTCTCTCTTTCCCTTTGTTGTAAATAGTGTCATATAAGTGATAGCCTTAGCTGGATATATTTCTTTTGTTAGGTTAATAGGGGCTATTTCACTTTAATGTACATTGTATACATTTGTTTGTAGATATATATGTTTATATATATGTATATAAGTATGTGTATGACACAGTGTGTGTATGTATGTATATTTATGTATATATTTGAATGACTGTTATCTAATAACAGTCATATAGTGAGAGGGGGGATGTCAGGGAGAGGTATGGCGAGAATGAATGTTAGTTTAATATTTTGGTGTGATTGTTATATCCCCTTGTTATGAATGCGAAGTGTTGCACGTGTTGTGAACTGAGTGATTAAGTCTTCGTTGAATGTGCGAGAGAATGTGTTACGTCAGTAAGGTCTTGCTCCCGGTCCAGGAAGGTTGGACGTTTACTTCCTGGACTGGTATTTATGCATTTATGTATTTATAAGTTGATGGACTGGTGTTTTGTGTATTACTATTTCATAAGAGTGATATAATTCCGTGCGTTATCAAGTATTAAAGTATTGTTGATATTCATGAATATAAGGAGTTAGAGTTGATGTATATTAAGTGTTCGTATTTGAGTTAAGCAAGTATTGATGAATTCTGAGTAACCAAGAAGTACCAAGCAAGTATTATTTGATATTCAAGAAACCCCTAGTGAGCCACAGGAGCCAAGTTAAGTAACACAACAAGACAAGAGACGAGCAGAGCAGCAGCAGCGTATATATATATATATATATATATATAATTCGAACCCTGACACTTGGCCTAAGAAACAGATGAGCTTCACATCCTCTGCCCCATAGATCGCAAGGTCTGAAAGGGGAAACTTTACTTTTTAAAAATAACTTTAAATTAAGTACACAATTTATTTAAAAGATTATTTATCCACGTGTAAAGTACATTTGAAAGTTACTACGCAAATACACTTTGTATTGACTTGCACACAATAACATTCAGTAACTAATGCTCGCACGCACAGACTTGAAGAGGAGACTCACTTTGTGATAAATGGGGAGTCAGCCTCCATCATAATTTTTTTCTCTGAATAGATATGTTCTTGTTGCCTTGTCTCCACGATGTGTTTCTTCTTTAAACATTTCAATGCAAACGTCTTGCTCTTATCCTTGCTCAACTGAACCTGTGACACAGACAAGCAAGGGTTAATACAGATCAATTAAACCTGCGACACAGACAGGAAAGGGTTAAAACAAATCCAAATGTATATGACTCTATTTATTACTTTTGTCAATTAGCCTCATAGTCAGTGGCGTAGCAATGAATTTAGGGGCCCGGGAGGGGGCTTGGTCTTTTTAGGGGCCCCTGCATTTCGACATTCGACATGATATAATGTACTTAATAAATTAATAAGTCTAATGTTTGGAATACATGTAACGGTCACTAATTTACATAACAACATGAATAGCAAGATAACATGGCATTGGCTTAATATTTAGTGTAAAAAAATCGGACACCATTTGGGGGCCCCTCAAGGGATTTTCAAATTTGTACCCCCTCCCACCACCATAGCTACGCCACTGCTCATAGTCCTAGTGAGTAGGAGTAACGCGTGTAGAGGCATGGACACTGCTTAGTGAAGTAAAAAGAATTTTCTAATGGGTAGAACCCAATGGACAGGTTTATTTCATCTAATTCTAGGTACATTTATAGAAGGAATAGCTTGCAGCTACAAAGACAGCTGTCTATAATTTCACTAGACTCCAGACAATCGTATTGCAGGGTCTTCTGATATCGCTGATATACTCGCTGTGCACTACGATCTAGATGTAATATCTTTCAGCAATGCATTTCGCTTTTGAATGTATTCTAATTCTCATCAGGGCTATTTTTAGACTACACAACTCTTAGAAAAGAAGAGCAAAAGTTCAGAAAATGGCCAACGTTTAATTCTACGACAGAGACAAAAGTCTCATTGGAATCGTCGCCATGGCAATCGTGGGGCAATTTAAATGTCAATTACTTGAAATGTCATCGCTCTGTTTTGCCGAAGTGTCATCTAAGAATAGTGGCAAGGGGCGGTCCAACAGTTTAAGGTCTAGCATCACTTAGAATAGAATGACATATGGAGATGATACACTTCATCCGCAGTGAAATATAGTCCCTCCATAAATGGAAGCATGACTCATCGCCCAACACAAAGGCTATTTGAACGTACGAAGGTTTGGGTCTATTACTCGGTTCTATTTAATATTTATAGCAGACGACTTCTTGCTACTAGTTTTCTTTTCAAAGCAAGTTTGTGTGTGTGTGTGTGTGTGTGTGTGTGTGCGTGCGTGTGTGTGTGTGTGTGTAAGGTCACAGTAAGGTGCTTTAAAATGATGTACGTTGTCATGTGTGGATATCTCGACAACCAGAGAGCAATTTAAACTAACTCCAGTGGCCACTGCGCCATGAGCCTCTTCCCACCTTGCTAATGTCATTAAAAATAATTATAATAATAACCACAATAAAAACAACGTTCTAATAGCAGAGGACTAGAGACCCACCAGCTCAACTCGACCAAATCCGCCCATGCCAAGCGTGGTGACCAGCTGAAGGTCATCTAGTGTTATGTTCTCAAACTCCTTGGACACTGGTCTGTCAGACACAGGAGATATGGTGGAGTCACTGCCACTTCGCCTGGAGGTAGAAAATATCTGGCATAATGAGCTACAGGGCTGACAGACACACACAATGCACTATTGAATGAACTAGCCATTGGTTAATACAAACAAATGGAAGATCTAGAGCTGGCTAGTGAAACAAGGTCCAGTGAACGTCTTTACAGTTTGTATGAAATAAACTATAAATCACTTCAGAATGTAAATCTATGGGATGGGGGAATAAAACATTTTATTTTTGTTGAAAAAAAATAAATAAATAAATAAACACGACACTCATCATATTTTTTTCCCCTGTGACATAATGACCTTTGACCCTAAATGTAAACCACAAAATAAATGATGTATCGTAAACTCTAAACTCTCTACGTTGCTATGGACCACATCCTGTAAACAAATGACTATATATAGGCCTATATTTATACTTGATAATTTAAAACGTTTAGATTAAGTTGTATCAATATGAATATCATAATACTTTTCACAAATTATATTAAAACATCCTACAATTTTTTTTTAAAGAAAATAAATTACATCTTGCATTCAACTTGAATCATAAGATTTTTAAATTTTTGTATTGAGTTTAACAGTTTTAAAACATATATTTGCATTCGATTAGGTGTAGTAGTATTTTCATCTCATCCTGCGCTATGGCTATAAAAACAAGGTCACGGAAAAAACTTTAATTATTACGAAAGATAGGAAAAGTTAAGTAGATATACTAGATACATTAGTACTAGACATACTGATTAGTGCGAATCTAATTAACTAGATATGCTAGATACATTAGTACTAGACATACTGATTATTGCGAATCTAATTAACTAGATATGCTAGATACATTAGTACTAGACATACTGATTATTGCGAATCTAATTAACTAGATATGCTAGATACATTAGTACTAGACATACTGATTATTGCGAATCTAATTAACTAGATATGCTAGATACATTAGTACTAGACATACTGATTAGTGCGAATCTAATTAACTAGATATGCTAGATACATTAGTACTAGACATACTGATTAGTGCGAATCTAATTAACTAGATATGCTAGATACATTAGTACTAGACATACTGATTAGTGCGAATCTAATTAACTAGATGTGCTAGATACATTAGTACTAGACATACTGATTATTGCGAATCTAATTAACTAGATGTGCTAGAGCCTTGGCAACTCTGTTAGTCTTACTGATTAATTCAAGCCTAATGTGCTAAGAGCCTTGACAACTCTGTGTTAGTCTTTTCAATATCTATGTATTATTAGATCTATATTAAGAAATTATTGACTGAAACTAAAAACCGAAGAAACAAACGAAACAAACGAAACATTTAGGTTATAAACAGCTGTTTGTTGTCCATAAACCAGGTCTGACCTTCTAATTCAACATTGTAATCACCTTTTTGAATAATAATGAACTAATTTTGTATAATTAAAACAATAGAGCACAGCAATCACATAAAGAGCTTTTATTGCTTAACATGCTTAATAAAACAAAAAGTGAACAAATATGTTGGAGTCTTAAGCAAGAATAATCATGTGAATATTAAATTATATGAATATTATAATTGCAACACAAGGTAAGCGCACGAGCAGTGAGAGAAGACTTCCTGATGTCTTAAAAACAGCCAATGATTAGATGACTAGATACCAATCAGCAATAAAGCTTGAGCACCTTGTTCTCTCTATTGAACATAATGTGCTAGTGGAAAGTTTTGTCAAGTTTTGTGTTTTAAACGTCGTGCTGCAGGGAAAACAAAGTGACGTTGATGTTTTAGTGCTCCTAGTTTACCCGTAACTTTGGCAGACAGAAAAACCCAGGACAAAATTCATTAATCTTAGAAAAACCTTTGATACAAAGGAACAGTGTAAAGTGTGTTACATGCTAGACTTAAACGTCATGAGAGATAATCAACATAGACATGTTTTTGTATCGATGCCTTGGTTTAAGTGGAGAGAATGTATTGAAGAATCTGTATATTCCAACAATATTGACCACTTAGGTCTAGGGAAGTTCACTATGAAGTCTAACACTCCAACAGCCTAAAAAGAAACTCATGCTGTAGGTCCCCCACAAGTACAACCAACTCACACAAAGTGGTCCTCGCAACCAGCACACACAAAGTGGTCTTCACAACCAGCACACACAAAGTGGTCATCACAACCAACTCACACAAAGTGGTCCTCAGAACCAACTCACACAAAGTGGTCCTCACAACCAGCTCACACAAAGTGGTCTTCACAACCAGCACACACAAAGTGGTCCTCACAACCAACTCACACAAAGTGGTCTTCACAACCAGCACACACAAAGTGGTCCTCACAACCAACTCACACAAAGTGGTCTTCACAACCAACTCACACAAAGTGGTCTTCACAACCAGCACACACAAAGTGGTCCTCACTACCAACTCACACAAAGTGGTCCTCAGAACCAACTCACACAAAGTGGTCCTCACAACCAACATACAAAGTGGTCCTCACAACCAACACACACAAAATGGTCCTCACAACCAACATACAAAGTGGTCCTCACAACCAACATACAAAGTGGTCCTCACAACCAACACACACAAAGTGGTCCTCACAACCAACATACAAAGTGGTCCTCACAACCAACTCACACAAAGTGGTCCTCACAACCAACATACACAAAGTGGTCCTCACAACCAACATACAAAGTGGTCCTCACAACCAACACACACAAAGTGGTCCTCACAACCAACACACACAAAGTGGTCCTCACAACCAACTCACACAAAGTGGTCCTCACAACCAACACACACAAAGTGGTCCTCACAACCAACATACAAAGTGGTCCTCACAACCAACATACAAAGTGGTCCTCACAACCAACACACACAAAGTGGTCCTCACAACCAACATACAAAGTGGTCCTCACAACCAACATACAAAGTGGTCTGCATAACCAACACACACGAAGTGGTCCTCACAACCAACATACAAAGTGGTCCTCACAACCAACATACAAAGTGGTCTGCATAACCAACATACAAAGTGGTCCTCACAACCAACATACAAAGTTGTCCGTACAACCAACATACACAAAGAAGACACTTGCCAATTCAATAATTGCCATTTCGAAGGACATGAGAGCAACTCTCTTGACATGTTTGGTGTCAGTGATAAATGTTTGATACAAGATGTTTTAAAACACATCACAACGGGAGTCAGTCTGTTCGATGGAAATAAAGCAACATACGTAACATATTCAACAGCATGTCTCTTCCAGAAGGAAGCCAGGGTCAACAAACTCGTGGATCAATGAGTTCAGAATTTCGCCATTTTAAACTCGATATTTTCGATTCATTATTTTCTTTTCTCGCGTTCAATTTATTTATCTTTTTATGTCCTCAAAGTGTTCTGGTTATCATGACATTCCCTTATTTATCATTTCTCTTTTTACTCATATTTGTTTTATGGTTTCAATTTTTTTTAAAGATGAGCCTTCGGTTCTGTCCTGTTCAATGAGTCCTAATGTCCGATTTAGTTATGAAGCTACTTCAATCAGGGGGATCTCTCTAGTGGTCAATGTATGATCATTATCTATAGCTCTGGTCAGCTGTGGCGGGATTGATTTTCTAATGAACAGCTGAGATTACTTTGAAGAATTGTGTTTGTGTATGTTATAGTGAATATTTGTCTGTCTGTGTTAGTCTGTCTGTGTTAGTATGTCTGAGTAACTTAATACCTAATAATAATAATATCGTTATCATCCTTGAGGTAATTTGCCAGATGATTTGAACCACGGGCAGTATTTGCCAGATGACTTGAACCACGGGCAGTATTTGCCAGATGACTTGAACCACGGGCAGTATTTGCCAGATGACTTGAACCACGGGCAGTATTTGCCAGATGACTTGAACCATATGCCAAATAAGTTGAACCACGGGCAGAATATGCCATATATGTTGAATCACGGGCAGTATTTGCTAAAAATGTTTTTTTAAAAATTAAATCCTTGTTGTATTCCCCCCATAAACTCTTGAAAGCCAACCAATCGATACAAGTCACTAACAGAATGATTTCAATGAAAACGGGCAAGCGAAGCCTCCATTGTTTTCTCTATGAATTGTATTGGTCAACGTGACGTTTCTCTATGAATTGTATTGGTCACGTGACGTTTCTCTATGAATTGTATTGGTCACGTGACGTTTCTCTATGAATTGTATTGGTCACGTGACGTTTCTCTATGAATTGTATTGGTCACGTGACGTTTCTCTATGAATTGTATTGGTCAACGTGACGTTTCTCTATGAATTGTATTGGTCACGTGACGTTTCTCTATGAATTATATTGGTCACGTGACGTTTCTCTATGAATTGTATTGGTCACGTGACGTTTTTCTATGAATTGTATTGGTCACGTGACGTTTCTCTATGAATTGTATTGGTCAACGTGACGTTTCTCTATGAATTGTATTGGTCACGTGACGTTTCTCTATGAATTGTATTGGTCACGTGCCGTTTCTCTATGAATTGTATTGGTCACGTGACGTTTCTCTATGAATTGTATTGGTCACGTGACGTTTCTCTATGAATTGTATTGGTCACGTGACGTTTCTCTATGAATTGTATTGGTCAACGTGACGTTTCTATATGAATTGTATTGGTCACGTGACGTTTCTCTATGAATTGTATTGGTCACGTGACGTTTCTCTATGAATTGTATTGGTCACGTGACGTTTCTCTATGAATTGTATTGGTCACGTGACGTTTGTCGACTTATGTGCACGATCCACAGTTTTGACCTCGCCACTAGCAGACAATAGACAACTGTGTGCCAAGTACTGCTCATGCTCACTGACCAAACAACCAACTAAAGACCAAACCAAGAAATAATCACGACAACGTCAAGTGAAAATAAAACCGAATTGGTTGTTAATGAGTTGAGAACATTGTGCACCAGAAATACTTATCATGGCTCCTTAACCCCCGCCCCATTTACTTTCTACATTAAACGAAATGGAGAAAAAAAAATCAAAATTATGCGTTCAATTATTTGATCAAGTCCGTTCACTGTCTTAGGCCAAAGTAATGAGCAAACAAAATGATTCTTGATATTTCTAAGGTCTCTGTTCTGAAATTAACCCATTCCTAACTGCCACATCAGTTACCTGTTTGTTACTTGTTGATTGATATTCGGTAGTCCGTCACGACACTCAAGAAATGGGATCAATAAGGAGAATGTAAATAATAATCAGCCCCCCTCTTTATTTTGCCATAATTAATACAAAAAAATATCACAGCCATATGAGAAGAATAAGATAAGATCTACTAAGATTCAAAAGGTAGGATGTTACTGTTTCATCTACAACAGTCCGCGCATGGTGACGTAAAGCCCTGGACAGATCAGAAAGATGTGCTTGAGCAGGACAGGGCCCTCCATGGGCTGTAGTGCCACTGGAATGGATCTTACTACGTCAATCCCGCAATGCTGAAAATTATCAAAAGGAAAAATATTTTTTGATTACAACACCTCTATTCAAGTCACCCCTTCATGGATCCTGGATCCAGGAATCTGGACAGCTGATCTCAAAAACGACTCTAACGATTTTCCTAGAAATGTAACAGTTGATGTATATCGTTGATAAAAGAATGACTAGCTCATTGGCCACACGGGGGACAACTCTAGTTTGACCGTTCTCATTTTTTAAGTAAAAAATGAAATAAATTAAAATTTGGCTAGAGATCTATATTTAGGATTCTAGGTCTAGAGTCTAGACCCAACATCGGTTTTTGAAAGGACTATCGCGTTCTTGAAAAGACTATCGCGTTTGGGAATTATTGATTCAAGAGTTTAATAAATTAATGTCCAGGAAAATTTTGCGCATCGTGTTTTAAGTCTAGACTCCAGACTACTTTTAGATCTCAATGCTTGTCATAGAATACTAAATGTAGACATTCGATTAACCAGCAGTCTTTCTCTGGGAGAAAAACAGGCGGGTAATAAAATGATTCATTGTTTGTTAATCTAACATTCATTCAATTGTTAGAGACAAACACTGACTCTAGAAGTTGCATCAAGGAGCTAGTGTCTTTAGAAAAAGTAGTTTTCACGTTTTTCTTGTTTAACATTCTTTAAGTTAAATACATTTCGTAAAAAAGCTAGTGTAAGAACCTAATTGTCGCCCACACAAAGCTTGTGTAAGGACCTAATTGTCGCCCACACAAAGCTTGTGTAAGAAACTTATTTTCGCTCACACAAAGCTTGTGTAAGAACCTAATTGTCGCTCACACAAAGCTTGTGTAAGAACCTAATTGTCGCTCACACAAAGCTTGTGTTAGAACCTAATTGTCGCTCACACAAAGCTTGTGTAAGAACCTAACTGTCGCTCACACAAAGCTTGTGTAAGAACCTAACTGTCGCTCACACAAAGCTTGTGTAAGAACCTAACTGTCGCTCACACAAAGCTTATGTAAGAACCTAATTGTCGCCCACACAAAGCTTGTGTAAGAACCTAACTGTCGCTCACACAAAGCTTATGTAAGAACCTAATTGTCGCCCACACAAAGCTTGTGTAAGAACCTAACTGTCGCTCACACAAAGCTTGTGTAAGAACCTAACTGTCGCCCACACAAAGCTTATGTAAGAACCTAACTGTCGCTCACACAAAGCTTGTGTTAGAACCTAACTGTCGCTCACACAAAACTTGTGTAAGAACCTAACTGTCGCTCACACAAAGCTTATGTAAGAACCTAACTGTCGCTCACACAAAGCTTGTGTTAGAACCTAACTGTCGCTCACACAAAACTTGTGTAAGAACCTAACTGTCGCTCACACAAAGCTTATGTAAGAACCTAATTGTCGCCCACACAAAGCTTGTGTAAGAACCTAACTGTCGCTCACACAAAGCTTGTGTAAGAACCTAATTGTCGCCCACACAAAGCTTGTGTAAGAACCTAACTGTCGCTCACACAAAGCTTGTGTAAGAACCTAATTGTCGCCCACACAAAGCGAGTGTTATAACTAGCAAAAAAATGTTATACTAGAAATGTTATTGTTTATGCCACCGTTTGCTTGTACCTCTAGAAATGACAGCGAAACAAGACATCATGACATGCGAATAGAGTTGTAAATCGATTAAAATATCGAAATCAACATTTTCGTTTTTACTTTGGTTATTCATAGATCCTGCCAAGATTAAAAAATAAATAAATAAATTATTTTGTCATTAATTTAAAATGTTTCTAAAACAAAATTGGAAACTTGACAAAAATGTATATAACGTCATTTTTAAAGCTGAATTTGAATTTGTTTCAAGATAGAGCAGGGGAGAGATCGGTTTAATTGAAGTCTGAGCTCGGATTCATCAATTAAATCAATACAAATATTAATCAATTACCAATCAATTAGTCGTAATAAATTAGTTTTGTTTCATATTGAAAATGCATTTCAAATATAAACTATTTTTAGACCATGAGACCTTCTATTTTTATAAGTACTTGGATTGCTGAGCGGCTAACACACAGATCACGGAGGCTCAAATTCATGTTAAAGAAAATGTTTTTTTTAAAAAGATCTAAAAAGGCAAAAACGGAAACCTCCCAGATACCTCTTCTGTACCCTCCCCCTTCAACTTGTCCATTAAAGTGACCATAGCACAATGAGCGTGCACCCTCCCCCTTCAATTAGTCCATTAAAGTGACCATAGCACAATGAGCGTGCACCCTCCCCCTTCAATTAGTCCATTAAAGTGACCATAGCACAATGAGCGTGCACCCTCCCCCTTCAATTAGTCCATTAAAGTGACCATAGCACAATGAGCGTGCACCCTCCCCCTTCAATTAGTCCATTAAAGTGACCATAGCACAATGAGCGTTCACCCTCCCCCTTCAATTAGTCCATTAAAGTGACCATAGCACAATGAGCGTGCACCCTCCCCCTTCAATTAGTCCATTAAAGTGACCATAGCACAATGAGCGTGCACCCTTCCCCTTCAATTAGTCCATTAAAGTGACCATAGCACAATGAGCGTGCACCCTTCCCCTTCAATTAGTCCATTAAAGTGACCATAGCACAATGAGCGTGCACCCTCCCCCTTCAATTAGTCCATTAAAGTGACCATAGCACAATGAGCGTGCACCCTCCCCCTTCAATTAGTCCATTAAAGTGACCATAGCACAATGAGCGTACTATAAGCATGGACGTATCGCTAAACAAAAACAAATGATAAAAATATTTTCAATCGTTCAAATTTATTGTTGTTAGTCTAAATCTATCAAAAATGAATTGCATGATTGATTCAAATGAATTGATACATTTTACTACCTAGAAGTGAGTTTTGAAATAAAGTACATTTGATAGTCTACTTTTTCGTTTTTTGGGAATCATTTCCATAATGATAACGTACCCAAACATTTCTCAGATTTATGCTACACTTGAGAACAACCAAAAGAAAAATACATAGCAGACGTAACAATTTTCCCGCCGTTGACTTTGTTGAAGATGGAAACGTCTGAGAGTCTAGTAGTATAATATGACCTTTGACCCCTGCTGGTGTTGGTGCGGTAATCGGTCATGTGAATAATAATGTGACGTTAGGTCATTTGGTTTCTAGGAGGGTAATGGAAAGCCACCAAGTTTGATTCATCCATCACCTAAATGGCACTACATCGCGTGGAGGAGATTTGACATCCTTCATCCTCTCTTCTCCTGTTCAAATACATCCATAGATTTTCCACTTGGATCTCTCGGTATCCATGGATTGAAGAGTTAGCTGATGTCATAGTTGCTTCCTATAAACTACAGTTAGCTGATGTCATAGTTGCTTCCTATAAACTACAGTTAGCTGATGTCATAGTTGCTTCCTATAAACTACTACATTGAACAATTTTAGGGGGAAAAAAAAAGCAAAATGACAAACATCAATACACGCAAGCAGCTGAACCTGGTTCTTTTTCTGTTGCTGTCTGATGTGGCAAGTGTCCCAGGATTCAGACTAAAACGTTTCTACGCATCGTCCTTGGAGTCAGTACGTAAACATCCTAGGAGTCAGTACATAAACATCCTAAGAGTCAGTAAATAAACATCCTAAGAGTCAGTACGTAAACATCCTAAGAGTCAGTACGTAAACATCCTAAGAGTCAGTACGTAACATCCAAGATGTCAGTACGTAAACATCCTAAGAGTCAGTACGTAAACATCCAAGATGTCAGTACGAAAACATCCTAGGAGTCAGTACGTAAACATACAAGATGTCAGTACGTAAACATCCTAAGAGTCAGTACGTAAACATCCTAAGAGTCAGTACGTAACATCCAAGATGTCAGTACGTAAACATCCAAGATGTCAGTACGTAAACATCCTAAGAGTCAGTACATAACATCCTAAGAGTCAGTACGTAAACATCCAAGATGTGAGTACGTAAACATCCTAGGAGTCAGTACGTAAACATCCAAGATGTCAGTACGTAAACATCCTAGAAGTCAGTACGTAAACATCCTAGGAGTCAGTAAATAACATCCAAGATGTCAGTACGTAAACATCCTAGGAGTCAGTACATAACATCCAAGATGTCAGTACGTAAACATGCTAGAAGTCAGTACGTAAACATCCTAGGAGTCAGTACATAACATCCAAGATGTCAGTACGTAAACATCCTAGGAGTCAGTACATAACATCCAAGATGTCAGTACGTAAACATCCTAGGAGTCAGTACGTAAACATCCAAGATGTCAGTACGAAAACATCCCAGGAGTCAGTACGTAAACATACAAGATGTCAGTACGTAAACATCCTAAGAGTCAGTACGTAAACATCCTAGGAGTCAGTACATAACATCCAAGATGTCAGTACGTAAACATCCTAGGAGTCAGTACGTAAACATCCTAGGAGTCAGTACGTAAACATCCTAGGAGTCAGTACGTAAACATCCTAGGAGTCAGTACGTAAACATCCTAGGAGTCAGTACGTAAACATCCTAGGAGTCAGTACGTAAACATCCTAGGAGTCAGTACGTAAACATCCTAGGAGTCAGTACGTAAACATCCTAAGAGTCAGTAAGTAAACATCCTAAGAGTCAGTATGTAAACATCCTAAGAGTCAGTACATAACATCCAAGATGTCAGTACATAAACATCCTAGGAGTCAGTACATAACATCCAAGATGTCAGTATGTAAACATCCAAGATGTCAGTACGTAAACATCCTAAGAGTCAGTACATAACATCCAATATGTCAGTACGTAAACATCCTAGGAGTCAGTACATAACATCGAAGATGTCAGTACGTAAACATCCAAGATGTCAGTACATAAACATCCTAGGAGTCAGTACATAACATCCAAGATGTCAGTACGTAAACATCCAAGATGTCAGTACGTAAACATCCAAGATGTCAGTACGTAAACATCCAAGATGTCAGTACGTAAACATCCAAGATGTCAGTACGTAAACATCCTAAGAGTCAGTACGTAAACATACAAGATGTCAGTAAGTAAACATCCAAGATGTTAGTACGTAAACATCCTAAGAGTCAGTACATAACATCCAAGATGTCAGTACGTAAACATCCTAGGAGTCAGTACATAACATCGAAGATGTCAGTACGTAAACATCCAAGATGTCAGTACGTAAACATCCTAGGAGTCAGTACATAACATCCAAGATGTCAGTACGTAAACATCCTAAGAGTCAGTACGTAAACATCCTAGAAGTCAGTACGTAAACATCCTAGGGTATCATAGAGGTCAGTATGTAAATGTAGGAGTCAGTAGGTAAACATCCTAGGAGTCAGAAGGTAAAAGTCGGACACCTATCCCGCATGGGGGACGACCGCATGCCAGGTCGATCTTTTTTGTCGAGATTAAAGTAGGACGTCATAACAGAGGTGCCCCCATCTCCGCTCTAAAGACAAACTCAGGAGCCATTTCGCCTTCAACGGCGTAGAGGTAAGTAGCTGTCAGAAGATGACCTCTTAAAGAGACAGTAGGGGAGGAGTCACACATTTAAGGCCCAAAGAAAAGCCCTTCTAGAAGACAGGCGAAATAGACGCAATCCTAAATAGATCCCCGCCGGACAACAGCTTTGTCACATGTTTGGAAATATGAAGGTCGCAACTGGTATTGCGATACACTGCAATCATTGGAATCGAAGACATTCCCATTCTGTGAAAGTTATGTTAATGAAGTCCACCCTTTGACCTTAGTAGGGGGAAGTAAAGACAGTTGGTCGTTGTGCTGGCTGCATAACACTCTCGTCATCCGTCCGCCATAGAAACAGATGATCTTTACAACGTCTGCCTTTTATATAGCAATGTCTGAATGAGGCAGTTTTCTTACTTTTTTTTTATAGACAATAAATATGAAACTATTTTTAACAAGGTCCTTTATTAAGCTCTGGTTGTATAAGAAATGTATTGCATTGTTTTTTGTAATGTTCCTATGAGTTTCTGGAAGCAGATATCAGACGCGCATTGTTCTTTTAGTATCCGATACTTCAGAACTAAGCTTCAAGATCAGATTACTTTCTGACGACACATTCTAGATCAGATCTCATTTCTTCATGTCTGTAGTTCAAAGGTTATTCAGATATTCAAATCTGATTTATATTTTAAATCCATCGCAATTTCAAAACTAAAAGCATCAGAAAACTAAGTCTCGAGCTAAGGGACATAACCATTTGTCCCAATACATCTACGTACAGAGTTATTGGGACAAAACAAAAAGTGCGACCACCCAGAGGTCACTAAATGACAGACGTTAGGTATTCAAGAAATGTATGCTGTCCTTTGAGTGACCTTCTGATCAATACAGACTCAAGACAAGTAGTCCTCCAACAGTAATTGTCAATCTCTACAGACATTCTTGGAGTCCTTCTGATTACCTTGTTTCATCACAGGCCATTGTTTCTCTTTGGGTCTAAAAAAACATTTGGAGTGGTCATCAATTGGTTTTTTCCCGAGTTGTTAGACGGCACATGACTGTTAACAACAATTGACATAGGAAATGGCAGCTGGTCCGTGCCCTATGGGATTACGAGGTCAAGATGTCAAAGAAGCAAAGGGATGAAATCACAATGTCAAAATAAGGGAAGTACATACAAGGTTGCCCTTTCAGACCTTGCGATATATAGGGCAGAGGATGTGAAGCTCATCTGTTTCGTTGACCAACGGTTAATGAGTAGGATGTCATGTGGCCAGCACAACGACCACCTTTACTTTCCCCAACTAAAGTCAGGTACCCATTAGAGTTGGGTGGACTCAGGGGCGCCCTAAAAATCCCGAAATTGAAAATCCCAGTCTTTACCGAGATTCGATCCGAAGATCCCAGTTTCGAAGCCAGACGCACCGATGTCTATACTAGTTTAAGATGTTATTTAATTCGTGTATATTCTCCATAAACATTGAAAGTTTACAGTTTGGGAATGTACACACGTGTGATACTGTAACTCGTACACAATGTACACACGTGTGATACTGTAACTCGTACACAATGTACACACGTGTGATACTGTAACTCGTACACAATGTACACGCGTGTGATACTGTAACTCGTACACAATGTACACGCGTGTGATACTGTAACTCATACACAATGTACACACGTGTGATACTGTAACTCGTACACAATGTACACACGTGTGATACTGTAACTCGTACACAATGTACACACGTGTGATACTGTAACTCGTACACAATGTACACGCGTGTGATACTGTAACTCGTACACAATGTACACGCGTGTGATACTGTAACTCGTACACAATGTACACGCGTGTGATACTGTAACTCGTACACAATGTACACACGTGTGATACTGTAACTCGTACACAATGTGCACACAATTATGTTCATCCTTCGTTTCATTGTGTTAGAAAAATAAATTATTGCTAAGAGTTATCGTTCTTCAAGAAGTGATTAACCCCCCCCCCTCCAAAAAAAAAAATTAAATTAAGTACAGCGTTATATTATAACCATTTCATTTTAGAGGATTAACAGGGTTGTTGCCCTTGAATAATAAGAAACGTAATTTTATCAAAAGGATTGTCTGCCCCTAATCCTCAACTGCACATTATTTTCTGCCTCGCCAATGTCCAAATATTTCTGATTCCCTAGGAAGTCCAGGGAACGCTAGAAACAGTTAATACCTCCATCTCTGGAGATCGATCAGACAGAGACTGCTAAAGAAAATAGGGTGTAAATTTGTGGGGAACTCATAATCTGCTCTGACGGAAACTAGAAAATGGAGCAAGATATATATTTCTGTAGCCCACAGTTCAATAGATCATACAGAAAAAAATAAAACAGGACAAAAGATCAAGAGAGACAGACAGACAGAGAGAGACAGAGAGAGAGAGAGAGAGAGAGAGAGAGAGAGAAAGAGAGCAGAATGAAAAGGTTGGGAAAACAAAACCAAATATTTTATAGAAACCATAATATTTTATTTCCTGTTCACTTTTCACATTTAGCAGACAGTTGATAAATAATATAAATATACATAAATATACAGAAGGCATTGTCAAAGAATTGCGATGCAATAGTTCACGTGACTATGCAGATCGAGCGAAGGCACCTTTGATGGAAGCGTTCGAGAAGTCTTAGATGCCTTAGCGAACTTGGGGGGGTGGGGGGGACCACATGCCAAAGGCGATCTTCTTAGGCGAGCTTAAAGGAGAACGCTTTAACAGAGGTGCCCCGCCCCCGCTATAAAGATCAACTCAGGCGCAATTTCGCCCTCACCGGCATAAGGAAAGTAGATGACCTCTTAAAGAGACAGTTGGAGTTCTGCAGGACACACATTTGAGACCAAAGTTGTTAAAAACAGGCGCAGAAGACGAAAGGAAAACTTAAATAGACCCCCAGCAGACAACGGCTTTGTCTGCATCTGATGTGCGAAAATATGCAGGTCACATCGGGGTTTGCAAAGCCATATGAAACACTGCACCCACTCGTAATCTTCGAAATCGAAGACATTGCCATTACCACGAACGCAGATCCACTTGTCAGGAGTCCCAATTATGCAGTACACAGTCTTCGAATTTAGTTTGACACCCAGATCCACTTGTCAGGAGTCCCGATTATGCAGTACAAAGTCTTCGAATTTAGTTTGACACCCAGATCCACTTGTCAGGAGTCCCAATTATGCAGTACAAAGTCTTCGAATTTAGTTTGACACCCAGATCCACTTGTCAGGAGTCCCAATTATGCAGTACACAGTCTTCGAATTTAGTTTGACACCCAGATCCACTTGTCAGGAGTCCCGATTATGCAGTACAAAGTCTTCGAATTTAGTTTGACACCCAGATCCACTTGTCAGGAGTCCCAATTATGCAGTACAAAGTCTTCGAATTTAGTTTGACACCCAGATCCACTTGTCAGGAGTCCCAATTATGCAGTACAAAGTCTTCGAATTTAGTTTGACACCCAGATCCACTTGTCAGGAGTCCCAATTATGCAGTACAAAGTCTTCGAATTTAGTTTGACACCCAGATCCACTTGTCAGGAGTCCCAATTATGCAGTACAAAGTCTTCGAATTTAGTTTGACACCCAGATCCACTTGTCAGGAGTCCCAATTATGCAGTACAAAGTCTTCGAATTTAGTTTGACACCCAGATCCACTTGTCAGGAGTCCCAATTATGCAGTACAAAGTCTTCGAATTTAGTTTGACACCCAGATCCACTTGTCAGGAGTCCCAATTATGCAGTACAAAGTCTTCGAATTTAGTTTGACACCCAGATCCACTTGTCAGGAGTCTCAACTATGCAGTACAAAGTCTTCGAATTTAGTTTGACACCCAGATCCACTTGTCAGGAGTCTCAACTATGCAGTACAAAGTCTTCGAATTTAGTTTGACACCCAGATCCACTTGTCAGGAGTCTCAACTATGCAGTACAAAGTCTTCGAATTTAGTTTGACACCCAGATCCACTTGTCAGGAGTCCCAATTATGCAGTACAAAGTCTTCGAATTTAGTTTGACACCCAGATCCACTTGTCAGGAGTCCCAATTATGCAGTACAAAGTCTTCGAATTTAGTTGAAAGAACAAAACACAGAAGAATTCTCCAGATGTCCATTTGCTGCCAGCTCTTTTCCTCCATGCCAGTTGAGGGCAAACTGAGCTCTGAGTTTGTCTAGGAGTTTATCTCTGATATATGTTTGTTTATGATTGTTGATACATGCGTAGGGCCCCCTACTCATAGCTTAGTGATGTACATTATGTCTTCTAAGGTTCTTGCTGGGACTAAATTCAGAAACATTTTTTTTTTCTAAAACAATACTTCAATCAGTCCATTAGACTGTTAGTATTGTGGTCTAGCAATAAAAGAAAAAAACTATTTTTTTTTCGGTTTTATAAAACCAAAATCATAAAACTAAATGTGATCCAGACCAACCGACTGAATGGAGGAAATAATTCAGGATTAACAAACCAGAATTTCAACCCAACAAAGTGGTCTTTTAGTCTGGTTTTATTTGATCAGATTATGTGACTACTCACTGACTACATCTTCCCCCCCCCTATCAGTTTAGTTTTCACGAACTTATAGTCCAAAAAAAAACAAAAAAAACTTGGCTATTGCCATGGTGACAAATTGTAAGATTCCTATACACTTTAATAAAATTTTTCCGTTGAAAATATTCTAATTTGTTAAATTGAAACTGTGCTAAATATGTATAAATTGAGTGTAACATAATGAAGAATAATGACATTGCAGGAGCTGTAAATGAGTAGTAGGCGTGAATCAGGTTTATACTCAAGTTTGGATCTAGTCGGTGGGTAATGGACGAGAGACATTGCGCTTTGTGTCTGCGCTGAGTCAGGCTCAACAACTGGAGGACAGTGGAAGTTTTATGTTTGGTGGTGTAGACTGTTTATCAATCATCGTAGTTCTAAAGAGTAGCTGATTTTAATCATTAGGATGTTGTCTGGCCACATGCCATTCTCGTCGTTTACATGACATCCTCTTTTTCAGTTGGCCACATGACATCCTCTTTATCAGTTGGCCACATGACATCGTCGTTATCAGTTGGCCACATGACATCGTCGTTATCAGTTGGCCACATGACATCGTCATTATCAGTTGGCCACATGACATCCTCGTTATCAGTTGGCCACATGACATCGTCGTTATCAGTTGGCCACATGACATCCTCCTTATCAGTTGGCCACATGACATCCTCCTTATCAGTTGGCAACATGACATCCTCCTTATCAGTTGGCCACATGACATCCTCCTTATCAGTTGGCCACATGACATCCTCGTTATCAGTTGGCCACATGACATCCTCCTTATCAGTTGGCCACATGACATCCTCGTTATCAGTTGGCCACATGACATCCTCCTTATCAGTTGGCAACATGACATCCTCCTTATCAGTTGGCCACATGACATCCTCCTTATCAGTTGGCCACATGACATCCTCGTTATCAGTTGGCCACATGACATCCTCCTTATCAGTTGGCCACATGACATCCTCTTTATCAGTTGGCCACATGACATCCTCGTTATCAGTTGGCCACATGACATCCTCGTTATCAGTTGGCCATAGAAACGGACGTTATTTTTTCCCCACCTAATTTAGTAATTCTACTCTCAGTACTAAGCAAGCTACCTCTTATATTTGAAGTGTTAAGTTGTAACTCTCTAAGGCAGTGATGCCCAAACTACGGCCCGCGGGCGACGTGGTTCCATCCGGCCCGTCAAAGCGTCGGCACAAAGAGTACAAAATCCCCCTCCCCTTTTATAAAAAAATGTTCAAAAATGTATCTTACCTACATTAGGGCCCTCATTTGTACTATTATGAAATGGGAAAGTTAAAGAAACTACAAGTGGAATTTAGAATCTACCAGGAAAAGTGAATGAATCTTTTTTTTTGAACATGATAATAAGCAAACATATTTGTTTTGTAAAGAAAGTGTGACTGTGTTTTTTTTAAACGACAAATAAGCGACATTATAAAACAAATATTACGGCAGTCTTGGTTTGAAGCGCGAAAAAAAAAGATTTTTAAACTCCGCCTAGAAATTGGAGGATCAATGGAATATTTACCAACAACAGACAAGAAAATGAGTCGTTGGTTAGCTAGCTATAATTTCAAATTGAGCGATAAAGCCATTTTCTTACGCCTACCATTAATACCATTATTTAATGTAATGTACAGTAAGTAGTAAGAACTAGATCCACAGGTTTCTATTATTTTTTTTTTTTTTTTCGTTTTTGTACATGTGGCCCGCGACACGAGTGTCGGAATTAAATTGGCCCGCAGGATGAATTAGGTTGGGCATCACTGCTCTAAGGCAACACAAATGTCGCAGTTCTAAACTTCTAAAGAACAGCTGAGTATATTAGTAGAAAAGAAAATTAAAACATTTGGAAGCGTTCCGCTGCATTACCACGAGATCTAGGTGATGCTCAATAGTTTAAAAGATGTTTTGTGCCTTAATTTAAAAAAACAAATTACGTACGTGACGAACCAAAGAATTGAAATCTCAAAATAAAAAGGCACTGAAGTTTAGACTTTATCCGGAAGCAGGTTCCGTTTCTTACAGGCGATCACAGTCTCATCACGTATCAACGGTTTTAATTGCGTAACACTGTCTTGAAAAGCTCTAGACATAAGCACGTTTCAGGAAACTAAAAAGTGTGTGTGTGTGTTTTTGTTTCAAGTGCTTTGTAAGGGTTAAGTCAAGATCACTCTAAATATACACGCAGACTTGAAAGTCGCAGGTTGATGCTGATTGACCTTGAACTTGACGTCACAGGGACATGCCTGCTAATCCTCCCATCTGATCGTTTCACTGTCAGGGGCGTCTGTTCACTTCTCGGGCCCTTCTCTAACTTTTTTTTTTTCGAAGGCTCCTCCCAGAAAAGCCACAACATTCTGTCACTAGTACAAACTTATTGAATTTACTTATTAGATAGTAAAAGTTACTGAGGCAGTTAAAGTGAAAAAAATTGTCACAAAAATAGGATTTCAGCATAAGTTGCTACAAGGGCTCTCATCTCTTATAAGCAGAGCTAACTAAAGCTCTGAAACAAACACATTAGGGCAATGGACCAATGGTAATAATTGGAAACTATTAATTGGTCACTTTAATTGGTGTATTATAAAATATGTTTTAATTTACATAGAAACACAGGAAAACGAATTTGTTACTATTCTGTCGTACACATTTTGTTTACTATGAAACTATTTGGGTAACATTAAATAACTATTCTCCAGTCTCGACTTTTGACTCATCATCTCGCAGTGGACCTCTTCCAGTGACACATATTTTGTTGTTGTTACAGATATAGTGTGCATGTCAGTAAAAAGAGGGCATCGCCAAATTAGAACAACTAACACACTTGAACAGAGATGACAGTTTGGTGTCCCCAAGGAATGAAAGTGAAAACAACTCCCACCTCCCACACAATACTGCCACTAGAAAAACTTAAGATTGGATCGATAGTGTACCGAGTCTTAAGGCTTTTAACCTAAATACCTACCAACGAGAACGCTGGTGAACAAACTTAAATTACTTAGAAATAAAACCTCCATTGAAAGATTTATGAAGTGCCTCAAAACTAAAACTAGTTGAAAGGTTAACAATCGAGCTGGTATCTAAGCAAATGATTGTCAAGTCTGAGCAGAATTTCTTTTTGATATGGAAACTAATTCAATGAAATAAATTCTCTTAATTAGCTAGAAGATTTACTATACAAGTTTTAGGCTTTCACCGCAAGAAACATTCACAGCTGCAGATATTACTGTGACTTAGAGTTTGTAGTATTTAGTAGATGTGGTTGTTCTGTTAATGTTACAGAGGAATTTTAAGCATCACATACAAACATCGTAATGGCAACGTGGAAATCCGAAACAGAATCATATAAGGGATTGGGCCCCATGATGACCTTCTGACCACTGTAAACGTCAATTAAGACTTTATAAACATATAATGAGATCCTTAGAGCTCGCGAAGACATTCTGCAGGGAACAGTACAAGAAGGAGAGGCAGACAGTTGAAGTGATGGGAGGACAACATTGAGGAATGGACTGGCCTGTCAATGGAAGAGACACTAACCCTGGAAAAAAGACGGAGAGAAATGCAGATCACGTGTGGTGCCCCAACGGTCCAAAGACTAAGGGACAGATGAAGGTGAAAGTTGTTCTAATCTAAATCTGACAACTCTTTATTCACTTTATTCACACTCCAGAATGTAGTATTATCTCAAGTGAAACTGCAAGTCAAAACTCCACAAGACCCAATCTTTCCTTTTTCTTTCCTTTTACAGTCTTTTCTGTCATTTTCTCTTCTTTCATCGTCATGACTTTTCTTTTTGTCTGTTGTAGAAAATAGATGAAACAAAGTTTGTTCCCACATTCCATGACTTTTTGTATTTGTTAGAGTTGTAATGACACCGCAGAGTTGATACAAAATGCGAACATTAACCCTCTGACTTTCAGAGCTGATTAAATATGTGAACATTAATCCTCTGACTTTCAGAGTTGATAAAAAATGTGAACATTAACCCTCTGACTTTCAGAGCTGATAAAAAATGTGAACATTAACCCTCTGATTTAAATCTTCAAATGGTGGAGGTGTTGGTGTTCGAACCCCAAACTATCGTGTCATCATTGGCACCCTAAAAGATAAAGCAGACTCCAATGTTTATTTGATATTTTGGGCTTTTAGCACATCGGCCCAATTTAGGCCATGTCGTGACCATAATCCCTCCAAGGTTACTTCCCCTTTATATCTCAAGTGCTAAAAGTTGCATAAAAGTCTCAACGCCATACAAAGACCTAACATGAACTATGTCCGCATTCCGTGCACCTTACAAGTTATGTACATGCAAGAAACTTTTCTAATAGAGCATTCTTGACATGCAGCAATTGAAGCGATACAAGGAATAACATATGCGCAAACAACGAGCAGTTTCCTAGATGTCATCCAACTTGATTCAATAGAATGTTACTTTCAATAAGAGACAATGGAGTAGCATGCATTCTATAACTGAGTTTAGCCACTGGACACATGGTCAAAAAATCGGAAAAATTCAGATTTTTTTTTCAAAATGTATCAGGCCTTTTCGAATAAATTAAACAAAATCTTCCTTTTAGCAAGTCTCAATATACCAGGAGATTAGTTTCGGATGAAAAAATGTTGAACTTCTTTTTGAGGATTAATTAAATAAAACAGAAAATAAATGAAAACTTTCGGCCAAATAAAGCATGTATAATCACCAACAATCTATAATAAACATTCATATTCCAAAACAAACTGAAAAAAAAAAGAAGTTAGAGCAGTCAATGAACCAAGCGAACTATAGTGTTAAGACTCATTCAGCAGAAAGAAGTAAACAAAAAGAAAGCTAGTTTGTTAAAGTGGCTAGTTAATGACAAATGTTCAATTACCCAGACCCAGTGCTTGCCTTCCCTGGCTGGCCGCTGTCCTTGTTGTGGCGAAATCTTAAGAAACTAAACAGGTGTAAATAAATCATACCGACAAGATGGCTGACTAACACGACAACAAGAATACAATCATTTGGATATGCGTAACAACACAAGCACACTCGGACATATAGGTAACTACAGAAACTCGTTAAGCTGCCAGGTAAAACATTTGCATAAATATACATGTACCTATGTTCACAAATAGATAAATATATCATAAATATAAAAAAAATAATTATATAAATTTGGAAATGAATTTATAAGCAAAATATATATAAATAAGTAAATAAACAAATATATAAATAAATCAATAAATATAATTGAATCAGATCACTGCGCATATTCTTCTGGACTAAAGTTTCTATTTAAACCATTAAAACCATTAAAAAGGTGTCTGGGTGTCACGTGACCACCAATCTACAGAAATCTAAGTAAGAGAATTGCCTCGTGACTCTAAACAACAAAACAGAAATAGAAGGCAAAGAAGAGCTGAAGCTGCGTAGATTCTATTTATCTATAGTAGGTTCTATTTATCTCTAGTAGGTTCTATTTATCTATAGTAGGTTCTATTTATCTCTAGTAGGTTCTATTTATCTATAGTAGGTTCTATTTATCTATAGTAGGTTCTATTTATCTCTAGTAGGTTCTATTTATCTATAGTAGGTTCTATTTATCTCTATGTTTAGCGGTGGAGATCTAGTAGCTCTAAGTAGTTACTTCATAATGATAGTGAAGATATTTTTATGACTTTGTTTTAAATATTTCACTCTATTCATTAGATTTGAAGATTATTACATCAAACCTTTGACAGGACAGCGAGGGATGGCGGCGGATAAGACTCGAGCCACTATCGAGGCGACAGTCCAGAGCGCAACCCCCATGACTAGGCAGCCATCCATGACATAATGAAATGTGTGAACGAATCTGATTTACATGTAAACATACCTACATGGGATTTAATACTGATTGGCAGTCATATCCTTAAGCTTAAGAAACACAAAGTTGGTTATTTTAGAAAGAAAGAAGTTTAATAATAATTCTCAGAAAATTAAAGTTTTTCTTTTCAAGCATGATTACCCCCCCCCCTTCCAAAATGTGCTGAATGACACGAAGAGTAAGGTTTTGAAATGGGGTATGGCGGCTTAACGAGTTTAAGCTAAACAAAAAATACAAATACAAGAGGAACACACAGAATGAAATATAGGACAACTTACACTTGACTGGTGACACTAAACAATAGTTAATATAATATTAAAATCAACATTTGACTTGTGACAATAAATAATGTTTGATATAGGGTATAATTGAAATTAAAAGCAAACACAAAACATTGTGAGTTAGACAAATATATTGAGAATAAAATTTGGTTGATATCACACTGAATAAATTTGCAATAGATCTAAAATGCAGCAAGTTGGTTCTAAAGAAAATACATTTACATTAAAACCAAAATATAGATCTAGTAGCTGAAATGCCCAAGTTTTGTACAGTGAATCATTCAATAAACTGTTTATTGCATGCAAACTGCTTAAGATTCGAAACTATTCGTTCAACTTAGGGTTACTGTTGTTTCCGATGATTCACGAATATTGTTCCGATGTTTTGTTTTATCTCTGGAAATGTTTCCACAGGACACACATTTAATAAAACCCTTTCTTTAAGTAAGAGTGTGATAGTGTTTGCGTGTGTGTTTATCTTAGAGAGAGAATGAACAAAATGAGGAGGTGAAGAGAGAAAAACTCATTAAAGTAATGAACAAATATAGATAGATAGATAGATAGATAGATAGATAGATAGATAGCTTAAACTGACCAACAAACTCCCACTGTTCTGTGTGATTGTCTGATCTATAAACTGACCATCACATTAAGACAACGAAACTTGAAATGATCTAGTGAATCTTCTATGTCTAGAGTTTAATATAATGCCAGCACTTACCTATATTTGTCAGGTCTATGCGGCAAAGAGAAGAGATTAACATACAATAGGTCAAAGGGCAATGAAAACAATCAACGAAGGCTTAGAAATAAAGGGTTTGCAGGACACAAGTGGGAGGGGGGGGGCAGACCATACACCCACATTAGGGAGACATATAGAAGACATATAGAGATAGGTCATAAGACAACGAAACATATGGAACAACATAATAGTTAAGAACAAATTCAAAATGTTACGCATAAATGTAACATGGTCTATACTGGTCATCTCTAGGGCCGGACTAGTCACCACTTCTTTTAGTGCTGACCAGAGTAAGGATACTTTAGCCAACAAAAAACGTTAGGATAAATAAAAGAGATCCGAAAGTGGGACCTGCCTCGGCCAGTGTCCGGCCACGATAGCATTATGTAAATCATTGTAAGGTAAACACTGTATACATGAATTGGTAGATAGGCAGATACGTAATTCGTCTGTTTATATCAACACTCACCTTTCTGCACCCCTCGCTTCGTCTCCATAGTCTTTGGTCCGTAACTCGTTCAAATCTCCAATCAACTTTGTAAATGATCTGAGGATTAGAAATACATTCTTGTTGAAGAGGAAACTGGGAACACAGTGAAAAGCAAATTAAGAAAGGAAGTCTCTTAATTATGGAGTTTTTTTGCTGACCTGAGCTTCCCGGTGGTTTCATGGACTATGTTCTATAACATATCGAGACATTCCTCCATTTAATAGGTTTTAAACCTTAAAAAAACAACTATTCCTTCTTAAGGTTACTTTTAATATTCCTTCTAAATCAATCAAATTTGAATTCCTTCAATTGATGAATGCTCGCTATGCAAGCTTACTCAAATATTGTTTCTAGATCTAGCCAATGTTTATTTCGACATTTTGTACAAATCAATGTACACATGTACAGATCAATGTACACATGTACAGATCAATGTACACATGTACAAATCAATGTACACATGTACAGATCAATATACACATGTACAAATCAATGTACACATGTACAGATCAATGTACACATGTACAGATCAATGTACACATGTACAAATCAATGTACACATGTACAGATCAATGTACACATGTACAAATCAATGTACACATGTACAGATCAATGTACACATGTACAGATCAATGTACACATGTACAAATCAATGTACACATGTACAAATCAATGTACACATGTACAAATCAATGTACACATGTACAGATCAATGTACACATGTACAAATCAATGTACACATGTACAGATCCTGTGATTATGTTCAGAGGAAGCGATTAACATTTCAGCTTTATTTTTTGTGATACGATTTTAAAAAGTATTAATGCTTTATATATATATAGTGTGTGTTCAATGCTTTCTACCCGAAGGACCAGTAGTTCAGGTTTCGTTCCCTCATCTGAGACAATAGCTCCGAGGTATATGAAACTACTGACATTTGTAAGCGTTTCACTTCGGATTCAGATGCCAAGCCCTGTTGGCTATTGATAATAATTTTTTTTTTTTTTTCGGTATTTGCATACCATTCGCTGTGGAAGTCTTGTCTATGCGCATCACCAAGTCACACTGTGAGCTTTTTTCTTTTAAGTCCAAAAATATCAAGAGATCTAAGCCTACCAAAAACCATTAGAACATTCTTAGGGCCTACCTTTATATTTATCTTATTTACCAGTTATAATCGAGAGGTAGAAACAGTTTTGTAAGGTGTCAAAACACTTACTCTCTATCTACAGTCAGACATTCCACGCCAGGGGGCAGTGCTATCACATTGGCGGTTCTTCTGTCCTCACTGGAAAAACAGGAAATGCCCACATTTTAAAATATGATTTCAAAGTCACAACAATATAAAAAAAACACACACCAAAAGTGCGTCCTTGAGTTCAATGAAAGCTCTCAAGCAAGAAATGTGACTACGGGATTGTGTTGCTGATTAATAAATGACAATACTCCAGAATACGACGTGGAAGAACTCAAGGAACAAAAATAAATTATTCATTCTTAAAAAAAAGTAGGCGTAATGCATAATTCATTACTGATTAATATTCGTCCCAGAAGTTGAAACAGCCCGTTTCTAACAGCAGAGTTTGCAGACGACTGTTGGAAGGAGATGTCAGGTTAAACTGATAGAGACATTCAAACCAACCATTTCCCAGTCACTTTGAACACAAAAACAAAATGGAGCCAGACAAAAAAAAAAGACGCGATTTTCTTAAAAGCAACGGATTTAATTTAGACCGGAAGTTGCGTCATGGTTGTAAATTTAATGAATTTTAGCCTAAAAAATGAGGGAATAGAAAGGAGGCAACAAATCACTTTCATTATTCTCCCCCCCCCCAACCGCTCTACTTTCCATTTCAGTCGTCTGCTAGCCATGAATGTGTTGAAATTTTGTGCCATTTTGTTTAAATTATCTTAAATGTTCTTATTTATTTTACTTGATAAAAGAAAATAGAAGTTTGTTTGTTTTAGTAGCGCTAATATAGAACACCATCTTTGTTCTGGAGAGAATGTTCTAGGGAACAAATCTTCTGTCTCAGCCTTTGGTTATTCCTAAATCACAAGTTCAACACCTTTTTTTAGCGGCCCCCGAAAGGAGAAAAGACTCTATTAGTTTTGTGTGGCCTGTCTGTCCGTCTGTCCCGTTTAAATCTCAGAAACTAGAAGAGAAAATGAAAATCGGACATCATGATATTTTAGATCATTCAAAGTTCTAATGCAACGGCTACTTTTTCTTTTCCCAAAGAGAACCATCTAATTTTTAAAATTATATATGCAAGCAGATTTTTCAAAAAATTATACCACTTTTCAATGAAATACTTCAGGGGAGGTAAATTTTTTTTAAAAGGTCACGGACTTCTTCATTAATAACTCAAGCTTCATTCATAAATTTGCGCATTGGTACAAAAAATTGCATCTTAGGTCACAATGGTAAAAGAGTCAATGGATCATTATAAAATATATTTTCCATTCATTAACTAACTCATTCAATAGAATACTGATTCTAATGTTGTTTTTAAAAAGAATTTTGACACAAACTTCCTTTTAGTTATAAGTTTAAAAAATAATGAATTACTTTTATAGCGCGCAGTTTTGACATATCCTCATTATAGTCTAAATAAGACTAAATAGAGTCTAGATCTAGATATATTTATAATATATATATATATATACACACACACACACATATATATATATATATATATATATATATATATATATATATATATATATATATATATATATATATATATATATATATATATATATATAAATATATATATATATATATATATATATAAATATATATATATATATATATATATATATATATATATATATATATATATATATATATATATATATATTATATGTATTGATAATTAGAACAAAATTTTAATTATTAATGGCAATAACTTATCTTCTGACAGCTTAGGGGTGCAGATTTATTTTTATGTAAACAATAGTATCACATTAAGAAATGAATCGGATACGAACAGCTTAGTACACCATTACCCGGTAACAAAAGGCCTACTATTATCTTATCTTATCTTATCAAAAAAGAAGATGATTACGTCCTACGCGTCATGCATTTAGTCATGCATATTAAGTTATTAACCAATGACCTAAATTTTCCCTAGTCTCTGGTTTTCCTGGCTAGCTCAGGAAACCCATTCCATGCTCTAATAGCACTAGGGAAGAAAGAACATTTGTACAAATTTGTCCTAGCATATGGAACGAGAGATGTGCCTTTAACTTTGTGTCTTTCTGAGTATTTGATTAAATTTTGTTTTTGTATTTGAAGATTATGGTTCAGTGTTTTATGTATAATTGCTACTTTACTTTTAAGTCTTCTGTGCTGAAGGCTTTCTAAATTTAGTGATTTTACTAAAAGTGTTACTCTAGTCAAATGTGAATATTCGTTTGTTAGGAATCTCACTGCTCTATTTTGTGTCTGTTGCAGTTTCTTAATGTTTTCTTGAGCTGAGGGGTCCCAAACAGAGGATGCATATTCTATTATTGGCCTAACCAAGGTTAAATAATATTTTAGTTTTATGTTCTTATTTGATTTATAGAAATTTCTTTTCATAAACCCTAATGCTTTATTTGATTTTTTGAAAGCTTCATCAATATGGGATTCCATGACAATTTTTCATTTATTATAACACCTAGGTATTATGTTACTCTGTGTTACTGGTTTACCATTAATAAGATAAGTGGAATTAATTTGTTTTAGTTTTTTTGTTACTCTTAATAACTGACATTTTTTTCTGGGTGGAAAGACATGTTCAAATTTGATTCCCATTTCTTTAATTCATCTAATTCTCTTTGTAAAATTTCTGTATCTTGTGTTGTTTTTATTGTTCTGTATAGTATGAAATTGTCTGCACAAATAATCTGACTTTTGTTCCTGAACTAATGCAATGGACCTCAGTCACCAAATGTAAATAACATTTAGTCACGTCAGAATATTAATAAAACAATGAAAAATACGCATCATGTGACAGCCACTATGGATTACATAATTTGTAGAGAAGATATATAGAATCACGTGGGTAAATGTTGTTTATTTACTATTGGTGAATGAGGTCCATTTGGTAAATCATTTATGTAAATTAAAAATGATTCATGATCATAACATTGGCCTAGGACCCTTGGTCTAGTAATTTTAAGATTAAACGTCTAAATTCATACGAGTTCTAGTCTAGATATAGCAGATTCTATATCAAGATTCTATATCTAGTTCTAGATCTAGTAGATATAATGATATAGACCTAGATCTAACTCTAGTTCTAGACTTAGATCTAGTTCTAGACCAAGACTTAGATCTTGAATCTACATTTAGATCTAAAACTAGGTCTAGATCTAGCTAGATCTATGTCTAGTTTGTATGACTAATGATAATGGATATATTAATTTTTATTTGCGAGGGGAAAGTCTTAAGACTTGAAATGTTGTCATTTGTACAATTGTAGCTTTAAAGTAGGTCAGGAAATTTATTTTTTTTCGTGTTGCCAATTTATCTAATTTTGTTAGAAGAGTAAATCTTTTTTAGTTTCTCTTTATTACGTGTAACATGATATTAATTTTGAATGTATGGATTATTATTTAAATGAATATAATCTCCGAGACAAAGATAACGTACTTAAACGATATATGCTGATATACTGTAGAGCTCTACTATAAAGAGAACAAGAGAACTGTTCAACAAATTCTATCGAATTATAGACCAGCTCCTTTTCTAAGGTCAAATTTGAACACATGATTATACGATCAACGGAACGCCCAACCAAACAAACAATGCCAGGTACTCTCTCGATCTGAATGGAGTTCAAATACGAGACTTATAGCTTCAAGCTGATTGCTCTATCACTCGACCACTGAGTATTTTATTGTCGATCTCTTCTTAGTATCATTACATCAATGTCAAGACCTTCATGTGTTTTCAGGGCCCTGAGTGTTGTCCCTTGTGACAATCTGTCGCTTTAATTACCACAAATACGTTCACAGATTTAAAGACTAGGATAAAATAAATTTCGCCTCTTTTACCATTCTCCATTCTTTCAGTTTTATATTATCCCTAACGATACGGTCTCAAGTCCTCACAAACTAATTATATGGCACCATTTTGAGCGGTTACTCGACACCACTGACCTTAGCAAAGCTTTTTCTCCAAAGTAGTCGCCACGTTTAAGCCGCCTGACTTCTTTAGGTTCTGACTGACCAGCTATCATCTGTGTAACTTTCACCTGGAACCCAAGAGATGGACTTAAATATGGAGTTAAATATTCACTTAGATATTGACTTAGATATCCACTTATATATTGATCATTGCAACATCACCTTAAATAATAATCATTTGACATCTCTAAGGCAACAATAATCAATAAAGACAAGAGAGTAGGACACCTGTAAAGTAAAAATAAGACAAGAGAGTAGGACACTTCTACAGCAACAATAAAGACCAGAGAGTAGGACACTTGTAAAGCAACAATAAAGACCAGAGAGTAGGACACTTGTACAGTAACAATAAAGACAAGAGAATAGGACACTTGTACAGCAACAATAAAGACAAGAGAGTAGGACACTTGTACAGCAACAATAAAGACAAGACAGTAGGACACTTGTACAGCAACAATAAAGACCAGAGAGTAGGACACTTGTACAGCAACAACAAAGACCAGAGAGTAGGACACTTGTACAGTAACAATAAAGACAAGAGAGTAGGACACTTGTAAAGCAACAATAAAGACAAGACAGTAGGACACTTGTACAGCAACAATAAAGACAAGAGAGTAGGACACTTGTACAGCAACAATAAAGACCAGAGAGTAGGACACTTGTAAAGTAACAATAAAGACAAGAGAGTAGGACACTTGTACAGTAACAATAAAGACAAGAGAGTAGGACACTTAAACAGCAACAATAAGACAAGAGAGTAGGACAATTGTACAGTAACAATAAAGACAAGAGAGTAGGACACTTGTACAGCAACAATAAAGACAAGAGAGTAGGACACTTGTGAAGTAACAATAAAGACAAGACAGTAGGACACTTGTACAGCAACAATAAAGACCAGAGAGTAGGACACTTGTACAGTAACAATAAAGACAAGAGAGTAGGACACTTGTACAGAAACAATAGAGGACAAGAGAGTAGGACACTTGTACAGTAACAATAAAGACCAGAGAGTAGGACACTTGTACAGTAACAATAAAGACAAGAGAGTAGGACACTTGTACAGCAACAATAAAGACAAGAGAGTAGGACACTTGTACAGTAACAATAAAGACAAGAGAGTAGGACACTTGTACAGCAACAATAAAGACAAGAAAGTAGAACACTTGTACAGCAACAATAAAGACCAGAGAGTAGGACACTTGTACAGTAACAATAAAGACAAGAGAGTAGGACACTTGTACAGCAACAATAAAGACAAGACAGTAGGACACTTGTGAAGTAACAATAAAGACAAGACAGTAGGACACTTGTACAGTAACAATAAAGACAAGAGAGTAGGACACTTGTACAGCAACAATAAAGACAAGATAGTAGGACACTTGTACAGCAACAATAAAGACAAGAGAGTAGGACACTTGTACAGTAACAATAAAGACAAGAGAGTAGGACAATTGTAAAGCAACAATAAAGACAAGACAGTAGGACACTTGTACAGCAACAATAAAGACAAGACAGTAGAACACTTGTACAGCAACAATAAAGACAAGAGAGTAGGACACTTGTACAGCAACAATAAAGACAAGAGAGTAGGACACTTGTACAGCAACAATAAAGACAAGAGAGTAGGACACTTGTACAGCAACAATAAAGACAAGACAGTAGGACACTTGTACAGTAACAATAAAGACAAGACAGTAGGACACTTGTACAGTAAAAATAAAAACAAGAGAATAGGACACTTGTAAAGTACCAATAAAGACAAGACAGTAGGACACTTGTACAGCAACAATAAAGACAAGAGAGTAGGACACTTGTAAAGCAACAATAAAGACAAGACAGTAGGACACTTGTACAGCAACAATAAAGACAAGACAGTAGGACACTTGTACAGTAACAATAAAGACAAGACAGTAGGACACTTGTACAGTAACAATAAAGACAAGAGAGTAGGACACTTGTAAAGCAACAATAAAGACAAGACAGTAGGACACTTGTACAGCAACAATAAAGACCAGAGAGTAGGACACTTGTAAAGCAACAATAAAGACAAGACAGTAGGACACTTGTACAGTAACAATAAAGACAAGACAGTAGGACACTTGCACAGTAACAATATAGACAAGAGAGTAGGACACTTGTAAAGCAACAATAAAGACAAGACAGTAGGACATTTGTACAGCAACAATAAAGACCAGAGAGTAGGACACTTGTATAGCAACAATAAAGACAAAAGAGTAGGACACTTGTACAGCAACAGTAAAGACCAGAGAGTAGGACACTTGTACAGTAACAATAAAGACAAGAGAGTAGGACACTTGTACAGCAACAATAAAGACAAGAGAGTAGGACACTTGTACAGCAACAATAAAGACAAGACAGTAGGACACTTGTACAGCAACAATAAAGACAAGAGAGTAGGACACTTGTACAGCAACAATAAAGACAAGAGAGTAGGACACTTGTACAGCAACAATAAAGACAAGAGAGTAGGACACTTGTACAGCAACAATAAAGACAAGAGAATAGGACACTTGTACAGTAACAATAAAGACCAGAGAGTAGGACACTTGTACAGCAACAATAAAGACAAGAGAGTAGGACACTTGTACAGCAACAATAAAGACAAGAGAGTTGGACATTTGTACAGCAACAATAAAGACAAGAGAGTAGGACACTTGTACAGCAACAATAAAGACAAGACAGTAGGACACTTGTACAGTAACAATAAAGACCAGAGAGTAGGACACTTGTACAGCAACAATAAAGACAAGAGAGTAGGACACTTGTACAGCAACAATAAAGACAAGAGAGTAGGACACTTGTACAGCAACAATAAAGACAAGACAGTAGGACACTTGTACAGTAACAATAAAGACAAGAGAGTAGGACACTTGTACAGTAACAATAAAGACCAGAGAGTAGGACACTTGTACAGCAACAATAAAGACAAGAGAGTAGGACACTTGTACAGTAACAATAAAGACAAGACAGTAGGACACTTGTACAGCAACAATAAAGACAAGACAGTAGGACACTTGTACAGTAACAATAAAGACCAGAGAGTAGGACACTTGTACAGTAACAATAAAGACAAGAGAGTAGGACACTTGTACAGTAACAATAAAGACCATAGCAGAAAAGGAATGGATATGAAGGCAGTTGAGACTGAAGTGGAAGTCACAATGTAGATTACTCAGGATTCTTTTAGTCAATGAGGTTCTATAGAAGTCCTGCAGTTTTTGTAGAGTTTTAGGTGACCGGTCATTTCTTCTTTGGTCACTTCAACACCGGTCATTTCATCCCCAATTTAAAAAATTTTTCTTCGACATTATGAATTTGTGCTATTGCGTCATTGACTTAAAGCCCCCATTTCATCTAATATCTAAACATGTTTAATTAGAATGCTTGTTGATATTGTTGGCATGTTATTATAGTGCTTATAATGTCCCCCCCCCCCACCTTTTTTCAATCTTGTTCAGAAATATAATCCTATATGTAAATAACTACCCATATTGTAAATCTGGGTGTGTACTTAGTTATAGTGCTTATATGTGAAGTAGGGGACGTCAATATTATCACGTAATGACGTAATGATCAAAGGCTGATTACAATACTTATGATCATGCCGCTGATCTTCTGAAATGACCGGGAACAAGGAGTTTTAATTTGGTAGCGCTTCTATTATAAAGTTGAAAGTGGCAAATATTTAGGAAGTATTAAAGTAGATTGCGCTGTCTAAATTGATTTCTATATTCATTCCCTATATCATTAATAAGCAACATTTTAGATTTATTTTTAAAAGTGAAAATGATAAAGTATCTATTGTCGAGTGCTAATTAGAAGTTCGCCACCTGTCGGATGTTTTTTTTATCGTTGATTTTTAAAGTTTCAAAAAAAAATTCATTTTGAAACTAATTCTCTTCGTTAATCCTGTGTAACCAGATGCAGAGTGCATATCTATCACTATCATGAAGTCCCTTGCAGTTGTTCGAGTCGATTAAGAATTAAATTAAAATTGTGCAACACGCTAAACCAGTATCTGCATTTGAGAGAGACGACATTGAAACCATTGCGTTTCGTTGAGATTCGCCTGTTAACGAGCCTACAAAAAAATTGATTAAAAATCTTATTTAAAAAAAAAACCAGATGTTCCAGAAAAAGATATTGGATCAATTACTATTTGGCATGTTTTTATAGTGGTGTCAAAAATCTCTTCAATCGATTCTCTTGAGAAATCTTGTAACGATAATTATCAGGAAGTGAAGGGAAACAGTTGAAGCAGCTCGAGGCTGAAAAATCTGGTCAGTTTCTGCTGCGTTTTTATTTTCATTAGATTTTGAAAGGCTAGATTTCTGTCGGCAGGCTTGTATCTCCAAGGGTTTCCCGCCACAAGGAACTTGACACTTGGAACCTATTTTTGAGTGTCACGGATTACACTTTTTTTTTTTTTTTTTTTGGTGAGATTTGGTGAGATTTCAGTATATCTGCACACATTTTAAGCAAAGGAAATCTTGCTGAGTAAAAAAAAAGTGATTTGAACATTTTTTAAAATCCTTTGTTTTAATTGTACACAATATCTAACTTCACACCAACACCATAAGTGCTTTATAATCACGATTAATGAATGGAATTATTGAAAACTTTCAAGATTTATAACAAAACCAATAGTTCACAATGTCTACATTATGTCTTAGTACGATCAGCGCAGTATTGGCAATGTAGTTAGAATGTGATGTTTAAGTGAAACTTTGATATGAAAGTTTATTTTCTGTGCTTATAATGTATGCTTCTATTGTATGCTTATGTGTAATGCACATTATTATTATACACAATCTGCATAAAGAAATAACAAAAATTACATGCAGAGTGACGAGGTTGTCAAAAACATTATCTCAAAGTGAACACATACAAGCAATAGAACATTATCTCAAAGACAAGCAATAGAACATTTTTGATTTTAGCAAATCTCCAGTCTTAAGCTTTCTACCCAATGTTTTCTATTGTACCCTAGCCCAGTGACTCTCTGGCTCAAGTGACTCTCTAGAACAGTGACTCTTTAGCACCGTGACTCTAGCACAATGACTCTTCAGCAGTGATCCTCTAGCCCAGTGACTCTCTAGCCCAGTGACTCTCTAGCACAGTGACTCTCTAGCCCAGTGATCCTCTAGCCCAGTGACTCTCTAGCCCAGTGATCCTCTAGTCCTGTGACTCTAACAAATGTTTTCCTTTTGTTATTCAACCAAAGACCCCCCCCCTCAGTGTGTTTATGTTGTTACAATGTCTTACAGTGCAGTTGTCTCATCTCTGCAAAGCAAAAGTTTTAACTATCACTGACCTATCAAACTTACCTCTCCTTTGTTGATAATAAAAAATGTATCCCCCGTGGCTCCCTCCCTAATAATGTATTCATTTTCGTTGAAAAAATCCTGGAAAGAAAAGAAACAAGCATGAGGATACAATGTCACCTTGAAGTGTTGGACTCTGCGCTCACCAAACAAATTGGGGGGGGGGGGTGTACCAGAGGCCGCATCATAACAAATCGTCGAGTTCTCGTCCGCTCTTTCGGCAGACGTTTGGAAGGGCCGGTTCTGTCCAGCGGGTCGTGGGATGTGTTTCACTGCGCAATGCAAACATTATTTGTACATTTGAAATAAGCAAAGGAATTGAGAGGCTCTAGAAGAAATTCTCTCCCTTGCATAGACTTCAAGACAAAGAGGAAGATTAAAACAGGATCAACGATGACCTGTGACCACTGTCACAAACCTGCTGACTAAAACTTTATGGACGTATCACAAGGCTAGTGAAGACCTTCCTTCAGGGAACAGTAGCAGGAAAAAGAAAGAGAGGTAGAGAAGGCGATGGTAAGGCCAGCCATTGGACAGAGGAATGGTGAAAGACGGTTGGCATATAATGTGTGGTGCCCCAAAGGTTCAAGCCACTTAGGGGGAGATGAGGGTGAATCAATGGCAAAGATTTCAATGTAGTAACTAAGTAACTAACTAAGTAACTAACTAAGTAACTAACTAAGTAACTAACTAAGTAACTAACTAAGTAACTAAGTTAGTTAGGGCTCGAAGACCGAAAGTGCATCCACTACTCAAACATCACAAACTAATACATTCTGGGAGTGCGAGTCAATAAATAGAATTGACAGGTCATCGTCGGCATCAATGACCATTGTGATCCAGTTTTAACCCATACTCATCCCGCAGCCATTCCCCGTAGTCCTGCGGGAGGTTTGGACTAGGAAGTAAATTATCTTCAACTCTGAAGGAACATCCGAAACATCTAGAACAAACGAATAGCCATATGTTTTTACATTTATTTTTTTAGTATTATTAATTTTTTTTTTGTTCACCAATGCCGATGAGCCAGTGAAAATGTTCATTTGATTTTTAATTAATGCAATCATGGAAATACAATTATTTTACAAACTAAACTAGTTCATTTGCTTCTCTTGTCAAGTAACGCCTTTAAAAGTTAAGAAGATGTACAAACAGCAACTGACGAACATACAGACGATATCATACGTATTTAAAATATACAGGGGCATAAATAGAAATGTACATGAGTCATGGACACACACACACACATATAATACTATTTGCTTATTTAGTTTTTGAGGTTTCCAAATACAAAATCACATGATAACCCTGGCATGACCTCCAAATCCCAACTGTGCTATGATGGTACCATTGATTACATATACTAGCTATTCTAAACATGTGGAGAAATCTATTTGTTTTGTTTGTAACAAACAACAGAATTTTAATCCTTGAAATCGTGACTACCATGTGGATAAGTTTAGAAATAATTTTAGAATGAGAACATTTGATATTAGCAGCAGCTATTTCAAGAGTTCAATTTCATTTTACAATTTAATTTTCAAAGGCATTAAGAAAACTTGAAATTAAGATTCAACGTTTTTTATGTTGTAGGTTTGTGTTAATTATCTCCCTTTTTATAGCCTTTATTTCAACGGAAGGGACGAGGAGGACGTTTTATTTACGCATGACATTGACGTCATAGCGCTGAGAATTGAATTTGTATGAGTGTCAAGAGTTCAATTTACAAAACATGAAAAACTATCTATCTATCTATCTATCTATCTATCTATCTATCTATCTATCTATCTATCTATCTATCTGTCTGTCTGTCTGTCTGTCTGTCTGTCTATCTATCTATCTATCTATATGTTAGTTTCTCTGTCTGTATGAGAGGGAGAAAGAGAGAGAGAGAGAGCTTTATGTAGTGTGAAAATTGCCCGGACAAATATCCCGTGAGCGCAGATGACTTAATATAACTTATAACATACACTGTTTTCTTGTAAGTCGAATGACCCAATCAACTTTTACGATCAGACGATCTTAATTTATATAGAGCATCAAAGTAAAAAGGTTTCAGTGTAGTGACTGCATTGCACTATGTATTATTAGGAAACTTTTCTTCGACCTACTAAGTACTTCTCTTCCTCCCTCTCTCTCTCTCTTTCTCTCTCTCTGTCTCTGTGTATATATATATTTCATTAAGACAAAGTATGACTTATGACCGACGAGAAGAAGTCAGGTTGTCTAAGTCTACACAGAAGTTAGAAAACTAAGAAGAGGTCACCATGACCTAAAAACAGAGAAAGTGTCTTCATTTGCTACACAGATTCTACATCTCCCTCGTCACACAACCCTGAGCTTACGTATTCTAACACACCAGTGACAAACACACATACTTACGTATTCTAACACATCAGTGACAAACACACATACTTACGTATTCTAACACATCAGTGACCAACACACATACTTAACGTATTCTAACACACCAGTGACAAACACACATACTTACGTATTCTAACACATCAGTGACCAACACACATACTTAACGTATTCTAACACACCAGTGACAAACACACATACTTAACGTATTCTAACACATCAGTGACAAACACACATACTTACGTATTCTAACACATCAGTGACAAACACACATACTTACGTATTCTAACACATCAGTGACAAACACAAATACTTAACGTATTCTAACACATCAGTGACAAACACACATACTTACGTATTCTAACACATCAGTGACAAACACACATACTTACGTATTCTAACACATCAGTGACAAACACACATACTTAACGTATTCTAACACATCAGTGACAAACACAAATACTTAACGTATTCTAACACATCAGTGACAAACACAAATACTTAACGTATTCTAACACATCAGTGACAAACACAAATACTTAACGTATTCTAACACATCAGTGACAAACACAAATACTTAACGTATTCTAACACACCAGTGACAAACACACATACTTAACTATTCTAACACATCAATGACAAACACAAATACTTAACGTATTCTAACACATCAGTGACAAACACACATACTTAACGTATTCTAACACATCAGTGACAAACACACATACTTAACGTATTCTAACACATCAGTGACAAACACAAATACTTAACGTATTCTAACACATCAGTGACAAACACACATACTTAACGTATTCTAACACATCAGTGACAAACACAAATACTTAACGTATTCTAACACATCAGTGACAAACACACATACTTAACGTATTCTAACATATCAGTGACAAACACACATACTTAACGTATTCTAACACATCAATGACAAACACACATACTTACGTATTCTAACACATCAGTGACAAACACACATACTTACGTATTCTAACACATCAATGACAAACACACATACTTACGTATTCTAACACATCAATGACAAACACACATACTTAACGTATTCTAACACATCAGTGACAAACACACATACTTAACGTATTCTAACACATCAGTGACAAACACACATACTTAACGTATTCTAACACATCAGTGACAAACACACATACTTACGTATTCTAACACATCAATGACAAACACACATACTTAACGTATTCTAACACATCAATGACAAACACACATACTTAACGTATTCTAACACATCAATGACAAACACACATACTTAACGTATTCTAACACATCAATGACAAACACACATACTTAACGTATTCTAACACATCAATGACAAACACACATACTTACGTATTCTAACACATCAATGACAAACACACATACTTAACGTATTCTAACACATCAGTGACAAACACACATACTTACGTATTCTAACACACCTGTGACCAACACACATACTTACGTATTCTAACACATCAGTGACAAACACACATACTTAACGTATTCTAACACATCAGTGACAAATACACATACTTACGTATTCTAACACATTAGAGACAAACACACATACTTACGTATTCTAACACATCAGCGATTTTTGCAAGTTTTTCCGAAGGCAATTGTTTAAGCAAAGGCACACTGGAGAAAATAAAATGAATGTTTAGTCGTACTGTAAGAAAACATTTTCATTGTACAGGGGGGCTCAAAATTTCAACTTCAGCCTCGTTAGTATGTACTATAAGACACTCCATTACAGGAATTACAATAAACTGTGGTTAGAAATTTCATAATTCATGTTAAAAATGAAATAAAATATTCCATATAGTTACTATGATTAGATGCTATATGATCTTTGATGGTGTCTATCACAAAAGGCTAGAATGTAGATAGTATTTAACTACTAGGTACACAGTCTTTTACATTAGACATCACCATATATCCGAGACCCTGCAGATGCCATACACAACAGAAGCAGAAAGAAGGGTGATTACATATGCCCAACCTGCAACCGCAGCAGTGTATCAAGGATTGGCCTCTTTAGTCACACAAGAAGTTGCAAAGGGAAAAGATGATCTCTCGAGACGTAAAATGCCACAGAGAGAAAGAGAGATGACCATATACATAATTTCAGATTTTCAGCTTAACCGACCTATGAATTATGTCTAAGGTTTGAGAGTCTACTTGGAAGTACCATACTCAGACTCAGCCAATTAAACAAACAATAGAAAATATAGATTACTTTTTTTTAAAAAAGGGAAAGAACCGCTTATTACTGCCATTGATCTCAAAATGGTGGGGTTTAGCTCCCTTGCTACTATATAAAACAAAATTAACTAACAAGTACTAATTGATTAACTAAGTGGTTAATTTTTGGATTGATTTGTGTATTGTCATCGCCTATAAATAATTATGCAAAATTTCAACTTGATCCGAGAATTGGAAGTGGGCGAAAAAAAACGTGTCGAAACGTAATAAGGGGATCAAACCCATATATACATTCACATCTCTCATTAAGTAGCATTTACTTCTCTTATTTCAGTATCAAACAAAATATTTAATCACCAATAATTAATTCACTAATTGGTTACTTTTTTGATTGATTCGTGTCTTGTCAGGTTCATTGAATAATTGTGCAAAGTTTCAACTTGATCGAGAATGGGAAATGGGAGAAGGAAAACATGTTCAAACTTTTACCAGAGAGACAGACAGACAGACAGATTGAGTTGATACAAGCTTTGTAAAAAGGTCATTATCCTAAAAGTTTTCATTTAAGAAGGTCATTAAAACATTCCTCTAATAAATTGAAAGCGAGGCTGAATGTATCTATTTATAAACGTGATAAACTAAAAGCCAAAGGAAATAACCCTAGCTCAGCAGATTTCAATTCCTCGGACAGTTCGCGAGACTATCAAATCACTTGGACCTTGTCCAATGCTCTTTTAGAATTCTCTACATTGATGCCCAGCCAATAACGATTTCTAAAGGACCCGGGGTATAGACAGTTGATCCGGGAGGGGCAGAGGGTGTAAAAATAAAATCTCATAATTATCTTAAAGTAGCTCGGGGAAACACAGATTTAATTGGATCCTTCTTCAAAGATAATCTATGAAAAAAGATTTTTTTTTTTGGTCTGGGGATTTCTAAGTTTATTTTTTAAACCTGGGTAGAGCTTGAGGGAGGTTTTAAACTAAAAACAATTAATTAAAATAAACTCTAAGTAATTGAACCGGGCCATTTCATTTCTTAATGATGTCAGAAATGTATTTTTTTTTTGTTTTTTTGCTGTTTATCCTTAGGGGAATGAAATTGTTTGTTTATAAAGGCGATTCTTTAGTAATATAGGTTATTTTGTAGCCTAAAATATTTAAAAATTGTACAGCGTTTTTCTGTTCTAGATCTACGGTGTTTGTCCAATACTTACGGAAATGTGCATGAATATTCCTTAGCCATGCCTTGTTAGAAACCCTCCTACCCCACAACCACCCTTTAAATTTGAGTGATCGATAGCTGAATCTAGATTAAATTTATGCCAAATCCAAATCTCCTCCTTTATGAATATGTAACGAGTATCTCTCCGACTTGGTCAAATATCTTGGAGAGTATGTTAGAGAAGTATGTTAGAGAAGTATGTTAGAGAGTAGGTTAGAGAAGTATGTTAGAGAAGTATGTTAGAGAAGTATGTTAGAGAAGTATGTTAGAGAAGTATGTTAGAGAAGTATGTTAGAGAAGTATGTTAGAGAGTAGGTTTGATTGTTCAATCTCCAGCCTCCGAGACCTTGAGGTGTTTTTCTTTTTAAAGCTTTATGATTTAAATGAAAATGTCTGAGATATGATAACAGTGACACCATTATTCTTTTGCTGTTATTCTTTAAGAGTTCGTTGTAATGTTCTCAATGCTCATTATAAAATCATTTGTAAAACTAAAAAAATAAATATCATTATTTTTAAAATTATCTTTTAGCTTGTGAAATCAACCCATTCAACGCCGGATATTTCGCTAATAATCAGAGAATAAAAACAGAAATGTTATTTAATGATGTACTTTGTGTTTCCATCCTCTCAAGAGGACACACCCACTTAGAGGCCATCTAATTATCAAAAGATTAGTTTGAGTTATGGATCGATATTCTACTTTTGAATACAAAATGTAATTTTAAATACACATCCAGATACATGGTGAGGCAGCACGCCCCCCCCCCTTATATACACACACACACACGCACAAAAGTGAATCTCATGTGTCTCATTCGCAGACAGAATGTCTAATACTAAAAGTAGCAGGGAGTTCTCTGAGTGAGGATAATTCAAGTGCTAGTCTCTCGTACCTCCAACACTAACTCAATCACCAGACAACCTGACATCCTGTAACCATTGTGCTCTCCCCCTCTCCTCTGTCACTTCGGCCCTTTCAGGCCTGGGCCTATAATCTTCTGTCAATGAATGATCAGAACGGGGGCAGGGAGGGTTGAGACCCTTGACACGGAAGGAAATAAAAGTCAAAGTTACAACCGATTGTTAACCTTTGTAAAATAATGCCGTTGACCGGATCCGTAGAGCAATTTAATTTTATTGTGCCAGGAGACAACGTCAGATCCTATGGGCAGACCGTCACTGCTGTCATTTCAATCACGAATAAACACATATAAAAGCGAAGACAAGAAAATCTGAGACCAGTCAATGGGAAGAGTTTTGAATGCACGACATTTTATAGCGAGCCTTAGTGTATATCAGAGAATGTAAGTACATGTCAGTGCATGCTAATTAGTGTCAGTGATGTCAGAGCATATCAGGTTATGTGAATATCATTGATGTCAGTGTAGGTCATTAATGTCAGTGTAGGCCTTTGATGTCAGTGTATGTCGTTGATATCAGTTTATTTTGTTGACCTCAGTGTGTGTCTGTGATGTCAGCGCGTGTCACTGACTGTATGTCAGGGATGTCTGTGTTATTCACTATTCGCTACATATCTGTTTAGACCTAAATGCCAAATTAACAACAGTTATTGTCCATTCGTTATAGTCACCATCGTCTATCCAATTATAGTTACCACCAACCCAAAATTTACTTCATTCATCTGATCACTCGGGGAGATGTAAGGACCAGATGTAACAGAGAGATGTAACGACCAGTTGTAACAGAGATGTAACGACCAGATATAACAGAGAGATGTAACGACCAGATGTAACGACCAGATGTAACAGAGAGATGTAACGACCAGATATAACAGAGAGATGTAACGACAAGATGTAACATAGAGATGTAACGACCAGATGTAACAGAGAGATGTAACGACCAGATATAACGACCAGATGTAACAGAGAGATGTAACGACCAGATGTAACAGAGAGATGTAACGACCAAATGTAACGACCAGATAAAACGACCAGATGTAACAGAGAGATGTAACGACCAGATATAACGACCAGATGTAACAGAGAGATGTAACGACCAGATGTAACGACCAGATGTAACAGAGAGATGTAACGACCAGATGTAACAGAGAGATGTAACGACCAGATGTAACGACCAGATGTAACAGAGAGATGTAACGACCAGATGTAACGACCAGATGTAACAGAGAGATGTAACGACCAGATGTACTAGAGAGATGTAACGACCAGATATAACAGAGAGATGTAACGACCAGATGTAACAGAGAGATGTAAGACCAGATGTAACAGAGAGATGTAACGACCAGATGTAACGACCAGATGTAACAGAGAGATGTAACGACCAGTTGTAACAGAGATGTAACGACCAGATATAACAGAGAGATGTAACGACCAGATGTAACGACCAGATGTAACAGAGAGATGTAACGACCAGATATAACAGAGAGATGTAACGACAAGATGTAACATAGAGATGTAACGACCAGATGTAACAGAGAGATGTAAAGACCAGATGTAACAGAGAGATGTAACGACCAGATATAACGACCAGATGTAACAGAGAGATGTAACGACCAGATATAACAGAGAGATGTAAAGACCAGATGTAACAGAGAGATGTAAAGACCAGATGTAACAGAGAGATGTAAAGCCCAGATGTAACAGAGAGATGTAAAGACCAGATGTAACAGAGAGATGTAAAGCCCAGATGTAACAGAGAGATGTAAAGACCAGATATAACAGAGAGATGTAACGACAAGATGTAACATAGAGATGTAACGACCAGATGTAACAGAGAGATGTAACGACCAGATGTAACAGAGAGATGTAACGACCCGATGTAACAGAAAGATGTAACGACCAGATATAACGACCAGATGTAACAGAGAGATGTAACGACCAGATGAAACAGAGAGATGTAACGACCAGACATAACGACCAGATGTAACAGAGAGATGTAACGACCGGATGTAACAGAGAGATGTAACGACCAGATATAACGACCAGATGTAACAGAGAGAAGTAACGACCAGATATAACGACCAGATGTAACAGAGAGATGTAACGACCAGATGTAACAGAGAGATGTAACGACCAGATGTAACAGAGAGATGTAACGACCAGATGTAACGACCAGATATAACAGAGAGATGTAACGACCAGATATAACGGCCAGATGTAACAGAGAGATGTAATGACCAGATGTAACGACCAGATATAACGACCAGATGTAACAGCGAGATGTAACGACCAGATGAAACAGAGAGATGTAACGACCAGACATAACGACCAGATGTAACAGAGAGATGTAACGACCGGATGTAACAGAGAGATGTAACGACCAGATATAACGACCAGATGTAACAGAGAGAAGTAACGACCAGATATAACGGCCAGATGTAACAGAGAGATGTAACGACCAGATGTAACAGAGAGATGTAACGACCAAATGTAACGACCAGATAAAACGACCAGATGTAACAGAGAGATGTAACGACCAGATATAACGACCAGATGTAACAGAGAGATGTAACGACCAGATGTAATGACCAGATGTAACAGAGAGATGTAACGACCAGATGTAACAGAGAGATGTAACGACCAGATATAACAGAGAGATGTAACGACCAGATGTAACGGCCAGATATAACGACCAGATGTAACAGAGAGATGTAACGACCAGATATAACGACCAGATGTAACAGAGAGATGTAACGACCATATGTAACAGAGAGATGTAACGACCAGATGTAACGACCAGATGTAACAGAGAGATGTAACGACCAGATGTAACAGAGAGATGTAAGACCAGATGTAACAGAGAGATGTAACGACCAGATGTAACGGCCAGATATAACGACCAGATGTAACAGAGAGATGTAACGACCAGATATAACGACCAGATGTAACAGAGAGATGTAACGACCAGATGTAACAGAGAGATGTAACGACCATATGTAACAGAGAGATGTAACGACCAGATGTAACGACCAGATGTAACAGAGAGATGTAACGACCAGATGTAACAGAGAGATGTAACGACCATATGTAACAGAGAGATGTAACGACCAGATGTAACAGAGAGATGTAACGACCATATGTAACAGAGAGATGTAACGACCAGATGTAACGACCAGATGTAACAGAGAGATGTAACGACCAGATGTAACAGAGAGATGTAAGACCAGATGTAACAGAGAGATGTAACGACCAGATGTAACGACCAGATGTAACAGAGAGATGTAACGACCAGATGTAACAAATAGATGTAACGACCAGATATAACAGAGAGATGTAACGACCAGATACAACAGAGAGATTTAGAGCCAGATGTAACAGAGAGATGTAAGACCAGATGTAACAGAGAGATGTAACGACCAGATGTAACAGAGAGATGTAAGACCAGATGTAACAGAGAGATGTAACGACCAGATGTAACGACCAGATCTAACAGAGAGATGTAACGACCAGATGTAACAGAGTGATGTAACGACCAGATGTAACAGAGAGATGTAACGACCAGATGTAACGACCAGATATAACGACCAGATGTAACAGAGAGATGTAACGACCAGATGTAACGACCAGATGTAACAGAGAGATGTAACGACCAGATGTACTAGAGAGATGCAACGATAAGATATAACAGAGAGATGTAACGACCAGATACAGCAGAGAGATTTAGAGCCAGATGTAACAGAGAGATGTAACGACCAGATGTAACAGAGATGTAACGACCAGATGTAACAGAGAGATGTAACGACCAGATGTAACGACCAGATATAACGACCAGATGTAACAGAGAGATGTAACGACCAGATGTAACGACCAGATGTAACAGAGAGATGTAACGACCAGATGTACTAGAGAGATGTAACGACTAGATATAACAGAGAGATGTAACGACCAGATACAACAGAGAGATGTTACGACCAGATACAACAGAGAGATTTAGAGCCAGATGTAACAGAGAGTTGTAAAGACCAGATCTAACAGAGAGATGTAACGACCAGATGTAACAGAGAGATGTAACGACCAGATGTAACAGAGAGATGTAACGATCAGATGTAACAGAGAGATGTAACGACCAGATGTAACAGAGAGATGTAACGACCAGATGTAACGACCAGATGTAACAGAGAGATGTAACGACCAGATGTAACAGAGAGATGTAAGACCAGATGTAACAGAGAGATGTAACGACCAGATGTAACGGCCAGATATAACGACCAGATGTAACAGAGAGATGTAACGACCAGATATAACGACCAGATGTAACAGAGAGATGTAACGACCAGATGTAACAGAGAGATGTAACGACCATATGTAACAGAGAGATGTAACGACCAGATGTAACGACCAGATGTAACAGAGAGATGTAACGACCAGATGTAACAGAGAGATGTAACGACCATATGTAACAGAGAGATGTAACGACCAGATGTAACAGAGAGATGTAACGACCATATGTAACAGAGAGATGTAACGACCAGATGTAACGACCAGATGTAACAGAGAGATGTAACGACCAGATGTAACAGAGAGATGTAAGACCAGATGTAACAGAGAGATGTAACGACCAGATGTAACGACCAGATGTAACAGAGAGATGTAACGACCAGATGTAACAAATAGATGTAACGACCAGATATAACAGAGAGATGTAACGACCAGATACAACAGAGAGATTTAGAGCCAGATGTAACAGAGAGATGTAAGACCAGATGTAACAGAGAGATGTAACGACCAGATGTAACAGAGAGATGTAAGACCAGATGTAACAGAGAGATGTAACGACCAGATGTAACGACCAGATCTAACAGAGAGATGTAACGACCAGATGTAACAGAGTGATGTAACGACCAGATGTAACAGAGAGATGTAACGACCAGATGTAACGACCAGATATAACGACCAGATGTAACAGAGAGATGTAACGACCAGATGTAACGACCAGATGTAACAGAGAGATGTAACGACCAGATGTACTAGAGAGATGCAACGATAAGATATAACAGAGAGATGTAACGACCAGATACAGCAGAGAGATTTAGAGCCAGATGTAACAGAGAGATGTAACGACCAGATGTAACAGAGATGTAACGACCAGATGTAACAGAGAGATGTAACGACCAGATGTAACGACCAGATATAACGACCAGATGTAACAGAGAGATGTAACGACCAGATGTAACGACCAGATGTAACAGAGAGATGTAACGACCAGATGTACTAGAGAGATGTAACGACTAGATATAACAGAGAGATGTAACGACCAGATACAACAGAGAGATGTTACGACCAGATACAACAGAGAGATTTAGAGCCAGATGTAACAGAGAGTTGTAAAGACCAGATCTAACAGAGAGATGTAACGACCAGATGTAACAGAGAGATGTAACGACCAGATGTAACAGAGAGATGTAACGATCAGATGTAACAGAGAGATGTAACGACCAGATGTAACAGAGATGTAACGACTAGATGTAACGACCAGATGTAACAACCAGATGTAACAGAGAGATGTAACGACCAGATGTAACAGTGAGATGTAACGAACAGATATAACAGAGAGATTTTATGACCAGATGTAACAGAGATGTAAAGACCAGATCTAACAGAGAGATGTAACGACCAGATGTAACGACCAGATGTAACAGAGCGATGTAATAGAGAGATGTAACATAGAGATGTAACGACCAGATGTAACAGAGAGATGTATCGACCAGATGTAACAGAGAGATGTAACGACCAGATGTAACAGAGAGATGTAACGACCAGATGTAACATAGAGATGTAACGATCAGATGTAACAGAGAGATGTAACGACCAGATGTAACAGAGAGATGTAACAGAGAGATGTAACGACCAGATGTAACGACCAGATGTAACGACCAGATGTAACAGAGAGATGTAAAGACCAGGTGTAACAGGGAGATGTAACGACCAGGTGTAACAGAGAGATGTAAAGACCAGATGTAACAGAGAAATTTAAAGACCAGATGTAACAGAGAGATGTAAAGACCAGATGTGCGGGAGAAGTAGCGTGCAGATGTCTCTTGCTAGAGTTAAAGTGTTAGGGAGAATGAAGTCCTCCTTCTTGTACGTTATTGCCTTACTTTTAATGAACAGTACCTGGGTTTTTTAAAAAGTGAAGACATAAGTATAACAGTACCTGGGTTTTTAAATGTCAAGACATAAGTATAACAGTACCTGGGTTTTTAAATGTCAAGACATAAGTACAACAGTGCCTGGGTTTTTAAATGTCAAGACATAAGTATAACAGTGCCTGGGTTTTTAAATGTCAAGACATAAGTATAACAGTACCTGGGTTTTTAAATGTCAAGACATAAGTATAACAGTGCCTGGGTTTTTAAATGTCAAGACATAAGTATAACAGTACCTGGGTTTTTAAATGTCAAGATATAAGTATAACAGTACCTGGGTTTTTAAATGTCAAGATATAAGTATAACAGTGCCTGGGTTTTTAAATGTCAAGACATAAGTATAACAGTACCTGGGTTTTTAAATGTCAAGATATAAGTATAACAGTGCCTGGGTTTTTAAATATCAACACATAAGTATAACAGTACTTGGGTTTTTAAATGTCAAGACATAAGTATAACAGTGCCTGGGTTTTTAAATGTCAAGACATAAGTATAACAGTGCCTGGGTTTTTAAATGTCAAGACATAAGTATAACAGTGCCTGGGTTTTTAAATGTCAAGACATAAGTATAAAAGTACCTGGGTTTTTTAATGTCAAGACATAAGTATAACAGTGCCTGGGTTTTTAAATGTCAAGACATAAGTATAACAGTGCCTGGGTTTTTAAATATCAAGACATAAGTATAACAGTACCTGGGTTTTTAAATATCAAGACATAAGTATAACAGTACCTGGGTTTTTAAATATCAAGATATAAGTATAACAGAACCTGGGTTTTTAAATATCAAGACATAAGTATAACAGTACCTGGGTTTTTAAATATCAAGACATAAGTATAACAGTAGCTGGGTTTTTAAATATCAAGACATAAGTATAACAGTACCTAGGTTTCTAAATGTCAAGACATAAGTATAACAGTATCTGGGTTTTTAAATATCAAGACATAAGTATAACAGTACCTGGGTTTTTAAATATCAAGACATAAGTATAACAGTAGCTGGGTTTTTAAATATCAAGACATAAGTATAACAGTACCTGGGTTTTTAAATGTCAAGACATAAGTATAACAGTGCCTGGGTTTTTAAATGTCAAGACATAAGTATAGCAGTGCCTGGGTTTTTAAATGTCAAGACATAAGTATAAAAGTGCCTGGGTTTTTTAATGTCAAGACATAAGTATAACAGTGCCTGGGTTTTTAAATGTCAAGACATAAGTATAACAGTGCCTGGGTTTTTAAATATCAAGACATAAGTATAACAGTAGCTGGGTTTTTAAATATCAAGACATAAGTATAACAGTACCTGGGTTTTTAAATATCAAGATATAAGTATAACAGTACCTGGGTTTTTAAATATCAAGACATAAGTATAACAGTACCTGGGTTTTTAAATATCAAGACATAAGTATAACAGTAGCTGGGTTTTTAAATCTCAAGACATAAGTATAACAGTACCTGGGTTTCTAAATGTCAAGACATAAGTATAACAGTACCTGGGTTTTTAAATATCAAGACATAAGTATAACAGTACCTGGGTTTTTAAATATCAAGACATAAGTATAACAGTAGCTGGGTTTTTAAATATCAAGACATAAGTATAACAGTACCTGGGTTTCTAAATGTCAAGACATAAGTATAACAGTAGCTGGGTTTTTAAATATCAAGACATAAGTATAACAGTACCTGGGTTTCTAAATGTCAAGACATAAGTATAACAGTAGCTGGGTTTCTAAATGTCAAGACATAAGCATAACAGTACCTGGGTTTCTAAATGTCAAGACATAAGAATTTCAAAAATACATTCAAATCTCATTCGATCCTAGATTTCTTTTTAATGAAAACATTATTTAAGAATTCCTTTCTCTGTCGACAGGCTCAACTTTCCCCACGTCCCTGTTAATTCACACGGAAGGCCGAAAGTATTCCAGTAGATAAAGATGTGCCCCACAGTTGCCACATGAGTGAGTGCACATAACCCAGTCATAAATACTTAGCTCTCGTAGATCTAGTTTTCTTCAACTGAGAGCAATCAGAAGTATAGTCTCACTACATTAGACGAGCATAGTCCAAGCTAACTAGATCCATTCACACAGTAATAGCCAAGCGTTATGGTAGTCATTACCTATGAGATTTGTTTCTGATTCATTTGTGGCGCTCTCAGATCTGTATTTCTCTAATCAAGAGTTAGAAGCTTTGGTCTTATAGAGATATTTATTTCTCTGATAATGTTCAGATATTAACGTGTAAATAATATTTTTAAATGACTTATTCATTTTTTGTTCCGCTAAACTATTGTACTTTTAAAAATTCTTTGGACACATTAAAGTCAATCATGTATCCCAATTTATAATTATAAGACTCACACACGTATACTGGTAAACTAGAAACATATGTTCGTGACTGTCACGAAGCGATACGATACGACACAAGGGATCGCAAGGTTATGTCACGATACGAGACTCACACTAATAGCTGTTACCTTTTGAGAAAAGCCATATTCTCTTCCCGTTTCTGAAGTCCGGTCTTCATCATGATCGTCTGGAAGACTCTGCGGTCAAGAACCCAGAGAGTTGTGCTGGTCATTGCTGGACAACAGAGAGAGAACGGTAACATTACGTGCATACATTTATATCTATTTTAAAATTCTGGACAAAGATTTTCAGGTTGTTCAAACCATCTTCCAAAAGTCTGCAAAGGATCTTCCAATGTTATCAAGTCTTCCCCAGCTCAGTATCCCCAACTTTTACCCTCCTAGTTCTACAACTTCAACATTCATGACTTCTTCAACTTGTCTAAGTTGTTGAACTGGCTTTAATCAATTTCACTTATGTCAACGGTCAACCAGAAAGAAAAAAAAAAGATTACAGAGACGACAGTGGTGGATATCCTTGTTGTACTTGCAGAAACCATCTAGAAAAAGCACCAAAATAGATTATACCTCTGCCAAGGTCGAGATGAAAATATATGTCCGGCTCATGTGCTCGCCTCCAATTAATTTGACCCTTCGAGTAAAATTTGAGATGGAGTTTCATTATTATATCTTGCAAGCCTAAGAAAATGGAAGACATTTACAGTTTAGGTCCGTTCCTGGATATAATTACGATGGGAATCTTGATGTTTAAGATCTAGATTAAGAAAATGCTGTGATAAGTGATTTAGGGCAACAAATATACATATTGTTGTAACCCTGCCTTGCACCAGTGCTTGAGGTGCGCCCTAGTGAACGTAAACAGGAAGAGACTAGAACGGAGAGAATAACAGTGCATCAGGGATTGTGAAGAGTCTGAATGTTTGGGAAACTAAGAAGAAGCCAGCTTTTGGTGCTGCCTGAAGGTTGTAGTAGGGACCTGGAGCGAAGCGGGGAAGGCTGTCGTTGGTCCACATTCGGGTTAAGTAGCAAAGGGCTGGTATACTTAGTAGTGAGACTCTGAGGAAGCTGAAGGATGAATCATCATGTTATGTGTTTACCCTAGTGAATAAACACAACTATTATTTCCTGTTAAACTGTGTTGAGTTGCATGCCTATTCGTTGAGTGCCTAACCTAGAGTTACAACAACTGGTGTCAGAAGTGGGATTTGGGCAGCTCAACGAAAGGAAAGAATGGCAACGCTTAGGAAGCTAGATGAACTTAGCTGTAAACAGTTAAAAGAGGAGCTCCGAGCCAGGGAGCTGAGGATCTTCTGTGCAAAAGAAAAAATGAGAGCCAGTCTTTGGCAGGCTCTTGTTGATGAAGGGGAGGATCCGGAAATATACCTGTTTGAGGTAGAACCAGATATTGGTGAGGTGCTGAACACCATGCAGAACTGGTTAAGTGAACTTTGTACCTTCCAGGATTCGATGAATCATTCTATGGACAAACTGATACGTAACGTGCAAGGCCAGATCAATCCTATAAGAGAGAGGAGTCTAACATCATTCAACAACAATGAACCGTTACTCATTCAAGACTGTGGCTGTACTGATAGTTACAAAGAATGCGTCAATCTTAACAAGAAGCACAAAGATGAACAGAAAGAGACAGTCGAAGCAATAGAAGAAGTCTGCTACGCGACTGAAACTTTTACTGTACCAGCTTTGAGTGCAACAATGACCTGGACGGAGCAGGAAAACTTTGAGCCTGCGTTAGAGCCTGTCATTTTGGACCTTAAGGACCCCTGTCGATCTGCCAGTACCTACGAGGGGAACTTGAATTTTGATTGTTGCATTCAGGTGGTAAGCAACAACTGTACATGCGGTGCTTCACGAAGGGAGTGCAAATGTCAAGAAACCCGTCAACAGGGTCTGAAACCAGTGGACTTCGATACTTCTGTTTTCACCAACGAGAGAGGCTCTGAAGGTGGTCAGAGGAACCCTGCAGCTGATGGACTTTTGCACCTGAAACGTTGTAAAGGTGCCTTACAGACAATTCTCCCTGAGACGGCTGAGGCTGACAGTTTGTTAAACAGCGTGGCTTCATGTGGGTCTACAGCTCTTTCACAAGTCATCCTTAGAAAGGGCCTGATGAAGCGCAGTTCTGAATCAACTGCATTAACAACAACAAGAGCTGTCACTACCACTCGATGTGTCAGGTGGCTGACGCCAGCGACAACCGTCAGGATGGAGAGGCCACGTTTGCGACATCGTGTCGAAAGAAACTTGGTCAACTGGAGAAGGAGAAAACGGCACCTGCAGAGAGCAGTGTGGATAGCTTTGTGGGGAGCACGCTCCATGCAATCTGTGACTCCCACTGACCGACCTCCACCTGCATTGATCAACCGTGAACATATTTCTTTTCGGGACGAAAAGACTAAGGTGGGGGTAGTGTTGTAACCCTGCCTTGCACCAGTGCTTGAGGTGCGCCCTAGTGAACGTAAACAGGAAGAGACTAGAACGGAGAGAATAACAGTGCATCAGGGGTTGTGAAGAGTCTGAATGTTTGGGAAACTAAGAAGAAGCCAGCTTTTGGTGCTGCCTGAAGGTTGTAGTAGGGACCTGGAGCGAAGCGGGGAAGGCTGTCGTTGGTCCACATTCGGGTTAAGTAGCAAAGGGCTGGTATACTTAGTAGTGAGACTCTGAGGAAGCTGAAGGATGAATCATCATGTTATGTGTTTACCCTAGTGAATAAACACAACTATTATTTCCTGTTAAACTGTGTTGAGTTGCATGCCTATTCGTTGAGTGCCTAACCTAGAGTTACAACAATATTAAAAAAATGTACTCAATGAAAAACACGGAGTCCCCCCCCCTTTCTTATAGTAGATATTTGCAGACGACTGCTTGTGAGGAAAGAGAACAAAGAGAAACTGGTCAGCAGAGGTGTCAAGACTTCACTGTGGGTGCTGGATTGGAAATACATTTTAAGTGCCTTTAGTATTTTAAAGGCTGAATATTTGTTTGACTATGTATGTGTGTGTGTGTGTGTGTGTGTGTGTGTGTGTGAACAGGAGACAATGGTAGAGGGAGAAAGAGTGAGTGTGTATAAGAGAGAGCGAAAGAGAGTTAATCTAAATCTCTTCACTAACAAAAGAGTCTCTTTACCTTTCACAGATGCTGTTCTCTTACAGTTGTATAAAATGGCCAGCTCACCAAACAGACCCCCGGACTTGATCTCACCAAGTCTCTTGTCATCTTTGTGAACCTCCAAGACGCCATCTAGTGAGAGAGAGAGAGAGAGAGAGAGAATTGCTGAAGTTCCACTAAAAGTAAGAGCATGTAATTAAGTCATATTCAACACATAGTCCTATAGTTGGGTCAAATAAAACGATTACAAACATCAACTAAAACTACTAAGCAGTTTGTGTATATTGTATTGTGTGTGTATATCAACCTGGTAAAACTCCGTTACATACTGACAAGAAATTGAAATAGATGTGGTAAAGAACTGGGGGATTACGTATCGTCTTTTTCTAAAAAAAATTTAAGCCGACTCGAGCTCAGATGTTAAAGGTTCTAAAATAATAAAAGTAAAAACAATATTTAAAAAAGACTTTCACTGTCCTAAGAATTCCTTCTAACAACTATTTTCTGACACCACCAGAATGTGTGTTTGAATAGCAAAATGTGTTTCAAACGTGCACAATTTGCTTTGAAGATCTTCAAAATATGTTCACAGCATCATCAGAAATTCAGAATGTATTTTAAACATTTTCTCATTTTACAACAAAAACATAATACATACTAATACATAGTAACATATAACATACTAGTACACAATACATTATACATACAACAGCCTAGTACATAATAATTGATAATACTGTTGTAACTCTAAGGCAGATACTCAAAGTCTCAACGAAAGGTAGGAGGTAATACTAAACAATGTATTTATTTACAGCTATCAACAAATAGTTAGACTTGGACTTCCGCTATCAAGTCACAGGGAGTAATGCCTTAAGTCCGCTATAAAGTCACAGGGAGTAATGCCTTAAGTCCGCTATAAAGTCATAGGGAGTAATGCCTTAAGTCCGCTATAAAGTCATAGGGAGTAATGCCTTAAGTCCGCTATAAAGTCATAGGGAGTAATGCCTTAAGTCTGCTATAAAGTCATAGGGAGTAATGCCTTAAGTCCGCTATAAAGTCACAGGGAGTAATGCCTTAAGTCCGCTATAAAGTCATAGGGAGTAATGCCTTAAGTCTGCTATAAAGTCATAGGGAGTAATGCCTTAAGTCCGCTATAAAGTCATAGGGAGTAATGCCTTAAGTCCGCTATAAAGTCACAGGGAGTAATGCCTTAAGTCTGCTATAAAGTCATAGGGAGTAATGCCTTAAGTCCGCTATAAAGTCACAGGGAGTAATGCCTTATGTCCGCTATAAAGTCACAGGGAGTAATGCCTTAAGTCCGCTATAAAGTCACAGGGAGTAATGCCTTAAGTCCGCTATAAAGTCACAGGGAGTAATGCCTTAAGTCCGCTATAAAGTCACAGGGAGTAATGCCTTAAGTCTGCTATAAAGTCATAGGGAGTAATGCCTTAAGTCTGCTATAAAGTCACAGGGAGTAATGCCTTAAGTCTGCTATAAAGTCACAGGGAGTAATGCCTTAAGTCCGCTATAAAGTCATAGGGAGTAATGCCTTAAGTCCGCTATAAAGTCATAGGGAGTAATGCCTTAAGTCCGCTATAAAGTCACAGGGAGTAATGCCTTAAGTCTGCTATAAAGTCACAGGGAGTAATGCCTTAAGTCCGCTATAAAGTCATAGGGAGTAATGCCTTAAGTCTGCTATAAAGTCACAGGGAGTAATGCCTTAAGTCCGCTATAAAGTCATAGGGAGTAATGCCTTAAGTCCGCTATAAAGTCACAGGGAGTAATGCCTTAAGTCTGCTATAAAGTCACAGGGAGTAATGCCTTAAGTCCGCTATAAAGTCACAGGGAGTAATGCCTTAAGTCTGCTATAAAGTCACAGGGAGTAATGCCTTATGTCCGCTATAAAGTCATAGGGAGTAATGCCTTATGTCCGCTATAAAGTCATAGGGAGTAATGTCTTAAGTTCTAAGAGTCCTACTTCATACCAGAACAGCAGCACAGACCACCGACACACTTCCCAGTGTCGCTCCAGATCTCCCAAACAGTTTCCTAGTATCACACAGGACAGCACTCAGCCCCAGACTGTTCAGACTCCCATGACTTTTGCCAGATCTACAACAGTCCTTCTCCCTGTCTTAACATGTCTTCCACTCCGTGTGTTGAATGGCGCTCTGATGCGCACCATCAGTCTGGCTCGGGAGCGGAGTTACAACAATACATTTGGAAAAGGTCTTTCAGTTTGTTCAGACCATCTTCAGAAAGTCTGCGAAGGATCTTCAAATCTTAGCACTGCTTCCCTCATCTCTCACATCTTGCAGACTTGACGAGACCGAAGTCTTGTTACCATCTGAGCTTATGCAGGTCACATTGTGCCCATTGACCAGGGTTCCTCATACTGTGTATGCCTTAGCCACAGCCAATACTAACACTGTCTTGCATGATGGATGACAAATTGAACACGACATCGTCCAGAAACAAAAATAAGGGAAGGGGACGCTACCCAATACTTGTAAGTAAAGAACGAGCAGACGATCAATGAATTCTATTTCCATTTAAAGAAGGGCCGTCACTCTAAGGCTCTAAGGGTAAGTTGTCCACATTTCTTCCAGTAGAAAAACAAAATTAAGAGTAAAAAAATTGAGTGCTGATATTTTGTTTTGCCTGTACTTTGATAATAGCGTTTAACATCATAAAGTTATTGATAATACACCCTTGAAGAAGATATTAATACAGATATGCAGATGAGGAAAATTATATATAGATAACCAACCAATCATACACCTGACACGTTTGCTCAACGTAATTAGGAAGTATATCACAGATGTAATATTTTTTAGCATATAGCTAATAGCCTATCAGCGCAAAGCTTCATATTATTTTTTAAAAATGCAGAATGTCCTACTTGTGCAAAATGGCCTCATCAGAGTTACAGCTGTTGCAGCAATTCTAAGGGACATTCCGGAGGAGGTACAAATGTCAGTCAGGTATTTCAAAATATGCGCAATTGGGCTGAGTTTTTAAAAGCCCCAAAACACCTTCGCACAGACTTGATTAAGAAACCAGCACGCATGTACAAATGTTTATGCATCAGATGCTTACACCAAAACGTAGATCTATAGATTAACAATATAACATAATTTATGGATATTTTTGTGTGTTTTTACTTGAACGTTTAAATGTCTGGAAACTGTGTGACAGGAACTTCGCGAGGACCAACATTTGTTCTTTTGAAAGACCAAGAAAACCTGGTGTGTGTGTGTGTGTGTCTTCTTAGTTAGAGCAGCAGACTTCCGGCACTACTTCTCCCCCCCTCTCCCCCAAACACTTTGAAGATGAAGGGGAAACAATGTACATTTCAATTAAGTACAAGTTCAGTCACTAGAAGCTTCGAGCTAACAGTAGCAGGTGTTCACATAGGGCCTCATAGGCGGACACACACACACACACACACACACACACATGATGTCAGGGGCAATGACGAGATGCACACGGTATAAAGGACACATCCTATTCTCCCAGTGCGTTAACATTACCATCAAGGATGACCACCGTTTATTTTTAATGCCCAACTTTGTCACATGTTGAAATTAAACAGATTTAAATAAAAAGGGGGAGAGGAGCTTATTGCTACTTAAACTCCTCGACGGCTCCCATTGGTCAGTCGTACTCACACATGACATCACTCAAACTAACAATCTAAGCACAGGAATTGTTGCGGATTAACATGAACAGTATTTAAAACATCAAGTTAAACAGAAGTAATATATGTACAACTGTACATTTATAAGTTTGTTAGTATATGTGCAGTCATACCTGTTGATTTTTTTAACGACAGACTTTGTCCCTAGAGAATGAGGCTTTATTGTCCTATATCAGATACTCGCTCCAAATTTTGTTTTATATTCAATCATGAGAGAAACTCGCTTCAAATTTTGTTTTATATTAAATCATGAGAGACACTTGGTCTACGTCCTACTAACTGTTCCTTCTGGTAGCTCTACATTGGAGCCAAGAAAAGTCCAGTTGTTCATTCCATTAGCTCTACATTGGAGCCAAGAAAAGTCCAGTTGTTCATTCCAGTAGCTCTACATTGGAGCCAAGAAAAGTCCAGTTGTTCATTCCATTAGCTCTACATTGGAGCCAAGAAAGTCCAGTTGTTCATTCCATTAGCTCTACATTGGAGCCAAGAAAAGTCCAGATGTTCATTCCATTAGCTCTACATAGGAGCAAAGAAAAGTCCAGATGTTCATTCCATTAGCTCTACATTGGAGCAAAGAAAAGTCCAGATGTTCATTCCATTAGCTCTACATTGGAGCCAAGAAAAGTCCAGATGTTCATTCCATTAGCTCTACATTGGAGCCAAGAAAAGTTCCAGATGTTCATTCCATTAGCTCTACATTGGAGCCAAGAAAAGTCCAGATGTTCATTCCATTAGCTCTACATAGGAGCAAAGAAAAGTCCAGATGTTCATTCCATTAGCTCTACATTGGAGCAAAGAAAAGTCCAGATGTTCATTCCATTAGCTCTACATTGGAGCCAAGAAAAGTCCAGATGTTCATTCCATTAGCTCTACATTGGAGCCAAGAAAAGTTCCAGATGTTCATTCCATTAGCTCTACATTGGAGCCAAGAAAAGTCCAGATGTTCATTCCATTAGCTCTACATTGGAGCCAAGAAAAGTTCCAGATGTTCATTCCATTAGCTCTACATTGGAGCCAAGAAAAGTCCAGATGTTCATTCCATTAGCTCTACATTGGAGCCAAGAAAAGTCCAGATGTTCATTCCATTAGCTCTACATTGGAGCCAAGAAAAGTTCCAGATGTTCATTCCATTAGCTCTACATTGGAGCCAAGAAAAGTCCAGATGTTCATTCCATTAGCTCTACATTGGAGCCAAGAAAAGTTCCAGATGTTCATTCCATTAGCTCTACATTGGAGCCAAGAAAAGTCCAGATGTTCATTCCATTAGCTCTACATTGGAGCCAAGAAAAGTCCAGATGTTCATTCCATTAGCTCTACATTGGAGCCAAGAAAAGTTCCAGATGTTCATTCCATTAGCTCTACATTGGAGCCAAGAAAAGTACAGATGTTCATTCCATTAGCTCTACATTGGAGCCAAGAAAAGTTCCAGATGTTCATTCCATTAGCTCTACATTGGAGCCAAGAAAAGTACAGATGTTCATTCCATTAGCTCTACATTGGAGCCAAGAAAAGTTCCAGATGTTCATTCCATTAGCTCTACATTGGAGCCAAGAAAAGTACAGATGTTCATTCCATTAGCTCTACATTGGAGCCAAGAAAAGTTCCAGATGTTCATTCCATTAGCTCTACATTGGAGCCAAGAAAAGTCCAGATGTTCATTCCATTAGCTCTACATTGGAGCCAAGAAAAGTCCAGATGTTCATTCCATTAGCTCTACTTCAGGAACTGAAGCGGCTTTAGTTCTTCGGCTTCTCTCGGTCAACAGACCATCTTGCGTCATAGACCTACACCCCTCTCGTCCCACTCATCGGTTCCCCACAAATCGCCCCCCCTCCCCAAATAACGTTTACTGTTTCGCTTCTCATTTCTCTTGTCCTCTGGTCAAGTCGATGGAAGACCCAAAAGAACTTGGACTCAAATGTAACAATAATTATCTAAAACCAATATTGGCTTGAAATGTCAGAGAGAATAAACACAGATTGAAGAGTTATATTAGTTTGTAGTCCGTCTTTCATGCTCCACGGATGTCTGGGAGGAAAAAAAAAGCTTGAACCAAAACTAGTTGGTAGAATGGACATTTCCCCTCAGAACTGACAAGACGCCATTTGTGTACTAAGGGAATAATTTCTCTCCTTTTATAAAGCCCAGACCAAAAAAAACACCAAAACCTAGAATGCGCTTTGCTACATTTTAAAAAAATTGTCTGGTCAAATGTCTGGTAGAAAGACTTGGAAGAGCTAGTTTTTAAGTTTCTGGAACTGAATGTATAGACCAAAGCATTCTAAACTAAGAAACATATTGACCAATTTAATGGGTTGACCAATTCAATGTGTTATCTAGTTTAATGAGTTCACGTAATTAATATGTTGACCGATTCAATGTTTAGACCAATTTAATGTGTAGTTCATATGTAGGGTCAACGCAATAGGATCAGATGTGTTACACTTAAGTTGGAGCAACTTCCCTTAAAAATGGTGGTGAGTCATTAAACTATTTTGTTTTAAATCCGAAATTAAGAACTCAGATCCTTGAAAATGTCTTCAAGTTAAAAATATATTGGCCAAGAACTCATGCTGGACGCCAGGACACAAAATGAGTGAGAATTTATCTCAGGACATTTAAGTACCTATTGTTAAGATTAAGTTTATACCAGTTTTAAGTTCAGTATTGACGTTTTGACGTTTAGTAGAAATGTTTTGGCCCGAAACATTAATATTATCTAGGGAATTAAGTTGCTACGTGAAACACTTTGCTTGTTTAGTTCAAGAGAGTTTACATGTCAGAAGACAAAATCAATACAAGTTTCTCAATAAATCAAAATGTAGAGGTCAGCAGAGAGAAAAAAAAGTTAAAGAAAAATCAGGAAAGTCAAGAAACGTTATTTAGAGAAGGTGTTCAAAGTGGTGTCTGAAAATTGTTTTCAAAGTAGCTTCCAAGCAAGAATGGCAAGAAAGGGTGTTGAGAAGGAATTGAAGGTGTTGAGAAAGAATTGAGGGTGTTGAGAAAGAATTGAGGGTGTTGAGAAAGAATTGAGGGTGTTGAGAAGGAATTGAAGGTGTTGAGAAGGAATTGAGGGTGTTGAGAAAGAATTGAGGGTGTTGAGAAAGAATTGAGGGTGTTGAGAAGGAATTGAGGGTGTTGAGAAGGAATTGAAGGTGTTGAGAAGGAATTGGAGGTGTTGAGAAAGAATTGAGGGTGTTGAGAAGGAATTGAAGGTGTTAAGAAAAAGTATAAAGAAAGAGATAATTTAAAAAAGAATGTTAAGAGAGAATGTTAAGAGAAAGTATTAAAGAGAGTATAGAGTATGTGTTGGGGGCGCAGGTGGCTGACTGATAAATCGCTAGGCTGCCGATCCTAGAATCATGGGTTCAAAATTCGGCGAAGACTGGGATTTTGAATTTCGGGAGTCCACCCAGTGTAAAATCGTGAATGTAGAGGCCGTTGGTCGTTGTGCTTGCCACATGACACCCTGCTCTTTAAAGGTTGGACAAAGAAACAGATGACCTTAACATCACCAACGTCAGCAGCCATATACAAAGGTACCCATTTAATTGACGATGTCTGCAATCAGAGAGTAGAATTAATTATGTTCGCATTCACACCATACATTGAATTAGACGACTATGTCAACAGTCCTACAGACATAAATGTTGGACCTCTACCCTTTGAATATCTCGACCACTTAGTTTGAGTTGTATATACAATATCTCAGTCTCGAGGGAAGACAACCTTTGAATGTGTAATTTAAAGTAAATTACTTGATTTCATTAATAGTGATGATTTTATTTTTAAGATTATTTTAATCAACGGCAACTACTCTATGAGGAAACTTTTAATTTTATCATAAAAAAAGGATTATATTTCACTAATTAGTGAACCAAATACTACAACAAAATATCGCCTTGAAAAATATTCACTAGGGAATGTTAGCACACAGGCCAAGCTAAACTAGCGATTTGTTTTTAAGAATATGTGTGCTCTACTACTACCAAATGTAATAGCAGGGTACTTTAGACACGGTCAGGACAAAGAAATGTGAGAACGTCTCTGTCCAGGGTTTCTGTCATGGACAAATTCGCAAGCATCGATAGAGAGTTTTAAAAAATTGAGCTAAAGTTTAGGTCCTTCCCGCCCCACCATTGTGTTATTGCAGTTAATTAACATTTTTCTCTAATTGAAAACAAGGCACGCTAAACTTAAAAACCTTTTCCGAAAAACGGAGTGAAGTACAAGTAGCCAGATCTTGTGGGATATACCCAGCTACAGTAGCACTGAACATTTTATGACTAACAAGGAAAATACGTTAAAAAAACCCAAAGCCGTGCAAAGGAGGAAGAAAAAAAACTGCACGCGTAATCCAAACTCTGGTAGACCTCGGCTTTCAACCTATCTCATTCTGTCCTTGTCTCTTAAGCTAGGTCTGGCTTTGATGCACAGTGATGACGCAAGTTAGCGAAGTGGTCTTAGTCTGATTTGTCCCGGGTAATCGACACGATAGTCTGCTTTGTCCCGGGTAATTGACACGATAGGAAGATGTACCATGATGGGAGTAAGGTTCATAGGTACTAAAGTAAATGGGTTGATTGAATTTCTCCATTAGACCGGAGATGTGTATCTCTTCTAACTACACAGCATCAGCAAGCCTGCCAATTTATTAATTGCCCCACTAGCTCTCACATCTATAGAAAAAATGCCAAGATCTATAGAAACAATGGCCATAAAGGAAATATCAGATCTATAGAAACAATGGCCAAAAAGGAAATATCAGATCTATAGAAACAATGGCCAAAAAGGAAATATCAGATCTATAGAAACAATGGCCAAAAAGGAAATATCAGATCTATAGAAACAATGGCCAAAAAGGCAATGATCTAAACAAACAATTCCCCAAAAAGGCTATGATCGAAACAAACAATTCCCCAAAAAGGCTATGATCTAAACAAACAATTCCCCAAAAGGCTATGATCTATAGAAACAATTCCCCAAAAAGGCAATGATCTAAACAAACAATTCCCCAAAAAGGCAATGATCTAAACAAACAATTTCCCAAAAAGGCAATGATCTAAACAAACACTTCCCCAAGAGGCAATGATCTAAACAAACAATTCACGAGTAGAGAAAACGAGCTGAAGGAAAGACGAAGTCAGAAGTTTGTGAATCATTTCAGGAAATAAATTAAATGAAAGATACAAAAATGTTTCCAAGCCAACACATCCTCATTTTTACCTTTTTATTTTTTTTATAACTGCGCGATGTATCAAACAAACTAATTAAAGGCTATCGTTATATTCTCCCTCTCTCTCTCTCTTCTCTCTCTCTCTTCTTTCTCTCTCTCTCTCTCTCATTTATTACAGTTGTCACATATTATCTTGATCTAAAAATAACCCAACTTGTATAATTTCCCATTGACCTTATCTCTTTGATTTTAACTTTTCCTGTGCATATTCATTCATTGCTGTCCAAACCCAGTCACCGCTTAAAGGTAATAACTGTTTATTTAGTGGATCATTGCTATATATATATTGTCAAAGGGTCGGACATCGAGGTTTATAGTCTAGTAAAGTAAACGTCTGACTGAAGATATTAAATCACTGACGTGATGCGTGGTGGCCGAGGGTTAAAGAGAGTTCAAATCTTGTTGGATAGATTGGTTCCAGAGTCATTATGATGCTGAGTCATACAGGAGAACTTTGATGGATAAATGATATTACTTGAAAAATGTTCTAGATTTTGATCATTGGGCTGGCGACACAGTAAACTAGTTAGCCGTTGTTTCCCCCCAGTCACACGTGCACTGACTGTCCTCTGCCCCTACTGACCAGAAGAACCTCGAAATAAAGTATGCTTATTTATCCACTGATCACGTCCGAAACGAATCTGACCACTCTAGACTTGGGTTGTTCTGTAAGTAGCCAAAGCAGGCAACTCTCTCCATCACTGTCAAATCAATGCGTAAGGCGCAGTGGGAATAGATGTGAAGAGATTGCAATGTGGTAGAGCTAACACCTTCTTATTTCATGACAGGTCTTCTTACTTCCCCTACACCTAGTCTTGACCGAATGACCGTTACTCCATAACAACAAATCTCAATCTAACCCTTAGTACCTAAATCTTTCATAACTTGACTCTCTCATACCCTAAACTTTTCACAATTTAACTCTTTCCTGACCTACATCTTTCATAACTTGACTCTCTCATACCCTAAACTTTTCACAATTTAACTCTTTCCTGACCTACATCTTTCATAACTTGACTCTTTTATGTTCTAAACTATTCATAATTTAACTCTTTCATGCCCTAATTCATTCTTAGCTTGACTATTTCATGGACTAAATCTTTCCTAATTTAACTCTTCTATATCCTCAAGCTTTCATACATGAACATTATCATGCTCTTATTGCAAGTATCTCAAGAGGCCAATGTCAATAAATTCACCCCCCCCCCCTAACATCCAGCGCTGTGTATACTCAAGGGATGTGTGTTAATGTCTTGATGTGTTGATGCATGTTTTGACGCCTAAAGACAGCGTGTCAGTGAGCTGCATGCATTCCCGTCATCCCCGAGTCCCCCTGTAATCCACTGCACACATCTACGTGATAGACCCGATCTCTTGACTGATATCGAAATGCCGCTCTGGAAAACATCCGCATCGCTAGGGTAAGAATTAAATTAAATTTCCGCCATTTTTAACCCACTTTTTTTTTTTTTAAATCAAGAGCAGAAGTAAACATATACACACAGAAACACTAACCCACACACACACACAATCAATAATTCATCAACCCTGGCTTGGTTTCTGGATGAGTCTGTTGGACAAACAACATTGGCTGGTCTGGCTGTATGTCCTGACAAAAATGTCACAGAGTCTGAAGTTCATTTTCGGTCGCGTAATTTTTTTTTTGCTTTGAGAATTTTGTATTTTCAACTAATAAATTAAATTGTCTCCATGTCTCAGTCCTAGTGGTACAACTAGATTCTTTGTGTCTCTAACAACTTTTTGTATATTGGAGATATTTATAGTAACATTTATAGTTATAAATAGTAGTATTGTTCTTTGTCCATAAATTTACACATTTGACTTTTACTTTCCTTCAACAGTGATATAGTATGCGAGAAAGAAAAAATTAGATATAAAATGTATAGCTTATCAATTCTTCCAGATTCGGTTCACCGGGTATACCAAGAAAAAAAAACATGCTATTTATTTGGTTTCCTTCATTTTATGAAAATCTACAATTGTTCAGGAATGTCATTATTTGCATACAGGCATTTCGTCAAATTACTGAAGAAAATGTAAAGATATGTCTGAACAAAATGTAAAGATATTAACTAATGGACCTCATTCACCAATCGTAAACAAACAACCTTCAGCCACGTGATCCTATATATCTTCTATACAAATTATGTAATCCATAGTGGCTGTCACGTGATACGTATTTTTCATTGTTTTATCAGTATTATGACGTGGCTAAAAGTGTTTATTTACGATTGGTGAATGAGGTCCATTGTTTTTTTGTTTTTTTTTAAAGATTCTTTTGTCGTCAGGTAAAAGAAATAATGTGCACAAATTCCACTTAATTCGAGATTGGGTGTGGGAGAAATCATGTGTACAAACTTTTTACCTGACAGAGTTCATTTAAGCTTTGTAAAAATATCGACCATTCTCATGTTCAATGAAATAGATATTAAAATTATATAGGTCATGTTTACTATTTATATGATATAGTTCAGTGAGCTAAGAGGATAAATATAGCCAGATTTTTCTAGCCTTGTGCGCTAATTATAATTGCCATATAAATCAAACTAAGCTGTCAGCACCAGAAAGCAGGAGAAAACCAAATTATTTCTGTTATATCTACTGGTAAAAAAAAAAAGATCAGTTAGTCATTTAAGTAGGATCAGCTTAGGTATTGAACAAAATCAATAGTCCAGTTCTCACGAATGAGGCCATTTTTTTCTCTTAAAGTTGGTGCTAAAATATAAAGGGTCAATGGTAAAGAAAGAGCAAGAAAAAAGGAAATTCTATCATATTGAAAGGAGATTCTATGATATTGAACTACAGAACACAACAGGATTAAGTTGTACTTCCGTCAAGCTGACGAGGGTCGTTTAATAATAAATACAGCTGTCTGACAGGAAGCGGAAGATGATATTAAATTTGAATTCACGTGGTTTTAGTACAGTGCTGTGATTGGTTATAGAATAACCACAACATAACTATAGCAGCAGTGTCGCTACACAAACAGAAACTCTTCTTATTTTTGCATTTATCCTTGTGAACTATTTCCCTATGTAGATTTATGCCATGACATGTACAAACAAATCAAAGAACGTTCTCTGTGCAATGCTTGTTTTGTAATCCAGAGCTTTTAATCACTTTCATAGCCCGATTCTTTTTCCAGAAAGGTTAATTTTTCTAGGATATGATAAGCATATTGAAGATCAGGTCCACAGAGAAGTTAGGTTCTAGTTCTGTTAATTACATTATAAGCTGGAGTGCGATCCCTACGCAAAATCGTGACGATTCCAGTATACGAATATGAGTAAGCTCTGCACTCGGCCGCAAGCGGGCAAAGGAACTAGGCGCAATGCGCAGTGTACATGGTACGACCTCTCTCATGGTCTATGGTAGCTGTTGGGACAGGACTGTGAATGAAGAGCTCCCGGTCCACGACTGTTTGCTGGATACAGTCTTTCCAGCCTATTACCTACTGGACTTTTTTTGAAGGTCCATCCCGAGCAGTACTTTCCAACGTGGCGCTCGGGTGGTCGTTAGAGAAGATAGCTAGGCCAATAGGGAAGCAAAAAAGACCCCCACCCGGTTGGGTTGCCTAGGGACCGAGTCCATTGCACTGGCGGGGATGAAAGAAAGCCCCCCCCCCCAAAAAAAAAATGTCACTATTCACACTCCGCACACACCTTTCCTCAAAGGGCTGTCTTATGGCGGACACCTGCACGGCTAATGTGGTACAGAGTACGAATATGGGGGAGTTTCCCTGATGTGCTCGGCCATTGGCCTCGCTTCTAATCCAAGCGGGTTATGATCCATCGGTAATAATGTAATAAGTTACATCTGCTCGGATCTTTCCCAGACAGAAGTTTGTTCAGACAGGCAGATGAAGGCAAGCTTCCATAGGCCTAGAGTTCCATGAGTCTTTGACTCAGGCTCTTAGGACACTTAGAAAGAAGAAGAAGGTCAATTACAGGTCATCTGTGTGATTTCCTAAGACCAAACAAAGGTTTAGAAGCTAGTTCACATCTTGGCCATTTGTTGAGATATCATTGTTCATGGGCTAATATTTTTCTTCTGCATATAAAAAGCACAAAACAATTATCTGGTTGTCGGCCCCTGATATTCCCATAAATAACTGCGTCATAGATGCATGCATAATGTTTGTTGTAGGGTTTCTTTATGTGCCCGTACTGAGGATTGTCTCCTCTTGAAAAGTTGAATTAGGGCGACTAAATCTCCACTTTATAGGCTTCTCCACTGACTACAAGGCTAGGTTAATAGGTGATATGGTAATACATTCTTATGGTATAGGGTCTCTTCTGTTGTTACATTTCTTATTAGTAGTGAAAAAAAGTGTCTCTATCAACAACGACTACTAAAATACAACATATAATAATAAAGCTAAGAATCAAATATGTACCACAACAGTTCAGCGTTCCCCAACTTAAGATAGACTAGTCCTTTCAGAAATAAAAACAACAACTGAAACAAATGTAGACACAAGAGACCAGTGTACCAATGAACTCATAATGATCCAGAAGTCAAGGCTGGAATGATTAAGTACTTCTACTCTATGGTCCATCCTAGGTATAAACACATAAAATTGAACATTCCCTCAACTGACTCTCTTACACGCCAGTGGTTCAATCAGTCTTGACTTCAAAGAGCTCTCTGGTTAAGCTCTCAATTCAACTTTATAATTAGAACCCATTGAAGGTAGTACAAGAAAAAACACATTTTGTGTGTGTGTTCATGTTTTCACATTTGTGTTTTATATTTTCAAACAACAACACGTGTTTACAGGAATGTTTAGTTATCGATAAATTCATTTTATTTTCATCACTTTTTTTTTAAATTGTTTCTTCGGATTGTTTAATGTGTGCTTTAAAAAAATCAAGAAAATAGTTTTATGTATGTGTTGCTCTGAGTCTAGAACTCACAAACATAACATTTCAATGTATAAGGGTGTAAAAACTAGCTGTGTTTTGATTGAGTTAAAACACTCAACTAATTCATTGCTATAAAATAGTAGATGGAATTTTTTTTTCTTAAATTCATTGTTGAAAACTTTTAAAACAATATAAAATTACTGGACATTCGGTCATTGTGTAAATGTTCTTTAAACGCCCCCAGGTAAAGTTGCTTTATGTAATGGGCACGCCGTACGTGGGCGCCCCTGGTAATGGGTTATATCTTATAAAGCCGCCTCTTATAATGTATAGATCTAAACATGACGTAGAAAAGAAGGTGATAAATGAGAGAGTTAGCGATTGGTTAAAAAACCCAACAACAACGGAGTATGCCATTGGTTGGCGTGTTAGCTAAACTAGCCTAAGACATCAGTTGTCGATTGTCACACGGATGTGTACAAGACTTGAAAATATTTGATTTGACAACAAATCCCAAGATAAAATTAACTACAGATTAATTATCTAGATCAAAGGTATTTACAAAAAAGCGAGTGTGTAATCTGGCGATATCAATCAATACTGAATGGAACCAACAGGAGCAGAATGATAACTTTGGAGTGATAAGCTAAGTTCAATTCTTTTTGTTATGTTCAGAATGATAAGCTAGGACTAGTATCTTAAGTTTAGAGTGATAAGGTAAGATTAATTCCTTCCAATGAGAAATAGACAAAGGCCAACATCGCTTTTAGTCGCCTGAAACTGAGAATATGTCGGAATAGGTCTAATGTTTATAAAGCAGTGCTTCTCACCACACTTTTGTATGGCTCTGAGAACTGATTTATCAAAGACTTTTAAGGCTCCTCGAACGCTTCCGACAATGGTACTTTCGCTCTGTAATGGGCATACGCTGCAAGACTACATTATAAATAACTGTTCTGCTAGAGACCAGTGTGTACAGAATATATACATTATAAATAACTGTTCTGCTAGAGACCAGTGTGTACAGAATATATACATTATACTATCATTCTTTAGTTGCGCTAGGTCGGACACCTATCCCGCAGGGGAGATGACCGCAAGCCAAAGGCGATCTTCTTTAGTGAGCCTAAAAGGAGGACGGTGTAACAGAGATGCCAACCGTGAGATAAAGATCAACTCAGGCGATGTGTCTCCTTCACTGGCATAGAGGACAGTAGCTGGCAGCAGATGGCCTCGGAAAGAGACGGAAAGCTCTCACAAAGTCCGCGGGACACACATTTGAGACATAAAGAAAAGCCCTCGTTGAAGAGAGACGCAAACGTAAACTTCAATGGAGCGCCGGCGGACAACGGCTTTGTCTACAACAGATGTGGAAAAATATGCAGGTCACAATTGGGTTTGTGTTGTCATGTGAAACACTGCACTCATCCTTAATCTTTGGAAGCGATATCACTTCCATTCATTAATTCATTATATCCATGTGATGTTTAGAATGATAAGCTAAAACTAATACCTTATGTTTATCTTCTACAGTGATAAGCTAAGATTAATTCCTTATGTTTATCTTCTACAGTGATAAGCTAAGATTAATTCCTTATGTTTAGAGTGATAAGCCAATTACCTTTTGTTATGTTCCGATGTTCAAATAACTCCAGGTTTTCATTGCATTGTTTTAGTTTTGTTTTCAACTTGGTGGGCGTGGCTGTTTCCTTTCATTAACTCAACCAAACACCAATTGGCACTAAATGCACTATGTCTACCCCATTCAAGTCTAGACCACAGACCTATATATTGTCTGTGATCTAGACTTGTAATACAATGAGTGAAAATCATAAACTATATGCTCGAAGCATTTAACTTTCATACTAGAACTAATTGGCTTTTTTTTTTTTTGGTGTCTCGTGTGTACCAACTAAAAGAAGAGCTGATCATGAGCTGATAAACAATGTGTGTGTGTGTGTGTTTGTAAAGTAGAGGATACAATCGTGAGCCCCGCAGAAACACAATAATTTCAACATGAAGGAACCATTCAAATTTTACTCTTTGACTTGAAACTTGAAACAAATTCGAGTCCAAAGATTACTCAGGAATACAGTGTTTCCCGTGGCTACGCAGTTTGGACTACATAGTTTGCCCCATCCAGTGATTCCCGTGGCTACGCAGTTTGGACTACATAGTTTGCCCCATCCAGTGTTTCCCGTGGCTACGCAGTTTGGACTACATAGTTTGCCCCATCCAGTGTTTCCCGTGGCTACGCAGTTTGGACTACATAGTTTGCCCCATCCAGTGTTTTTCGTGGCTACGCAGTTTGGACTACATAGTTTGCCCCATCCAGTGTTTCCCGTGGCTACGCAGTTTGGACTACATAGTTTGCCCCATCCAGTGTTTCCCGTGGCTACGCAGTTTGGACTACATAGTTTGCCCCATCCAGTGTTTCCCGTGGCTACGCAGTTTGGACTACATAGTTTGCCCCATCCAGCGCAGACGTAACCAGTTTCCACCACACTCCACCTGTGGTTGATTTAGAGTTTCGTTCTTCCGTCTACGACTGTCCTCGCAGGTAGATTGTCTTTTGGCCTCATTAAGACATTGTTTAAAGTACGGCTCCATTCTTTTTGTTTTGAATTCAGTTGGGACCAGTGACCTTCTATTTGGTGTCCTTGACATTGTTCAGTTTATCGTGAACATCTACAAGTGATTTTACTTTTAAAGAGAGTTACCTCCCGTGGTTATTGAAACATTTTTTTACTGCTCTATTACCAGCTTTGTTTCTTTCCTCTGTTTCATTTCTCCGTTTTATTTCACTTTTTAGATTCACTGTTTAATTTCTCCGTTTTATTTCACTTTTTAGATTCACTGTTTAATTTCTCCGTTTTATTTCACTTTTTAGATTCACTGTTTAATTTCTCTTTTGTTTTTCTTTTTTTTCTGTGTTTAGTTTCTCTGTTACGTTTTTGTTACTCATTCAAAAACCACCAACTTAAAAAAAATCTTTCAGTTCTCTCTTAATTTTTAATTCACAGTTTAAAAAAAAAAAGAATGTAAATGGTCAACTCTCCTTTAATCTAAGCCAAACCGATTGCTGAGAGGATTTCTGAAGCCGACTTAGGCAGACGTCCTGAAGTGGTACAATAGTCCGACTTCTAGCTCGTACTAGCAATAGCAAACCCAACACTGCCTAATGGCTAACTTCTGTTTTTTCAGTAAGCCAGTACACAGCAATCGAGGAATGGTTTCTCAGTCCAATTCCTGTTCAGTGGGAGATGTATTTGTATGGCTTTGTTTGTGGTATCTTTTGTTTCGTTATGGCTGAAATAATAGGGGAATGTTTTGAAATGTTTACTCTCGTTGATGCCAAGAGTCTAGAAGTGTACACACACAACAGTTTTTGTAGATCTAGTTGTTTTCAAACAATGCTGACGTAACCATAACAACTCAAAGGAGACAAAAAGTTGGCATGCAAGTGGAATGAGAAAAAATTATGTTTTAATATTATAGAACAACAAAAATGAAAAGAATGATAGAATAAGTAGCAAGATAATGAGTAGTAGAATAGGTAGATGGGTAACAGAATAGGTAGATGATCAAAAGAGCTCAATGTGATAGTTGATAGATAAGTGATTTAATGAGTAAGTGATTTATTGGATAAATGAGTTACACAATGGACAAATGACTAAATGAATAGGTGATTGACTAATGAATAGTTACAATGGAGTGATTCAATGTAAAATTCAGTGAAAGATGTATAAATGAATAAATGATTGACCAACGGATGGATAGGAATTCAATGGATTAGTGATTCAATTGATAGATTTGTGATTGAATGGATTAGTGATTCAAAAGATATATAACTCAATGGATAGATGATTCAATAGATAGATGAGGGATTCAATGGATTAGTGATTCAATAGATAGATGAGGGATTCAATGGATTAGTGATTCAATAGACAGATGAGGGATTCAATGGATTAGTGATTCAATAGATAGATGAGCGATTCATTGGATTAGTGATTCAATAGATAGATGAGCGATTCAATGGATTAGTGATTCAATAGATAGATGAGCGATTCAATGGATTAGTGATACAATAGATAGATGAGGGATTCAATGGATTAGTGATTCAATAGATAGATGAATGATTCAATGGATTAATGATTCAATAGATAGATTACTCAGTAGATGAGCGATTCAATGATTGTAAGAATAGATTGAGAGACAAACAAGTTTTTGGATCGACACATTTGTAGCTTGATTGATAAATAGATAGTTGACTGCATTGAAAATAGAGTCTATGTTTTTTTTTTTTTTTTTTTGGGTGTCTAATAAAGCAAACATTCAATAGGAGATGGTATTGACATGAAGACAAAAAAAACACTGATCATGGTAAAATGTACTTTTACAAAAGATCTAAACGAAACAAATCTGTCAGTGGACTGGAGTATGTGAACGAAGTTTAAACTTGACTTTAACAAAAAATATTTCTTTAAAAAAAAACTTGAGTTAAATTGGTTAAATTTCAATCCTTTTAATTTAACAGATTTAGACTAACAATAACAAATATGTGCGATAGGAAATGCACGACTTTAAAGCATGCTTGGTTTGCCATGTTCCGATTTCTTTTGTGGGTCGTGGGGGGGGGGGGGGGGAGGTAATCTGGGAGAAGGTTTCCGTTCTGCGATTTCAAAAAATATTTAAGAAAAAAAAAAGTTGCTCGAGTCTGAATTCGAACTCGAGGTTTTGACCCTAATGATGGGAGGTGTATTGGCCTTGACCTTCGCTGCACGAGCACTTATGGAAATATACAAGGTTTTCTAGTGTCAAAAGTGTCTAGTTTTAAAGTTTTAACGAACAACCTAATACTCCATGCAAGGATTATCTCCCCTTAGTTTGGTACGTTTCTATATTACACAAAATTAATTCATTACAACTAATTGATTGACTTTTTTATTATTGATTCATGTGTTGTCTTCGACAATGGATAATATTGCAAAGTTTCCACATCATCCGACAATAGTAGGAATAACGTGTCCAAGTTTCCAACCAAACAGAAAGACAGTGGGAGCTGTGATAAGCTTTGTAGAAATGTTTAAGCAGAGTATGCTGACTGTTTCTGACCATAGTGTCTGGCATTGCAGACAAATACAACCAAAATACAAAAATCCATTAAAAAAACAACAACAAAGCTTATCTAAGGGGAAGAACTTTATTTATCAATAATGTAGAAGTTATTTCCCTTATTCGATACCAAATCAACTAATTAATTACCAATAATTAATTGAATAATTGGTAAATTATTTTTTCATTCATGTTTTGTTAGGTACAATAAATACTTGTTTAAAATATCAACTTGATCGGGGCGATTATTTAGCTCTTAATTACTAATGAATGTTAGATTTAAAAAAAAATAATTAAAAAACATCAATGGAACATTTTTTAACCCCCGCCCCATTCCACTCTCCTCCCCCCCCCCCCCCCCAAGAAAGAGTCCTTCTTTAGGGAATGTATACATCTACTAGACTTTATAACATTTCAATGACAGTTCTAGACTTAGAAGACGATGCTTCTGAACATTAATTTATTTTAGGCCTACTCTTAATTGAATACGGAAATACCCGAAGACATTTGATCCGTTCAAAATCTATATTTTCTAGTTTTCCATTCAAATTTTAATTTCATTCTTTTTATTCTTTGAAAAACTAGAGTGTTCCCAGTGTGGCCAACAAGCTAGTAATTATTTTCCCAACGATATACAGCAACTGTCAAATTTCTAGAAAAATTATTAGAGCCGTTTTCGAGAGCCATGTCAAGGTTTTTGAGCCCAACAATCCAGGTTTAAGTTTCCACGAAGGTACAATTTAAATAGAGGTATTATAATAAGAACCTTTAAAAACCTGAAAATAATCCAAAATATGTACCTCAAAATAACCCATAAAGAGTATACAAGAATAAACAATACAGAATAAATACAAATAACCGCATGAAAGCACGCGAGTGAATGTATATTCTTGAAGCTATAAATAAACATGCATGTGTAAACCCAGTAACAGATTTTATAAATCTCTTGCATACGTCTAACCTATTGGTACATAAAGTTTAAAGTTCATATCATAAATCTCTAGACTGTCAGTGAATCAAATAAATCAAGCAGTGCTAGTTAGTCAATCTGTTCGTCTGCTTGGCACAACTGTCATTTCACACATTCCCCCCCCCCCTCCTTGGCTAGTCCCAGCTACCTCTCCCTGGCCTCCCCCCTGATCCAATCAGAGAGACTCTCTGTACTCACGACGACCTTATGACGTGCCACACGTCAGTCTAAGATTGTGGTTCTGACCTCCGGGAAGTGAGCCCTGACCTTCAGGTCACTCTATTTACATAGGAGCCGCCGAGACTAGAGAGTTAAATCCCTTTTCTTTGTGTGTTAAGGCCCTTTTGTATATTGTGCATGTTTTGTTTTATTCTACTTAAACTGGAGTAATGTCCCCTATTAAATAAAAAAATTGAAACACTAATTGATGTTTTTCTCTTTACAGTTCTAACGTTAACTGAGCCTTGCTTGGCACTCGTGGAAACCTTTCAGAAGTGATTCTTCCGAGAATGTTCTATTTACATATAATGCGACAATCCATCCTTTTAAAAGTATCAAATGATGTCAGCGAAGCTCACTTTAAAAAGTATACTTTTAATATAGTGTCTAGAGTTATCAAATTGTAATTGTTGATTCTATGGATATAAACCAGTGTTAACATTTTGGGAATATCATGTGGCTATGTCAAAGAACCTTTCAATTTTGAGTCAGATTAAAAAGAAAGTCTATCCTGGTAAAGTTGGTCGTAGTGCTGGCCTCATGACACCCTGCTCGTTAACCGTTGCCCAAAGAAACAGATGACCTTAACATCATCTGCTCTATAGACCGCATGGTCTGAAAGGGAAACTTAAGTCTATCCTGGAAAAAAATCATTTAACGGCATCCTTGGAAGAAAGTGATAGTAGCACAAGACGCCGCGACAGACACTTCAAAGTCGAAGCCAAAAATGTCAGCATGATCATTTCAGTTAGGAACTTAGGCGAGTTCTAAAAAGAAAAAATAGGGAAAGAGGTCAAAAAGTCTTCGACCATCTTGTTCTGCGATTTGAATTGAAATAACTCAGCTAGTTATCTGATGGGGACACAGTTATAATACGATTGTTGGGCTGTAGCGCGAGATAGTAAGTAGAACTAAAGCGTGTTGGCGTTTTGTATTTTAATGTCAAACAAAAACTTTTTAAAAAATAAAAAATATTTTAAAACTATAAATATGAAACTCTTTCAACTTCAAGGTGTATGTAGAAACGCAAGTTAAAGATAATACGTTTAAAGAAATATAATTTACTCTAAATATACACATCTTTCTATCTCTATCTCTTCATTATTCACATATTTATGAGCTTCAACTATGACAGACCAGAGGCATTTCAACAGAATCTATTCAGCCTACACAACCAAATCATCCGCCCACCTTTTCTCATGGCTACATCAGAAACACACACATACACTTCATACCATCCTTGCTGTTAAGTCGAAGTCAAGTATACCAATCCAGGCATGACTAGCAGATGTAGACCCTATCTGTAACGTATCTTATGGGGACTTAATGCAGCCTTTCAAACTAACTTGAGTCATATGCCGAGGTAATGAAAGTTCATGCACATACATCAATCAAGATGTTTTCTGACTATGTGACCAATCAAAATGTGGCCAAAGTTACGGTGTCCTTTTAGAGAACTTCTTCTGATATCTTCGGATCAACAAATTTACATTTCCATAGCTTTGTGACCTTTCACCTTCAGTGACATCCACAAGAACTCCGCGTGTTTACCGTTTTGTAAAACAACCAATCAGAGAAGGCCTCTCAAAGCAGACGAGAATATCGGTTGTGAGTAAAGCCCCTGTGGCGCCTGTCTCTCCCTCTTAGGGCGTCCTTTACCCTCCTCCAAAACAAAAACATGCTCATCAGCCATCATTAGACTTCTTGACCAACACTAGACTTCGGGAGGGACATCCTACTGCCGAGACGTCCGCTGTAGCAGACGACAGATTCCCTCCATTAAGACCTCTTGTCTTGTCAAAGATTTAGACCCGTCTCTTTTCACAAATAAGGAAAAGAAAAGGAAAGACAAAAAAAAAAAAAACGCCTAAAACTACAGCACTATTTCCTCGGCTCATCTCTCATCTACTGTATTGATTTCCTACCACCCTCCTGGCACCCTGCTCCACCCTCCTGGCGCCCTGTTCCACCCCTCCGTTTCCACTCACTTTTGGCTGATTGAGCCGTGAGAAAAACATCACTGGGATATTTGAACAGACGACTGGACTTGTATGGCGGGAATCAGGTCATGTATTTACTTCGGTATCCACTGTCGTTAAATCACCAACACAACCGACATCACCCATTAGACATAAAAACAAAATATACAAAGACAGTACCGAATAGATGCCATAAAGATGTTTTAGTGCTCACGTCTTGACCACCCTCACAGCTCAGTGGTATGAGATAACAGAAGTCTAGAAGAAAAACAAACTCACAAAACTAAAGTGCTGAACACTCTTTAACTTTTTTTTATACCAGAGGAAATTTCAAAAACGTTCTTCGTCATCGTATCAATGTGCTGGTCTTATCTTATCAATGTGCTGGTCTTATCTTATTATTGTGCTGGTCTTATCTTATCAATGTGCTGGTCTTATCTTATCAATGTGCTGGTCTTATCTTATCATTGTGCTGGTCTTATCTTATCATTGTGCTGGTCTTATCTTATCATTGTGCTGGTCTTATCTTATCAATGTGCTGGTCTTATCTTATCAATGTGCTGGTCTTATCTTATTGTGCTGGTCTTATTTTATCATTGTGCTGGTCTTACCTTATCATTGTGCTGGTCTTACCTTATCACTTTCATGATCATATTTTATGGTATCTTATTGCCATTAATACTTATCAGTCTCAACGTTGCGCTCTGGTGAAAATGGACGTTAGAGGAGGCGATTCGGCCAACTGGGAAGTAAACCAGAACTCCAGTAGGAGGATGCGTAAGGATTGAGTCCATTGCACTGGTGGGGATGGAAGAAAGCCCCAACAAACATGCCAATATCTACACACCGGTCCACAAGGGGCCGATTTAAATGAGAGAAGGCATAAGACAGGAGTTTTGCATCGACTCTGTGTTACCGGTCGTTGACTTGTAGCACCAAACTGCTGGTAGAGCACTAAACTGCTGGTAGAGCACTAAACTGCTGGTAGACCACTAAACTGCTGGTAGACCACTAAACTGCTGGTAGACCACTAAACTGCTGGTAGACCACTAAACTGCTGGTAGACCACTAAACTGCTGGTAGACCACTAAACTGCTGGTAGACCACTAAACTGCTGGTAGACCACTAAACTGCTGGTAGACCACTAAACTGCTGGTAGACCACTAAACTGCTGGTAGACCACTAAACTGCTGGTAGACCACTAAACTGTTGTAGGCGCAATGTATCTGAACTAATACAACTTCAAATAATTTCCTTTTGTGAACAACACTATATAGAACTTTATTTCTAATCTAGACTAAATCAAGTTGATCAAATGAAATAAATGTAGCAGACTTTACTTTTAGTAATAATGTTTCTTAAAATCTAGCTCACTGCAATAACACAACCTTTCAGCCTTACGTTGTGGAGCCGTCTGCCTGATTAAGACCAAGTGACGGCAATGCCATCTATGTTGCATCATTCACATCTGATCGCTAACAGGGCCGACCTTAGGCCACTGCAACCTATGCGGCCGCAGTGAACCACACTTTCATTAGCCCCGCGCTAATTCCAGGTGTAATTTCTTAAACCATTATAACTTAAAACAGGGTTCCCGCAGATAAATCGAAATAGTCTTGGAGATTTCCTGAAATTGTAAAAAATCTCCAGAAAAAAATAGACAAAATAGTCATTTTGGAGGTGTTATTCAATAAGGTAATGCAAAGACGGATTTATTTTCTAATAAAAATTCTTAATTATCCTTTTCCAGACAGGGCCCTGCGCAATCCGTTTCCCAAAGAGCCCCACAATTGTTAGGGCCGGCTCTTCTTACCACCATCACCATAGACGCACACACACACACTTCATAACACTCTTAATTTAGCGTCTTAGCCGGTAATAAGGGTGTACAATTTACATCTGCTAGGATGTTTCCCAGACAGGACAGTTGATCAGACAGGCAGATGGAGGTAAGCGTCCGTTGGCCTAGAACTTGAACTAAGACAATTACAAAGAAGGAGTATAGTCTCTATTAGGTTTCATTTTAAAAGAAAATTCATTTTTTGTGTGTGTCAATTTAAACCAGTGGTGCACATACTTAGTCTGTTCTTTATTCATTTCCAAAGTCTGTGCATGGGCCGCAAAAAAAATTATTAAAAAATCCTCGAGTCCAATGGAATCGATCCCCCGTGTCTTCAGCTTTATTGTGGATTGTAAGCAGAAGTTTCAAGGTTCAATGCCGGCCACGTGACTTGGTTTGGGCATCACAGATTGAGCCGATCTTCAAAATGACATTTATGTATGCGAATTGCTCATTAGTTGTTTTTTATTTAAATTTATTAGACCGGTTTTCTGATCGAATAATACTTGATAAGGAAGGTCACATTTGATACCCAAAGATAGACATATCCGTACTGTCATTCTTGTTCAATAAAGCCTAGGATTAAGACATGTCTTCTTGTAGAGTTTCATCAGGTTACTCCACTGGCTTTGTCTGCATCAGTAGTGGAAAATATTTAGGTCATCATAACTGAGTCTCACAGGTTCCACGAGACACTACGATCAAGGTAAATGGACTCAAAGATGTTGTCTTATTAGTTTTTAATGATTTTCCCCAACAATAAAATAAGAAATTACATTCTATAATCTGAGGAGCGAGGAACATCTGATCTGGATATTGGATTCCAAATAGTATCCAAAGCAGATACAATAGCCTGATGACAGCCACGATATTATCAAGGCTGTGATTTGATTTACCTCCACTGACGTTGTTTCATGATTTCACTGACGTTATGTCAATAATTAAATGACGTCGAACTATGATTTTACTGACCTCATGTCATGATTCTACTGACCTCATAACATGATTCTACTGACGTCGTGGCATAATTAAACACATGTTGTTTTATGGTTTTACTGACGCCGTGGCATGATTCTTCCGACACCATAGACTCTAAAGTCTACTGAACTGTGCATAAGTTGGTCATAGTATGACTAGAGTAATTGCCTCCACGTTTGAATATTACCTCATATGTACAATTTGTATCTTCTGCACGAGAACTCATATTATTGAAACTTTGACACGAAGCAGACGTTGTAAAACTAAAGTACATTGTTATTTAGGTCAGTGGAATTCTCTTCAGACCACACGGCACATTAGATACAACGTTGTTTTAATGGGGACATAAGTCTGGGGTCAAATTAAAGAAATTTACATTTTTATGACATTTTGACCTTTTCTAGCCTTCCCAGTTGCTTCCCCTTATTACCATATTGTAATGAGATGACGGGCTGTTCAAAATAATCATGTTATTGTAAGAAAGTAATGTTTTATTTCCTTTTGTCTTCACACTCACAAACATACAGAGAGTGAGAGAGAGAGACAGAGAGAGAATATTACCCAAATATGCCCCACATAAGGGGGCGCGGTGTTCGAATGGTTAAGTGCTTGGTTTCCAAACTAAGGTCCTGCGAATCTCGGTGAAGACAGGGATTTTTAATTTAGGGATTTTTAGGACGACCCTGAATCCATCCAACTCTAATAAGTACCTGACTTTAGTTGGTCGTTGCGCTGGCCACATAACACCTGCTCGTTAACCGTTGGCCAGAGAAACAGATGACCTTAACATCATCTGCCCCCATAGATCGCAAGATGAAAATAAATTAAAATACCGTACAGCAGAAAATCCTTTTTGTCAACCCGTTTCGTGTACCTACAAATTACATTGTCTCTGTAGCATGCTAATTGTCCTATCTAATAAGTGGCCATTTTTACACTTTTTATCGGACTAGTGCAGAATTGTTGAATTAAATTCAAAAGATTAAACATAATCTTTAACAAAAACCTTCCAAAGTTAGATAAACAAAGGGAAAAAATGTGTTTCGTATTCTCATATCGTACATAAATAGATAAAAGTAAAACATCAGTAGCTATTTTTAGTGACTTGGAATGACGAAATAGTTATCTGGGGTGACATAATATAACAAAATAGTTATTTTTAGTGACTTGGAATGACGAAACAGTTATCTGGGGTGACATAATATAATAAAATAGTTATTTTTAGTGACTTGGAATGAAGAAACAGTTATCTGGGGTGACATAATATAACAAAATAGTTATTTTCAGTGACTTGGAATGACGAAACAGTTATCTGGGGTGACACAGCACTATACCAAACAGGGGAAAGGATCAGCACGTGACCAAGTTATTGTAATCATTACTATTGATCTGTTTCGGGATCGATTTCAAGTACCAATAAGGGAGAAAGTGTGAAGCTGTGTTGACCGTTTAGGTCTTCAGAGCTTGACCAAGTCAATAGGAAGTCTCTACGTCGTGGCAATCAGTTCGTCAATCTGTTAGTCGTTCTCTCTGTGTTAGTGGGTTCATCTCTCTGTTTGTGAATCTGTTCATCTCTCTGTTCATCTCTCTGTTCATCTCTCTGTTCATCTCTCTGTTCATCTCTGTTTGTGAATCTGTTCATCTCTCTGTTCATCTCTCTGTTCATCTCTCTGTTTGTGAATCTGTTCATCTCTCTGTTCATCACTCTGTCTATCTGTTCATCTCTCTGTTTGTGAATCTATTCATCTTTCTGTTTGTGAATCTGTTCATCTCTCTGTTTGTGAATCTGTTCATCTCTCTGTTTGTGAATCTGTTCATCTCTGTTTGTGAATCTGTTCATCTCTCTGTTCATCTCTCTGTTTGTGAATCTGTTCATCTCTCTGTTCATCTCTCTGTTCATCTCTCTGTTCATCTCTCTGTTCATCTCTGTTTATGAATCTGTTCATCTCTCATTTCATCTCTCTGTTTGTGAATCTGTTCATCTCTCTGTTCATCTCTCTGTTTGTGAATCTGTTAATCTCTCTGTTCATCTCTCCGTTTGTGAATCTGTTCATCTCTCTGTTTGTGAGTCTGTTCATCTCTCTGTTTGTGAGTCTGTTCATCTCTCTGTGAATCTGTTCATTTCTCTGTCATTCTGAGTTCTGTTTCTCCAAACGATTTTAAACTAACTATTTCATGTCCAGACCACCTATAAGTTGACATATAGTAAGAGTCCGACACCACGACGTGAATGTCCAGACCACCTATAAGTTGACATATAGTAAGAGTCCGACACCACGACGTGAATGTCCAGACCACCTATAAGTTGACATATAGTAAGAGTCCGACACCACGACGTGAATGTCCAGACCACCTATAAGTTGACATATAGTAAGAGTCCGACACCACGACGTGAGTAAACTAAATGGGACTCAAAGGCGTTGTGAGCAAAATGTGCGCCCTACCCCCTTCCATATTTCACGAACATCACATAGAAATATAGGCTGTGTGTGGCACCACTATGAGGGTGGCAGCCGGGGCCCCTTACGCCTCTGCTTTGGCCCGAACTCTGCTTTCCAATCTGAGGACATGTACTCACTTAGAAATGTTTCCTACTTGTAGCACCAAGGAAAGTAAAAGAACATCTAACCTCAGACCATATGACCCGGGAGTCATCCTTTCTAAGAACCATTCGAAGATGAAATGAGATTGTAGAATTCACCAAGAAACAAATAAATAAGTACATTTTAGTCGATGAATTGGAATTGGTTTTCCAACAAAAGCAAAAAAAAAATAATAATTTACATATCACTCGAATAAATTGATAAAATCTGTGGACATTTTCCAGCCGCTGATCAAGTTTTTTTTCTAATCCAATATTAAATGTAACTTAGCTAGGAGGCTCTATTGAATACCAAATTGAAATGACTGCACTTTGCGCTACCAGTGATGCTCTCTCAAATACCGACTTAAGAAAGATTTTACCGAAATGTCGACATTTTTCAGCTTAATCCGTCTCCTACGTCCATAAGAACTGTCCTCTATAGACAAATGTCAGGTTACAAGGAGAACGCAGTGTGGTCACGGTGGTGTAATCCCAGCGTGGTATTTTTTCAAAGAACGGTCTCATTGATCATGTTCGAATCATTAATTTCACATTTGTGTAAGAGTTGGAGAGATGATAATTAATGATGCTGGAGTGTCCAGGGCAACATTTCTATAATCTCTGATTTATCTCCCCTTAACCAGCAGCACCACTGACAGGTCTACAAAATTGACTAGATCTAATTATAATTTGTTTCCAATCTATATCATAATATCATAAACATGAAATATCACCGATTGACTGATTCATTCAGCCATTTATTTATATATGTATCAAGAGATCTCAGCAACTGAGGAACGAATTACATCTTAGGTGCTTCCTAAGAAACGGTTTAGACAGAATCGCAGATTGAACGCCGCAATTCGCAAAAATCAAACACATGTTTTACATTAAAGCTTTGTATTTTGTTTTATTTTTTTCCTCGAAAGGCCGCATTCCTTATATAAAGCATATATACAAATAGCACAAAACAAGACATCCGTATTGTTAAAGTATATTGTCTTTTTCCCCTAATTTAACTTACTTTTAATTTGCCTATTGTTAAATAGTATTCTCGTATCCGATTTTATTTGACACGGTTGAAATGATGAACAACAGAACAACACCGATAACATCAAAAAGATTTTTTTTCCTTTTTTTTTCACCCAAAAAAAGCTAAGACTATAATAATTTTACCTACAGAATTGTCAGAGTGAATGTGAAGAATTATTGGATTATCAAATTTGTTTTCGGGGATGGGAGTCGGTGTTATTTTATATATTCATGTGTTCTATAATTCACAGGCTATAATAAATGTAGTGTGGTGGCGTGTCATTCGAATTCAAGTCAAAAGTCTATGTAAGAGAACATTACGATACGCAGAGTGAAAAACAACAACAACCAAAAATAACGAGGTGGTTCCAGAGAGAGAGAGAAATATATATATATATATATATATATATCATGGGCGTAGCCAGGGGGGGGGGTTCTTGGGGTTCAAACCCCCCCGAAATGAAATCCCCCCCCCCCGCGCCTGCGGGGGAACGGAATTAAGTGACTGATTTTTGCTTTCATTTTGTTTATTTTAGGTGAAATTTTAATACTAAATCATCACTTACCACTGCACAGCCGAGGGGGTTTTGAGTTAAAAACCCTGTACCAGGGGGTTTTGAGTTTAAACCCCCCTACCAGGGGGTTTTGAGATTTTAAAAACCCTATCAGGGGATTTTGAGATACAAATCCCTCTACCAGGGGGGTTTTGAGTTTAAAACCCCCTACCAGGGGCTTTGAGTTTAAAACCCCCTACAGGGGGTTTTGAGTTTTAAACCCCCTACCAGAGGTTTTAGCAGTTAAATCCCACTCTTCTATAAAGCAAAACAAAAAAAAAATGCAAACAGCTATCCCCAAATTCCAACAGCACAGTTAAGGAAGATTTTGATTTTAAAACCCCCTCCAAAATTTACGATAAACCCCTCTTCAATATAAAAAAGCAAATTACACATTGAAAATTTTATGAGCGTAACCAAAGGGGTTTTGAGTTTAAACCCCCCCCCCCTCCAGTTGGGGTTTGAAGCTAAAAAGTACCTCTTCAATATAAAAAAAAAAAAGCAAATTACACACTATAAAATCTATGAGCGTAGCCAAAGGGGTTTTGAGTTTAAATCCCCTCCTCCAGATGGCTTTTTCTTTAAAGTCAAAAACCCCTCCAGATGGTTTTGAGTTTAAAATTCCCCTACAGAGCATTTAGAGTTGAAAACCTCTCTCTTCAATATTATTTTAAAGCAAACTACAGTCACCAAATTCTATGATCGTAGCTAAATGGGGTTTTGAATTTAAAAAAAAACAACAAAAAAACTCCAGAGATATTTTTGTTTAAAACCCCTCAACAGCTGAATTGACGAAAAAACTTTCCTTTTCCATATAAAATCTAAAGCGAAATACAGGCATGTAATTCCAAGAGCGTAGTCAAGAAAGGTTACAAATTTCTACCAGTGGCTTGGGCTCCATTAATAAAGTGTGAATAGTCTTCTGCCGAAATTGAAAAACACTATATGTGGCTCAACAAAGATGGCTAAGACAGATTTTAGAAGTCAGTCATAGAGATCGGGTCTGAATCAAAGAAATCCTATGCCAAACTGGGAGTCGAATCCTTAGTAAGGTTGTGACAGAGCGTCGCATGAGGTTTTGCGGGACATGTTCTCCGACAAAATGAATTACGCAAAGTAAGAGTTGCGGAAACAGCTTTCCGGAAAATGCGCCGAACGGCGCGAGAGGGTCTAAGTCAGTAAGAATAGCACATTAGGTTTTTGAAATAAAACTTTTTAATAGCAAGATAATGCACTGTAGATACCTCAGAATATGCATTTTGTTAGCTTTCAATACCAGAAATAGTGCTCGGCGGCGGGGCTTTGCCCCCGCGCTGTACACACACACACATATAATTTTTTTCCGCGGGGCCCCCCCCCCCCCAAAACCCCTCCCGAAAAAAAATCCTGGCTACGCCCATGATATATATATATATATATATATATATATATATATATATATATATATATATATATATATATATATATATATATATATATATAGAGAGAGAGAGAGAGAGAGAGAGAGAGAGAGAGAGAGAGAAGGAAATAGAAAGAGAGAAAGATACAATAATTCACGGGCTAAAGAGTAGGTTATGGGGATCGTTAAAGTATGGCCCGATTAATAAAAAGTTACAATTAAAAAGAAAATGATGTTCCGGTCATTATAAACAGCATATAGCTTGCGAACCAATATATATATATGTCATATTCCATACTGAGATGGACAATGATAACAAACAAAACAGAATTTGATGGTCCATTTAGATTTACACAACACTAACAAAATGTCATATTCCATACTGAGATGGACAATGATAACAAACTAAACAGAATTTGATGGTCCATTTAGATTTACACAACACTAACAAAATGTCATATTCCATACTCAGATGGACAATGATAACAAACAAAACAGAATTTGATGGTCCATTTAGATTTACACAACACTAACCAAATGTCATATTCCCTACTAAGATGGACAATGATAACAAACACTGTCTTACAGGGGCAACGTTGCAAACAGAAAAGCCAAAGTTCAAATATAGAACCTAGGAAATAGAAAAAAAGGTTTTAGCGGCCCCCGAAAGGTGAAAAGACGCTATTAGTTTTGTGTGGAATGACTGTCCGTCCGTCCCGTTTAGATCTCTTAAACTAGAAAAAGTAGTGAAAATCCAACATCATAATATTTTAGATCCATTCAAAGTTCTGATGCAACGGCTACTTTTTTCTTTTCTGAAAGCGAAAAATCTAATTTTTAAAATCACTCATGCAAGCATTTTTTTTCCATAAAAAAATACACCACTTTTAAAACAATTCACAATTAATAGTAACAAACACTGGAGGCTTATAGTAGGAGAGGATAGTATCTGCCATATTGTTGACACATTTAAGCAAACGGTTTTAGATTTTTTGTCAAAATATTATTTTTTTTACATTTGTATTGCTAGGTTAAATAAATTATTTTATATTAACTACTAAATTTACACAAAAACATGTTAACTTTTTTTTAAAAAAGAGAAAAAATCTATTTACTATGCATATAAGTGGAGCCTAATTTAAAACTACAATTAATAAGTAGTTTTTCGTATTATCGCGTGAACTGCACAGCATACTCCGAACAATAAATACTGAACTAAAGTAATTTTTAAAAAAAAATTTCTTTACGGAAATGTTTTTTTCTTCAGGAATAAGAGTCTGACCCTTTACAAAACAATTAGATATTCATTATAAGACATCAGTTAGGCCAGGTTCACATCATATAGGTATGTCAGCAATCGCCCTTTGAATTTTATGTATTTTTTATTTTGAGAAACAGTCCAGTACATTGTATAAAACTACTTAACAAATATTGGTGACCAATACAAAATATCGCCACGCGGATTAAAATGATCACATCCGTGATTTAATGATTGCTATCAAAGTAGAACAACCCTTTAGTCAATAGAAGCTACTCATTGATATTGCACACACACACACAAAAGGAGCATCCCATAATTTCCAAACTTACCTGCGCAGACGTAGAGGTGTTCCCCTCTCTCCCCTTCCCGTATAATGTAGGAACTCTTGGTGACTTTCTTCTCGTACATACAATCAATGACTTCCCGGAGCTGTGACACTGCCAGCACTTTGATGAACTCATTACTCAGGAGAGCGTCCTTGATCAGCTGCTTGGATCTGCAGACGTACAACAAGCAAAATAGATTCTTAAAAAATACTTCTTGAAAAACAAGAACCGCGCAGTTACTGCAAGATTTATCTCCCTTTTCTGTATACAACAAAAAGTAATTACCACTAATTAATTAGCTAATTTGTTAATTTTTAAAAATTGATTCATGTATTGTCTTCGGCAAAAAATAATTGTGCAAAGATGAGTTAATGACAATTCTTTAACATCTTCAGATAAAATGTGTATTATGTTTCTAACCTAATATTGAAAGCCTGAGAAAGGTGTCAATAAAAATGGAGTTTATTGTATTGTATTTATGTATTTTAAACCTGTATGAGCCCGTGTGTAGAAGTACAATGAAATGACACTGTGGGCTACATCGTTGCCTTGCCACTGGTCAAAATAACATCATAGCAGCTCAGCGCACACTGATGCAGATGACATCATTACAGCTCAGCGCATACTGATGTAGATGACATCATTACAGCTCAGCGCATACTGATGTAGATGACATCATTACAGCTCAGCGCATACTGATGTAGATGACATCATTACAGCTCAGCGCATACTGATGTAGATGACATCATTACAGCTCAGCGCATACTGATGTAGATGACATCCTAGCAGCTGAGCGCACACAGATGTAGATGACATCCTAGCAGCTCAGTGCACTTTGAGCTACATGTAAACTCTTGGCTACATGAAATCCTATCATGTTCGGTGCAGTGTGCACTTCCAGCTAGAACGTTAGGCCCTGTTCACTCTGGTTTCCATTTCATTCTTGACATGTTGGGGGGGGGGAAGGAGGGCTACGTAAAAAGGTGACCGTGTTGAATGGAGACGCTTGGAAGACTCAGCTCAAGTGAAATCCCAAATTAAAAAAAAAAAGATCCTCTGTAAAAAGTCAAGCTAGAGTCTATCAATGTGTGGTCCAGCGGTTACTACCTTTCAGAAAACAGGCCATTGGAGTTCTAAGCTCAAGTTCATGTAGCACGCCACAGGCCAGAAGTTAACTCTCTCTCTCTCTTGTCTTTGTTTATGCAACGAAGTTTTCAAAATAATTAAGACAATTAATGACTTTAAATACAATTGACATTTCTAATGAAGACATGGGCGTGATATAATGATTATTTTTATGTGCTAAAACATTTCTCAACTTTAAACGTTTTTTTTTTTCACTTTTACATTTATTTTTTTTTATTTCGGAAAAAATCTTATTACGTTTCCATTTCTAAAAAAAATGCAACTAACAAATATTTTTTACAAATATTATAATCTTATTTTGATTATTAGTATCAGACATCATTTTCATACGTCTTATTGATACGTTCCCGATGTGCCCCATCGATATAAACACCTGACTCACTAGAAGTTATTTAGTTAAATCGAAATTTTATCTTGGTATTCAATAATTAAATATATCCATGCATTTGTATAGTGTAATAATACTTTTTTCAAAATGTAAAAAATATCCTATAGAGATAGGTTTCGAGTTCCCCTGACACGCCCCTGCACTCGCGCCAATTTTGATCCAATGCTCCAAGGCTGGACGACTTTGATATGGCTGGGATGTGCATTTGATTAATAAACAAATAGTACCGAAACATTATTATCTTTGTCGTGGTTCATCCGATTAGATATATAGAACTTATGTGTTGTTAGTTCATCCGATTAGATATATAGAACTTATGTGTTGTTAGTTCATCCGATTAGATATATAGAACTAATGTGTTGTTAGTTCATCAGATTAGATATATAGAACTAATGTGTTGTTAGTTCATCAGATTAGATATATAGAACTAATGTGTTGTTAGTTCATCAGATTAGATATATAGAACTAATGTGTTGTTAGTTCATCAGATTAGATATATAGAACTAATGTGTTGTTAGTTCATCAGATTAGATATATAGAACTAATGTGTTGTTAGTTCATCAGATTAGATATATAGAACTAATGTGTTGCTAGTTAACTTTAGATTGCTGTTTTTTTTTTTAAACACAACCAAATAGAATTACTAGAAAGACGCCTTGAACCAAAATGTGTGGCTGAGAGACCGCTTGGCTACGCCTTGGCCACCTAACAAGGAACGGTGCATTAGATTAAAGACATTTAAAACAACACTGAAATGTATTGTGTTAAGATTGGACATCTATGATGGCAGTAGATCTATCGTAAGCGATTGGTTTGAGTGATTTTTTAGGAAATAACTTCTACGCGTTTCGAACTGTGTTACGGTAAAACCCGAGTATAAAGAACTTTACGAGCTTTGCCAACTCTGTCAAATGGTGTAGAAAAGTCAATTAGGTAAAATGACATGACACATGAAACACTGAAACATGACAACATAGAATTCTAGAAAAAGGCAAAAATGTTGGCTATAATTTAATTCAGTATGGAATAACGGGGCGATGGGACAGTGGGTTAAGCTAAGACTTCTATTTATACAGTTTGAAATGATAAGCTGTCTGGTACTTTCAACGTAAATTTCAGTACATAGAACTAGTTTGTGTTTACCACACGGGATGCTCTTTCTTTTCTGTTTAAACATCGACTACTTAATATCAGAATAGAAATCTGGGGGAGGTGGGGGGTTACGTAAGGTATAGGGCCAAAATATTTTAGAAAATCATCATGAATTCAATATTTGATTGTCCTGCTTTCTTAAAGCCATGCCACCATTTTTTTTTTGTCAACGCTGATTCTTTTTATATGCATCACATAAACTGGGCATAGAAGGTTGCTCAGAAGTATTATAGTATAGAAGGAGAGACAATAACCTGGCCTGAACTATATCCTGTAAATTGGGTCATCTGACATAATGTACTAGTATAAAGTAATAAACTAACAAATATTTCCGGTAGTATTACGATTAATGATAACTATGTACATGTGACTTCCGGTTAGCAACGTCACTATCATCATCACATCCGCATATTACGTACTATTTCCGGTTATCACTTTTTTACACCGAAAAATGTCCCAGCCTTGACTTCCGGTCAACTATTCCCCTCCACTCGCTATCAGAACTTAAACAGAACAATCGAGAAACCTGTTTATGTTTGAGAGCTAAATATGTATTTCAATGCGCAAAGGAAACAAATCATAACATATATATCGAATGACCAATTGAGCCATCTATATTCTAGTGCAGGACATCCACGTCTCGCTATACGCAGAGAAGAAAACAATACAGACACTACCGGGGCTCTCTTACGTCCGTTGAATGTTGCCCTCTGGCCATAGAACGTATTCCAATGGAGGGGAGAATGGTCTAGAATGAAGATGAAATTATCTCTGCTCGATTTCAATTCAGAAACTCTAGAAAAGAGTGAAAAAAAGTGGATAGAGAAAATGCCGGGAAAGATATTCAATGCGGTTGATTTGATTTCGTGTGGCTATTACAATGGCGAATTTAGGTCAACTGATGCCTTCCTATAAACGGTTTCAGAATGATGATTAGCGGCCAATAATTCAGTCTTATTGTGAACAGGAAAGACGTGGATTGTTCCATTTAGTTGTATATACATAGAAGAAAACTATTTAAATATATATATATATATATATAGAATTTAGGTCAACTGATGCCTTCCTATAAACGGTTTCAGAATGATGATTAGCGGCCAATAATTCAGTCTTATTGTGAACAGGAAAGACGTGGATTGTTCCATTTAGTTGTATATACATAGAAGAAAACTATTTAAATATATATATATATAATATATATATATATATATATATATATATATATATATATATATATATATATATATATATATATATATATATAAAATACCACTGACTAGATCTAGAGTCTTTTTCTTTCTTTTTTTTTCGATAGAGAGAGAGAGTGAGAGAATGATAGGAAGGTAGAAAAGGTAAGAGAGAGAGAGAGAGCGAACTGTAAAATTTCATTGTAACAGATACACTAACTCACGTGCTAAAAAGTATGTTAGGTTGATCCTTAAAATGTGGCCTGTTTATTATGATTAAAAAAAAAAGAAAAGGGGGTGTGCTGGCCAAATTTATTAATATAAAGCCTGTGGAAAAATCATCGGGCGTATGGCATGATGTGTATTGCTAGTCATGTATATATATATATAAGTGTATATATCGATTGAGAGAAACAGAGAAACGGGCAGACCCAGACATAAGAGACAGAGAGTTATGCGCGGGACTGATAAATCATAAACCGTTAGTCTCCACGTTCTAATTGTGTATCTAGATGTTTGTGAGTATGACTTTTAAGTAAAATCGTGAAAAGAAGAAATAAAGAGACCCCTTTATATAATGTAGCTTCTTAAAACGACCATGACATTTGTCACCACTGTTTATTCAATCAGTTGAGGAATAGATCGATCTTGACAAATCAAACATATATATCACCGGTATTGCCACATTGATAGCCGTTATTTAGTTCAGACCTGTGTTTCTCTTCTTCCGAATGTACTCTAAGCTTTTAGCTCTACAGAGTTCAAACATAATCCCACAGTGATTTTAATTAACCTACTTCTAAAGAAAGCTCCCTGACTTGCTATAAAGAGTAAGAGACAGATGTCCATTCCATATTTAGCAGCGATGGCAAGTCAAAAAAGGAAAAAAAAAAACTAGACCGGGAATTCCCATTTCAAAGCTTTCCCTTTCTGTTCCCTCGTTAGGAAAAAAAAAAGCCGCCATTAAACCTATGGACACACGAGTCACATAGAAAATACAGTTCCGAACTGAAGCATACGCAATAACACGCACACTGAGTACTAAACATATACACATGTTTATCTTTAGTGTTCATTCTTCTTGAATAAACAATGTGATAGAATTATAAAGGATGACCTGAAGTGATGTCACAGATGTGCAGAGCACATTACGGGACCCTCATATGTGTACATCATCTCTCTATCTCTCTCTCTCTCTCTCTCTCATTCTCTCTCTCTCTCTTTTAAGCACACATACACACGCCCGGTGATACACACTCATTACGCTCAGTTTGTTTAAGTCCGCCGCCAGACGAGAGGTGGTTACCATGGAAACTCCAGATATTAATATAAACTAAATCCTATTTTTTTTAAAAATTGCCTACTGATGAATGACCAAGCACTGCAATTACTTCCCCTGTCATTATCTGGTTGACTGAAGTTAATATAGAATTTAATACTTCCATTTTAACGAAACGTAGATATAATTTGCATGCTTTCGATTTGAATCAATTTTATCAATAAGAGATTCAAGAACATTAATCGCCCTTGACCAGAAATTTTTAGCGGTCCCAGAAAGGGAAATAGCCGCAATGAGTTTTGTGTGCTCTGTCTGTCCGTCGGTCCGTCTCGTTTAGATCACAGAAGCTAAAAAAAAAAAAGATATTGAACATTCGACATTCATGATTTGAGATCTTGCAACTGCTACTTTTTTCTTTTCTGAAAGGGAATCGTTTAATTTTTAAAAAAAATAAACATGTAAGCAGTTTTTTTTCACAAAAATACACCATTTTTGAAAAATATTCACTATTAATAGTGAAAATATGTACAATATATCAAGAAAAACACAGGAGACAAAATTACACAGATAAGTCATAATTCTATGTATTTGTTTATGCATTGATATATACTTTTAGTTATTTTCTAAAACAATATTTTGCAAAAATAATTGTATTACTAAGTTAAGTGTGCCCTAATATATATAAATATAGATTGATAGATAGATAGATAGATAGATAGATAGATAGATAGATATTAAATAAAATATTTACTTTGGTGAAAGAATGCATTTAGTATGTATATACGTAACGCATACTTTAAAACATCCTTTAACAAGCAGTGTTTCCTATTATACACGCGCAATGCAATATAAGATAAGATAAGATAAGATAATATTATTGATCCAATCAAATGGAAATTCGGTTTCACTACATCTGACAACCTCAGCATAGCTACTGTACAATAACAGTACAGATAAAAAATTCGAACCACATTCGTACTGTACATGTAAGCACAATCAAGATATAACCAAAGGGATTGGTTTCTTTCTTGAGGCCTTGAATGAAAAATTAGCCCTTTAGAAAACATTACTTTTTATTACAAAGCTTATATCAACTCTGTCTGTCTATCTGTCTGTCTGGTAAAAAGTGTGTACACGTTAGTTCTCTGAGCTCCCAAAGGCAGCATACGAAACCTCCAAGAAACCTGCCAGATACCTCCCAGAAACCTGCCAGATACCTCCCAGAAACCTCCCAGATACCCCTGTTAAAAATGATAGGACTAACACGCAATGAGCATGCTGAAGAAACATGGAAGATAATTAGTACGAAAGAAACTTAAAATAATATTTCTAGTCAATATTTTTTTATTTTAGCGTAGACAGCCTTTAAAAACAAAACTCCAAGGTTAGTCAAAATCTAGATCAACGATATTTTATTTTTATCATTTTTTAAAATAAAACTAGTCTCCCTGTTACTCTCTAGTCTGCTCAGTAGCGGTCTGGTTCAAATTTTCTAGGTCAACTTGGGGTGTGGGGCGAAATGGGAAGTCTCAGCGCTGCCTCTGGAAGCTTAGTTGGAAAAAAAAAACAGCTCGAGATTAATTTCAATTCAAACTTCTTAGTCTTTAAAGGATAGGCGAACTCGAGATCTCTCGGTAAGAGAGAACCAAGGGGCCACTCAGCCACGCAAAGCGAGCCCCCCCCCAAATGAGTGTTTTTTTACATTAAAAAAATTAAATATTACGCAAAACGCAGGGGCCCCCCAAGAGGTCAAGCCCCCCGGACACCAGTCAATGAACAACTCCTAGCTACGCCCCTGAATTCCATGTCCACAACACAGTGAAGGTGAAACCCCTAAAAAACTAAGACAATCTAATCATCATAACATCCCCCATCATTCCCATGAACTAGTTGAAACCTACTGTCATAACATTACAAACGATCAACTTTGACCTTTCAACTTTGACCTTTCAACTGTACCAGTTTCATAACTCAGAGAAGAAAGAAGAGGAAATATAGATCGTCTGCTCGCAGCATCTAAGGAGAATTCTTGAGTACAGATATGCCATGGGTATAAAGGCCTTAGGGAACACTGGGATGTTACATAACACCAACAAATAACGTTTTTACCCCCCCCCCCCCAACCCCAATATGTTAATTGTAACACAACTCAATCCCCCACCCCTCCCCATAGAGTAAAATAACAATAAAATTGGAATTTTACAAAAGACTTATTTGTTAATGATTTTTCCCAAATCACATGTTTCATCATGGTATCTATAGAAACGAACAGATATAGACTTGCACCCTCTCAGTGTGTCAATAGTCAGATTAACAGATATAGACTTGCATCCTCTCAGTGTGTCAATAGTCAGATTAACAGATATAGACTTGCATCCTCTCAGTGTGTCAATAGTCAGATTAACAGATATAGACTTGCATCCTCTCAGTGTGTCAATAGTCAGATTAACAGATATAGACTTGCACCCTCACAGTGTGTCAATAGCCAGATTAACAGATATAGACTTGCACCCTCTCTGTGTGTCAATAGTCAGATTAACAGATATAGACTTGCACCCTCTCAGTGTGTCAATAGCCAGATTAACAGATATAGACTTGCACCCTCTCAGTGTGTCAATAGCCAGATTAACAGATATAGACTTGCACCCTCTCTGTGTGTCAATAGCTAGTTCATTGCATAATGGACTTGCACCCTCTCAATGTACCTGTCAATAGCCAGATGAATCTCCTACAAATTGAATAATTCTCAAAAAATCGAAACAAAAGTTTCAACAACATTGAAAAGTACAAAAAAAGAAAACTACCTTGAGATCTATAGGGCAGACATGTAAAGGTCAAATGTTTCTATGTCCGACGGTCTACGGATGTGTCATGTGACCAGAACAACGATCAACAGCATTTACTTTCCCCAACTTAAGTCAGATACCTTTAGAGATACCTTTAGAGTTCGATGGTCCCATGGGCGTCCTTAAAGTGTCGAAACTCAAAACATTTATTAGAAATATATTGCATTATATGCAGGCTTCCATACTTATACATACATATACATATATATGTATAAGAAAGCCACTTGAGTTATTGAGTAAAGTGCATGCAAGGATTGAGTATACAAAATACACGAGAACAGACTGCGACAAGTCACGCTAATAGAGAAGATAAAAAAAACCGTATTGATTTTTGAAGACTGATTAGCTTTTAGGACGCAGACTTTAGTCCACAGCTGACCTCAGTTTGATCTTACAGGTTTTTAAAAGACTTGTAGAAATCATTGGTTCTGTTTCAATGATCTAGATCTAGTTCAAGATTTGATCTTCGTCATGTCGATAGAGCTCACGTTTTTAAAAATAAAAAATAACAACTATCGAAGTGTTGAAATCCATGAAATCAATGAGATCAATAAAGGACATACATGTGTGTCCCAGTCTTTAGAGTGAATAGATTTTGAGTTTTTAAAAATATCTTTTGGACAAAATCGATCGATAAACCAGTGAGCTTTTTAAGTCACTATGGATGTTACAAATCTTTTCATTTTAATGCAATTTCGAATATAAATTTAAAAAAAAATCAAATATCTGAAATAACTTTAATACTACCATTTATTACATATTGTAATGTTTAAATCACATTGTCAATAATAATACACTTTTCTACTTCAGCGTTGAATATCCACAAAATAATATCATGAGACGTACAAATGTTATAATGAGCCTGGGACGGCATTAGAATAAGAAGAATATTAGAAGAAGCTGAAAAAAAAAAAAAGATTCTGTACTTCTCAGGGAGATACAGAGAACCGAGAAAGAACAACAGGTCAAAGAGTCAGCGGTGGTACACCAGTCATCCAAAATTGAGTAAGTGGCTACTTATACAATCGACAGTGTTACCAAACAACAGACTTATACTACGCTTCTTGTCTTCTAATTTTGTAGATACAGTTTTCAATACTCAGAGACAGGGATTAGTACCCTATAACCGTTGATACGTCTATAGCCGCTAGATCTCTTTACTTCAACTGAAGCAGGCTACTTTCTAGATCCAAACAACCAAAAGGAACCTACAAAATCAGGCGCGTGCTCCGCATTTATAGGCTGAACACCACTGGACCACTCAGCAGCCCTAGCGTATGTTGACAGTGATATAGACATTCATTAATAATGTATCCCTCCTGATCCTGCTTATCTTACAACACAGTGTTTTCCATTGCATAAATCTACACAAGTTAAAATACAAAATATCTTCTCTTGAGAATTGAAAAAAAAAGGCTGTATATTATGAATGAAAAGAAGCCACTGTATAGAGCCATTAGACCGACGTCATTGGCATTAAAAAGCGTTAAGACTCAAAACATCGTTACGTTGGCTCTGTGGCCTTGGTTTTGTGACGTATGCACACGAAATGAAAGTGGTCATTTCGTATTCTAAACATGCCGTTTGCGTCATTTCCGTTATCTGTCCTTTCACAAATGAATTCCAGCGAGTGCTTTTGTCGTACGCGCCCGAGAGATCGCTTTAGCATTTAGCTCAATGGTCCTCAAGTTTTATACACGAGAGGTGCAACTACAAGAGTAGTATTATTTACTCAATACTTCTCCATCATAATAAAAAATAACTTTCAAAAATTTCGATTAAGTTTTTGGCATATTTTACCCTTTCTTCAGTTTTATAAATACAAAGGCAATGCATATAACCTTTTTTTTTTCTCAGGCTAGAGAGAGAGACAGTTCTCTGTAAGTAAATAGCTGCTCCGTTATATCACGAAATGCTGGTCAAATTCAATCTTTAGGCTGGATTGGAACTTTCTACCTACAGGTCAGCCAGGTATTACAACAACTTAAACCTCGGAAACACGACCTTTCACACTTCAATCCAACCCAATACAGTTACTCTAGGACAAGCAGATATAGGTTTCAACCAGTTAGTTTTCTATTTAAAAATGTTTTAAAACAGAAAACATTAGTAAGATTATATCAGGAATTCAGTGTGATATCTACATGTCTTTCATTCGCTATTGTTATAATGTTCTCAAATGTGTAATGTACAACTGTTAGACAAATTTGTAGATACAGTTTTCAATACTCAGAGAATAATAAATATATATTATTGTTAATATTATATTAATAGACATTCTTGAAGAATGATAAGATTGCAAAAATACTTACTTTTCAGCAAAAATATTGTAATAAATTTATAAACCTAGTTGACTAAGTCAGTGGATTGCAAACATTCCTAACCAAAAGCACAAAAGTTAAACAATTGTTACTGCCCTTGTGAGGCGCTGCCCCTGTTGGTAGGCCTACATGTTTTGTACTTTGTTTTGTTTCTAATGACATTTCGTATTTATTGTTAAGTTGAATATATTAACAATCTCTTTATTACTTCTTTCTATCGCTCTTTCTCTCTCTCTCTCTCTCTCTCCTAAACACACACACATACGTCATTTATTTTATCCTTATTTTTCTCTGCATCTCTTCCATTTACAGTGTTTGCGTTTAAGAGTTTATTGACCTCATTAACTAGCTTCCAGTGACAGCGTGATACAGGTCACTTAGACAAACGTTTGTTTTCAATTAAGTACCACAACAGAAGTAAGAACTGCGTTATCTTTGGACAAGATGCTCTTTCTTTTAATTCATGTAATTATCATTCACACCCCGCCCGCCCCAACACACCTACCATTAAGTTTTAACTTCATGTGTCAGTTTTATAACCTCTAAGCGTTACTTTGTGTGCAATATTTCTTCCATTATAGATTTGGTGTTTAGACTACTTTAGATTTTTAGCTATAAATATTTTAGAGTTCTTATATACAATAAATATAAGCAGCTTTCTATCTTAGTTACGCTTTATTTTAAGCACTGAGGCTTAGATAGTGAGAGTTAAGTCTTATTTTAAGTATTGAGGATTATACTGCTGGACACATTTGGCAATCTTTCTATAATAAGAGTTATTGATCTCAGAATGGGTAATTAAGCTGCTCCGAGGCAGTGCGGACCACAAATAAAAGTCAGTTGCAGTTCCTAAGAGTAGACCACGGATTTTTTAAATTTTGGTTTTTGAATTCTGATAATATCTGGCCATCGCCTTTGCGTTACTGTTTACAAATTCCAAGACTTACTTTATGTCTAGATGTTCATGTCTGATAACTGTATTTTCAAAGAAGAATTCACTCGTAAACTACTTTGAAAATATTATGGCATAGTGGTTGTTATGAAAACTCTCTAGGTCAATTCATTCACATCGAAATCACCTTCGAATATTGGGCTGAGGGTTCGAAACTTGTTCCTGTAGGGTGTAGGTAGTGGGTCGGGGAAGTGGGTCGGGGAAGATGTTCGCAGATGAATTATCAAAACTGAGCTTTCTTTTTTTTTTCGCTAATGTCACAAGTACATTAAGGTAAAAACAGTTGATCGTTGTAAAGGCCACATTGTCTCCTAGCCACAGCTATTGTGCAGAATTAAAGTTGAAACTAATGACTTCGTTTATTTTTTTTTTTTTGATGAACTGTCCAGTCAGTTCTCTATCTGGGTCAACTCCCTCTGGAGCTAGGTGAGACTGTCAGAAAGTAAATACAACCATATGACACAGAACATATTGACCGGACCCGTCCTTTGTCCGGATGCTAATGTAGCAAAGTGATCCGACAAAACTGTTTCCATCTGCGCTTGGCGAATCGAGGTCGTTTGTTTCAAAAGGCTTGGGCGTCTTTACGTTTTCTAGACAAAGACATTAGAGTGAAATCTTAATGGATTTGTTTCATAGGTAAATAGAAATATGAAATTGAGGTCATGATATGGAGAATCGATTCCGAGTTAAGCGATTTCTTTAATTGATACGATAGTGTATTAAAAACATTTTTCTCCACAAAAACACCATGAGTGATGTGTGAACTATAATACATCATTAGTATATTTTGTGTGCGTGTTAAAGTTATGCTTAAAATATTTCTGCATAAAAAAAAACACACTTTAAAACAGCGCTTCTCCAACTGTTGTGGGGGCGACGTCCTGACAACGATAGGCAGTTCAAAGATTTAAAATATTTTAAGTTAGAGATTATATTTCATATTTTAAGTTAGAGATTATATTTCATATTTTAAGTTAGAGATTATATTTCATATTTTAAGTTAGAGATTATATTTCATATTTTAAGTTAGAGATTATATTTCATATTTTAAGTAGGACCTCTTTAATATATATCCAAATTCTCGAGAGGCCTGGGTAACAATACCAACAACTCAAATGTTTTTAAAGAAGACTTTCAAAATGTTAACCTCTAACGCGATTCTTCTTGACTTTCTTTGATTACTTTTAATCTTCAATGAGCTTTGATTGCGTACTTTTGGATTTCAAGCATATTGTAAATAGATATGTAAATAAAACTCGTAAAATGTGTTATATGTATATAAGTTTCTTTTTGTATCATACATTTTAAATTCTCCCCCCCCTCCCCCCCCCCCATCGTAGGAGCTTACTACGCTCTCACAACCCCCCATCGTAGGAACTTACCACGCTCTCACAGCCCCCCATCGTAGGAGCTTACTACGCTCTCACATCCCCCATCGTAGGAGCTTACCACGCTCTCACAGCTCCCTCCCCACCGTAGGAGCTTATCACGCTCTCACTGTTATTTGACCTACACCTGTTATCAAATGAACATTCTCTTTCTCCACTTCTGTAGCAGGTTTAACACAGACCTGAGCATGTGGCCTACATTATGATGTAACTTAAGTGATAGCTTCCGCTTTCGTAGGACAGTGAACAATGGAAACATTTAAAGCTTAATGAAATGATTAATCTTCCTGCTGCAATATCATGAATAAAGATGAATCAAATTGTCCTCTATCAAATTTACTTAAAATAATTTTAGGTAGACTTGGTAGATCAAGGCATCAAGCTACTTGATGTAATAGTCCCAACACCCATACTATTTGACCTAGTTCTTACACACTGACCTATATATTTTATTATTCTATTCTTCTATATTTATATCATGTGTAGACGTCATATCATCGAACCTCTTCCTTCGGTTGTGCTCTGTTACGATGTGCGCAAGCCAAGATATCCTTACAATGTTAACAGATATGATAGTTGTAAGGAATGGATCTGGAAAACACATTACATAAAGTCTGTATGGTCTCAGTTGCCTATGTTTATTATATTTACGCTACGGACTTTAAATTATTTGATTTGTGTCGGGACGAACTTGAGTCATTAGTTCGTATGAGCCGCTCAAGCCCATGCCATGATTTGAGTCATTAGTTCGTATGAGCCGCTCCAGCCCATGCCATGATTTGAGTCATTAGTTCGTATGAGCCGCTCCAGCCCATGCCATGATTTGAGTCATTAGTTCGTATGAGCCGCTCCAGCCCATGCCATGATTTGAGTCATTAGTTCGTATGAGCCGCTCCAGCCCATGCCATGATTTGAGCCATTAGTTCATATGAGCCGCTCCAGCCCATGCCATGATTTGAGTCATTAGTTCGTATGAGCCGCTCCAGCCCATGCCATGATTTGAGTCATTAGTTCGTATGAGCCGCTCCAGCCCATGCCATGATTTGAGTCATTAGTTCGTATGAGCCGCTCCAGCCGAAGCCATGATTTGAGTCATTAGTTCGTATGAGCCGCTCCAGCCCATGCCATGATTTGAGTCATTAGTTCGTATGAGCCGCTCCAGCCCATGCCATGATTAGAGTCATTAGTTCTTATGAGCCGCTCCAGCCGATGCCATGATTTGAGTCATTAGTTCGTATGAGCCGCTCCAGCACATGTCATGATTAGAGTCATTAGTTCGTATGAGCCGCTCCAGCACATGCCATGATTTGAGTCATTAGTTCGTATGAGCCGCTCCAGCCGAAGCCATGATTTGAGTCATTAGTTCGTATGAGCCGCTCCAGCCCATGCCATGATTTGAGTCATTAGTTCGTATGAGCCGCTCCAGCCCATGCCATGATTAGAGTCATTAGTTCTTATGAGCCGCTCCAGCCGATGCCATGATTTGAGTCATTAGTTCGTATGAGCCGCTCCAGCACATGTCATGATTAGAGTCATTAGTTCGTATGAGCCGCTCCAGCACATGCCATGATTTGAGTCATTAGTTCGTATGAGCCGCTCCAGCCCATGCCATGATTAGAGTCATTAGTTCGTATGAGCCGCTCCAGCCCATGCCATGATTAGATCCATTAGTTCGTATGAGCCGCTCCAGCCCATGCCATGATTAGAGTCATTAGTTCGTATGAGCCGCTCCAGCCCATGCCATGATTAGAGTCATTAGTTCGTATGAGCCGCTCCAGCCCATGCCATGATTAGAGTCATTAGTTCGTATGAGCCGCTCCAGCCCATGCCATGATTAGAGTCATTAGTTCTTATGAGCCGCTCCAGCCCATGCCATGATTAGAATGTCTTCTCTACCTTGACGTGTACACAGAAACTGATGTGAGCTACGCTCTAACATGTCATCCCACACATAGCTCCGTGTACACAGAAACTTATGTGAGCTACGCTCCAACATGTCATCCCACACATAGATCCGTGTACACAGAAACTGATGTGAGCTACGCTCCAACATGTCATCCCACACATAGCTCCGTGTACACAGAAACTGATGTGAGCTACGCTCCAACATGTCATCCCACACATAGCTCCGTGTACACAGAAACTGATGTGAGCTACGCTCCAACATGTCATTCCACACATAGCTCCGTGTACACAGAAACTGATGTGAGCTACGCTCCAACATGTCATCCCACACATTGCTCCGTGAGGCCTTCAAAGCCATTGCGTGTTGGCATTGTTTACATACTATATGAGCTGGACAGGTGTATGGAGGCAGAGCTACTGTAGGGAACAGCTTTGTTTACTGACCAGGTACTTCATATTTGGTTTATCCTGGTAAGAGTTACGTCATGGGAGATAAATCCAGGAGTCATTAAGGAAGAGTATTAGAAGAGGGGGGGTCAAGTGTTGTTTTCCAGGGGCGTTGCCAGGAGTGGATCACTTCAGTAGGATGATGGGAAGTCTGATGTTTCTGATTTCATGAAGAACAGCCTGTTTCTAAAATAGCGCACTCAAACCACACTCCCTTGTAGGCTATTTCATCACATGAGATTTTTTAAAATTCCTTATTGTATTACTAACAGATGAGTAGAGTGTAGCAGACTAGTAGTCCAGTGAGTACTACAAAGCTTCTATCAGCTCACACTGTCTGACACACATTGTGTGTCCGTTGTTTTTGCCCACTTCCCATTCTCGGACCAAATTGAAACGAATTCATTTTGTCGATGACAATACATGTATCAATCCGAAAACAAACAAAAAATTAACCAATTAGTTAACTGACTATTGTTAATAAATATTTTTGTTTGGTATCTCAAACAAGGGAAAGAAATAGTATTAGACTGAAGTGGTGGTATAAGCTGAATTAGTCCCCTTTATTTTAGCTTTTCGTCTGAGTGAATGCAAACATGAAATAGAAAATAAATAACTAGACAATCTTCTATGTTTATTGATTTCATGACTTTATATCAGATATGACTTGCCTTTATATGAGATAAGACACCATATCATGGTCTTTAGAAGAGGAAAAACACTTCTTTGAGACTAAACACTTCTTTGAGACTAAACACTTCTTTATTTGGGACTAAACAGGTCTTTTTATGAAGAGAGGCAGACTTTAGTCTAGTTTCTTTTTCAAGTTGATTTTTTGTTTTATTTAAAGTCTCCAAAACGCGAGTCAAACTTGCACTCATCGAATGCTACTAAACTGCTCTCATCTATGAAAGCCTGTGTAATAGTGTCTTCGTTTAGAACAGAAAACTTTTTCAAATTTATAATGAAGCAAACATACACCTGAACATTGTATAAAATAGTTGGTGATAAAATGATTAAACACAGCCAATCAATCCATCCTTTCATGAAATCGATCTGCAATCTCTAAATAAACACAGACTGAAACTGCCTCATCAATAACACAACAACAAAAAAAAAAACAACAACATAAGATTACAGGCAACGATGGAGATAATGAATGAATTCAGCTTCATCTATCATGTCTTTGAAGTTCTAAGTCTACTCACAATTTTTATGGTCACGTTAGTGTGTAATTTGTATTGCGATATCAGCGATGAGTCCGCTGTACATAATATCGAAGTTACTGATAAATTCTGCGTTTTAAAAAAGCTTTTGACATTTAGGATAATGGAACGAAATGTATAAGCTGTTTCGCTTGTAGCATAAAAAATGTTTATTATTTGGTTGTGTATCGTGCAGAGTTGAGGACCAAGGAGGTCCGTGATAAAACTAATAAATCAACATTCACTAGCTTAAATATAATTTCAAAGCAGTTTATAAAAGTAGGTGCTTCAAGTACAAAGAGTAGAAATAATAGGACAATAAAAACAGATCACGAATACTGTGTGTGTTAAAACCACATAAAACATATTGCCTGAGACGGACCACCATTGAATACAATGTCTGAGACAGACTGTCCACCATTGAACGTATTGTCTGAGTCTGTCCACCGTTGAACATACTGCCTGAGACTGACCACCACTGACCATATTGCCCGACTGATTGACTGCTCAATCCTTTCCTATTGTATAATATCTTTGCCACGTGTACTGTGCAGAAAAGTTCGCAGTGTCGCCATAATTGATTTTTTAACCAATCCTAATATGACACATAATTTGTAGTTTGACTGGAAACGATCACACATTTCAAACTTTCTCTTAGACGTTACATGTATGTAGAGTGTATACGTCACCAAGACGTTACCTAAGTAGCACAAGATCTCTCATGTTAAGACATTCACCACAATTTGTGTTGACGATTCATTTATTTTCAGAAATGCTAAAAAGAATTCCCTTTGATCATCTCCACAAGGTTAAACTCTTCATCTTCTGAAGTCTAAAAAAATATATTTTTAGAACTCTGTTTGGTTCCAAGTTTTTCTCTTTTTATATGTGAATGATAGTGGATTCAATCTGACCAGATTTTCCTTGTTTTTTTTCTATATTCAGTCTTTTCATCTTCTTTAATCCTTTCAAATGGGGCTTGATCACCACGTTACAGACCTCAGCATAGAATCTCTCTGTTGACTAAACTAGTAGAACAAACAAAAAAAGACTCGATCAATATAATAAAAATGTCTAGAAACATTTTTTTTTTGTTTCTGTGTCCACAAATTGAATGTTTCAGTTATAAAAACTGAGGAGCCACCGATGTCTTTGTACAGGCTACAATCTAACTATTACAATTCAACTAGATCTATGTTATTTTTTAAAATACATTTTGCTTTATATTGTATAGTCATTATTCTTTTTTTAGCGGCCCCCGAAAGGGGAAAAGACGCTATTAGTTTTGTGTGAAATGTCTGTCCGCCCGTCCCGTTTAGATCTCGTAAACTAGAAAAGATATTGAAAATCTGACATCACAATATTTTAGACCATTCAAAGTTCTGATGCAACGGCTACTTTTTTTTCCTGAAAACGAAAAATCTAATTTTTAAAATCAGTTATGCAAGCAGTTTTTTTAAAGAGAAAAAGCTAATTAGTATGCATAAGTTAGACCTAATTTAATACGAATAGTACAATATAATCTTATAAACTTTATTTTCTTGGAATTTTTTTTTTCATTCTTTTTTTTAAAAGCGGAAATATTTTTTGAGGATTAGAATAAGAGATCGAGCCTTTTCAAACAATTACATTATTTATAAGACTTCAGTTAGGCCAGGAGAGGCGCGGTAGATGAGCGGTAAAGCGCTAGGCTTCCGAACCGAGGGTCCCGGGTTCAAATCCTGGTGAAAACTGGGATTATCAACTTCGGAATCCTTGGGCGCCTCTGAGTCTACCCAGCTCTAATGGGTACCTGACATTAGTTGGGGAAAAGTAAAGGCGGTTGGTCGTTGTGCTGGCTACATGACACCCTCGTTAACCGTAGGCCACAAAAACAGATGAACTTTACATCATCTGCCCTATAGACCACAAGGTCTGAAAGGGGAACTAGTTAGGCCAGGTTCACATCTAACTTTGCATTCACTTCCACTTATCCTTTGATCAGCTGTACCGTTGGGGCACTACACAAAATCTGTCAACCTTCTTTCTCCATTCTTATCTCTCATTTGTCTTTGATATAATTTCATTTGGATGTTCTTTCTGAAAATATTGAAGCCTGCCTGGGTGAACCACTTCGGGGGCCGATTTTGAGTTTGTGTTTCCACACAAACTGTCTTTGTAACCTTGTTTTATATCGCTACTGATTATGTGTGCGCGTGTCTGAGAGAGAGAGAGAGAGAGAGAGAGAGAGAGAGAGAGAAAGTCTACACAAAACTAAAATATATTATAGATTTGCCCATCAATAGTTTTAAATATATCAATTAAACTTTTCGGTTTGGTCAGCGAAACAGTAGGTAACTCAAAAGCATCCAGTAAGCTGAGTGAAAATGCTCTATAAAGATTTAAGGAGCGGTAGCGAGTGACTTGTGAGTTTATAGAGAGAATAGTAAAAAAGAAGTCATTCTAAAAGTTATTGTAATAACTGAAGCGAGGCAACTCAACGAGACAGAGATGTTTATTTACATGGAGACATGACCAACATATAGGACATCTGCCTTGAACACAATATCTTCATCTTGGCTCTAGACTTGGGCGGAAATCGATCTCTCTTCTTCTGCTGTCAACATCCGATATCAAACTATTTAGTCACCATACGTAGTAGTTTAAATATCTAGTCAATATGCACCACTAGATGGATACATGGATACGCGTGGACGTAATTATCTTATTCTTTGAAAGATTGTATGTAATTTTCAAGATAAGATAAGATATGAAACACGGAACCTAAGGATTCCAATTATGAACTACATAGATCTAGTGGAATGTTGTCACGTGATTCTCGTGTCAAGGTCCCGAGAGAAGTGTCAACAGGAAGTTTACTTAAACATTGGCTACGTGAAAATTCAAGTTTTTAAAATGAAGATTGTAGGATGAAAGGGAGTTAATTAGAAATGAAACGTTTGTACTTTATTTCCGGTTCGAGAGATTTTGATTTGAAAAAAATATAAAAAGAGATACAAACTTATATCAGGGTTTATCAGTCAATAAGTTACAATTCTATGTTAAATACTTTTGTGAATATATTATTGAAATTGTTGCATTGAATATTAATTGTGTGTGTTCAATAGTTTCATGATTTCTACGTGATAATTACAATTATTTTCATTCGTAAACTAGATTTCTGTTGTTTTTCTTTCGTTTTACTTTTAAAGAAGTGTCTCCGGCAGCCCGGTTAAGGTTGGAACTTGTCAGATATAATTCTGAACATGTCGAGATGAAGTAACCACTCAATGCCCTCGTTACAAATGTGTGGTCTATATATAGAGACGTCACCAAATGATGTGCTAATAGTAGACTAGAGTCTCTGTGTAGGTCACGTGACGTTAATGTTTCGGACGTTCCTTCAGCAGTGCCAAGATTATGACGTTCATATCTGAACCATATTGTTTTATCATGACTATCTTGTTTTTATGGGTTTTTTTTTAATCATTTGCAAGGGTGTACCTCTCTACATCTCAGATCAAACCTTCCATAAGACGGCCAGGGATGACGGTGTGCAGGTTCGAACCTGAGACGACCATCCAGAGCACATAAGAAACGATCCGAAAGCCATCCCAGTCCAAAGCGAAAACTGCCACACCGTCCAGAGGTCATCTAGTAAGAACATTCTAATCTAGTTCAAAATGCAAAGAATTTGTCCTTTGTATTAGCACACGCTGTTAGATATTCTTGAGGATGTCGGAGTGTAAAAACTGAGACCTTAAGTTTAATTAGAATGTATGTCTATCGTGTGGCTAGAAGACTTCTATCGAACAATCTAACAAGATCAGATAACTCTGACCAACGTGTCTGGTTGTGTAAACTGAAGAGTGATGCTCCCTGTAGGTAAATTTCATTAGTCAGTGTCCACAGCAGGACAGATTACAAGACCGCGGCTATCTATCTCGTTGATATGGTTTTCTGAACTGGACAGTGAGCACCCCTCCACGCACAAACATTTAGTGACGCCGCTGGAGAAACGTGTTGAAGGGGGAAAGCGGGTGAAAGCTAATACGGAATTCTGTTTTGGTGTTGCGAGTGTTTATCTGAAAGTATACATGATGGCGTTACTCTGAAGGTCCAGGGGGCCAAGCTCAAACAGAGTTGCGTATTGTAATGATGTGTTTTTGAGGAGGGTCTAGGCTCAGATTTCTAAATGCCTATCTGTTTGTGTTATGTATACCAGACAAGGTTTTAATTGTGGATTGTTGGGTCCAAGGTTGCTGTTTTCTTGCTTCTTTAAGTCTCTTCTCAGAGGTTCTTTTTTTTGTTGTTGTTGTTGTTTTGGCTATTTTTTAATAGGGTGGGTGCTGGTGCTATTGTATGTGATTTAGTACATTTGGAGTGTGTTTGAATGTGTGTTTGTGTAAGATTGTGCGTATGAGTTAGCCTGAGTTTGTGTTTTTGTGTGGCTCTACCTGTGTGGTTGTAAGAATGTTTATGAATGTGAGTTTGAGTGCGTCTTTTTGTTGGATTCATGTTGCTTTTCATTTAACGCGTAAAACAAGTATTTGATGTGGACTGCTGGCTTTATGTTATGATCACTGTGTACTGCTGGCTTTATGTTATGATCACTGTGTACTCTTGGCTTTATGTTATGGTCACTGTGTACTGCTGGCTTTATGTTATGGTCATTGTGTACTGCTGGCTTTATGTTATGGTCATTGTGTACTGCTGGCTTTATGTTATGGTCACTGTGTACTGCTGGCTTTATGTTATGGTCATTGTGTACTGCTGGCTTTATGTTATGGTCACTGTGTACTGCTGGCTTTATGTTATGGTCATTGTGTACTGCTGGCTTTATGTTATGATCACTGTGTACTGCTGGCTTTATGGTATGGTCACTGTGTACTGCTGGCTTTATGTTATGGTCACTGTGTACTGCTGGCTTTATGTTATGATCACTGTGTACTGCTGGCTTTATGGTATGGTCACTGTGTACTGCTGGCTTTATGTTATGGTCACTGTGTACTGCTGGCTTTATGTTATGATCACTGTGTACTGCTGGCTTTATGTTATGGTCACTGTGTACTGCTGGCTTTATGTTATGATCATTGTGTACTGCTGGCTTCATGTTATGGTCATTGTGGTATGGACTGCTGACCTTGATGTTATGGTCGGTGTGGACTGCTGGCTTTAATGTTAATAGTTAGTGTAGACCACTGGCTTATGTTATGGTCACTCTTACGGTCAAAGACTTGCTCAGTTCTTATGTTTTTTTTATCAAAGTGCATTATTAGCTATGGAACACTTTTCTTTATCTTAAAATGTCAAAAAACGAGGGGAGACTAATCTTTTATTAAATGTAGTCGTACAGAAATAATAATAGATATCTTTGTATTGTTTAAATATTTTTTTTAAAATTATGTATGTCATTAATTCAGATACTTCAAGAGAAGTGGAGGGCTGGATCTGGGTGTTCTCAGGAATGGACACTGGTGGGGGGTCAGGGAGGCTCTAAGGTACGAACTCAGGTAGACTATCAGGCTATGCACCCGTTGACTCGTTTTAATGTCAGGTGAGATATTTTCATTATCAGCGAGGTAAAATAAACCAAAGACAAAGGCTCTGACATGTATACGCTAGATGTGGTCAGGGTGGATGCTAAAACTGGACAACGCAATGAAATATGTCCATGCCGCTGTGTTGATGTCTTGAGATATCAACCAGATGGTAGACGCAGGGTCTAGGTTGAGTTGATGGAAGGACTTGACAATGTTTTCATCTTCTCAAAACGTTTGGACTAGTGAAAAAAAGTTATAGAATGTTGAAGATTTGTTTTTGCTGAGAGGCAGGCTGACTATGTTGAAAAGTCTGGCTAAATGTGATTTGGTAGGTCTCGCGTGTGTGGGTAGATATAGACAGATGTATTCAGAAATAACTGGAATGTAATGAGGTTTGAAAAAAAAAAGAAACCTTAAAAATAAGACTTTGTGTGTAAAAATTGCTATTGCTTTTTTATGTGTATCCGCTTGTCTGTCCGTCTGGCATGCTTAAATGTTAAAAACTGATGATGGCTAGTGTAAATACGGTTTCAAGACATGACAATTCAACCCAAACTTCTAGGCGTCTTTCTATTGTTAAGTGTGTCATTACACAAGAACACACGCTCCTAGTTGAATGTACACTCTCCTATCTGTCTCATGAGATGTACATGTTCCTATCTGTCTCATGAGATGTACATGCTCCTATCTGTCTCATGAGATGTACACGCTCCTATCTGTCTCATGAAATGTACACGCTCCTATCTGTCTCATGTTCCTATCTGTCTCATGAGATGTACTTGCTCCTATCTGTCTCATGAGATGTACATGTTCCTATCTGTCTCATGAGATGTACACGCTCCTATCTGTCTCATGAGATGTACACGCTCCTATCTGTCTCATGAAATGTACACGCTCCTATCTGTCTCATGAGATGTACTTGCTCCTATCTGTCTCATGAGATGTACATGTTCCTATCTGTCTCATGAAATGTACACGCTCCTATCTGTCTCATTAGATGTACATGTTCCTATCTGTCTCATGAGATGTACACGCTTCTATCTGTCTCATGAGATGTACTTGCTCCTATGTGTCTCATGAGATGTACATGTTCCTATCTGTCTCATGAGATGTACACGCTCCTATCTGTCTCATGAGATGTACATGTTCCTATCTGTCTCATGAGATGTACACGCTCCTATCTGTCTCATGAGATGTGCACGCTCCTATCTGTCTCATGAGATGTACATGCTCCTAGATTTTTTGAGAGAGAATTTGAAAGACAGTTGCTGTTAATATGAAAAGATTGTGTGTTGTGTAACACCTGTCATGGAGTAACAGGGGACTCACGGTGGCGCTCCGATGACCAATTTGACTTTTTTTTCAAGGTTAGTGCTCATGAGGCCATCTAAGGAAATGTATGTCCGTTCCAAACATAGTCCAGAAATGCGTGGTCATTCACTGAAAGTAATCTGGTTTAATAAGTGTCTTTGTCAACCTTATCATTCTACAGTAGACTTTTACAAAATAAATGTCTGCGTTATAAAAAGTAAAGCCCCCCCCCCCAAACCATCTCCTATTTCAAACATTAAGATTTATGGGCCAGATTATAAACATCATGTTTCTATGGCCTACGGTTAACGAGGGTGTCTCGTGGCCAGTACAACAAGTAAATGCTACATTTTTTTTCACCAACAGATGCCAGGTAACCATTAGAGTTGGGTGGACTCAGGGGCGCCCTTTAAAAAAATCCCGAAATTCAAAATCCCAGTCTTCACCGAAATTCCAACCAGAGAACCCTCGGTTCGAAAGCCAAGCGATTTACCCCTCAGCCTTCCAACGGCATGGAATCTAAATCTACTCTTAGAATGACCATCTTTCTGCTAGAGATTCACAAGGAATGAAGTGTTAGAATGGAATGTGTTTAGAGAGAAGCAGCCTCCAAACATTGAGAATAAATCAACAGGAACTAAATATTGATTCCACTGGGACCTCCGCCTTGTTCACTATGACGGTAGACACTGGGACCTCCGCCTTCTTCACTATGACGGTAGACAGAGTCTGACACACTTCACAGATTCACTTCATCATCACACATAGGATGCATGTTTTCAAACTCCAGAGTGACGGCAAGAGAGGGAGAGAAGCAATTTAGTGAGGTAGGAAACGAGAAGGACTGAAGAGGAGGAAGAGGAGAGAGAGAGAGGAGAAATAAAAAAAACCAGATTATGATGAAATAGACAAATGAAAAGGAAAATAATAAAAAGGCAGCAAAAGGAGTGGTAGAGATGAAAAGAGAGAAAGAGCGAGAGAGAAAGGATAGAGAAAAATAAAGAGAGTTAGAGAAAGGATAGAGAAAAATAAAGAGAGATAGAGAAAGGATAGAGAAAAATAAAGAGAGATAGAGAAAGGATAGAGAAAAATAAAGAGAGTTAGAGAAAGGATAAAGAAAAATAAAGAGAGTTAGAGAAAGGATAGAGAAAAATAAAGAGAGTTAGAGAAAGGATAAAGAAAAATAAAGAGAGTTAGAGAAAGGATAGAAAGAAATAAAGAGAGAGATGGTAGAGAAGAGCTGGGAAAAGAAGATAGATGAAAAGAGAACAAACTTTTGGTGTCAGCTGTAGTTTAATTGATATGGACCGCTAAACGAAAAGAAAAAAGCTGAACTTATATTTTAAGTGACTGGATATTTATGAAGGTGGCTAGGCTGTTTTGTCATTCACCATATTAAACTCCACGCTCTTGTCAGACTTCCATTTTTGTTTGGTAATGCACAAATTGTAAGACAAATTTCCTTACGGATAATAAAGATTATTATTATTATGTTAGAAATGAACGAGTAGTCATTCTCTGGCGCTGCCAGGGTCGAGTTTCGCCAAAGAGAAACAAAATTCATCGTAGTCCCTTTAACAGTTTCCACTGAGGAATTTTCTGGTGATGTAGCAGGTCTGCAGCAGTACCGCCCTCTGACAGGCAACGAAGATGTTCCTAGGAATGTTAAGGGCCTTGAAGGTGTCTGTGAGTTCAGTTGTTATTATCCCCTCGGTTGATATAACAATGGGGTATATTGTTATTTTGGACAATTTCCATAGACGCTTAATCTCCAAGCCTAGGTTCCCATATTTTCTCTGTTTTTCTATCTCAGTTTTTCTTAAATTATGAGACAGTGGTACGGCGATATCGATAATGGTAGCGGTTTTTTCTTTTTTATCGATGAACAGCAGATTCGGGCGATTGAAATCTACCGTTTTGTCGGTCAGAATAGGCCTATCCCAGTACAGCAGATGTTCAGTAGACTCGAGAACCTCTTGCGGAGAGTATTTATAATAAGGGGGAGTGTCCTTACCGATCAATTTGTACGTCAAAGCCAGGTGTTGGTGTATTAACTTTGCAACTTGGTTATGGCGACCTAGGTAGGCTGATTCTGATAGGGCTGGACATCCTGCCATAATGTGTTCAATCGACTCGCCCACATTTCCACATTTTCGGCATTTGTCGACAACATTGAGTTTCAGGATATGCTTCTCGTAATTTTTTGTCCTGATTACTGTCCTGTATTGCTGTAACAAAGCCTTCTGTTTCAGGGTAGAGATGACCTGCTTTGAGCCATGTTAAGGAAGCAGCCTTGTCGATGTTGTCCCCATGTAATGAAGCCGGAAATTTTCCGTGGAGTGTTTTTTCTTCCCATTGGCGAATCTCATGCCCTACGTCGTCCAAACTGATATTGACATCAGCATTGTGTAGGTTCAGAGGGGTTGCATCGGAGTCGTATTTCCGTAGGAAGGAAACTAATTTGTTGCTGGAGGCGAGCAGTTTTGATCGTATTTTTAAAACTTGCATCTTACACAATTTGAAGATGTTCTGCAATCCACGACCCCCATCCTTCCTGGGCAGGTATAACCTTATGGTGGAGGACTTGGGGTGTAGGCATCGAAACTTGGTTAGTAATTTTCTAGTGAGTCTGTCAATGTCATGTAGGTCGGTGTCAGTCCATTTGATCACACCGAACGTGTAAATGAGCACAGGGACGGCCCAGCTGTTAATTGCAGTGATGAGATTACTGCCAGACAGTTTGGTGTTGAGGATTTTATTAACTCTTTGCCTATATTTGCCAAGAAAGTCCTCTTTTAATTTCTTATGGTTTATCTTGGCATTCTGGTTTATTCCAAGATATTTATAAATAGAGGCGGAGTTCAATTCCTCGATGCCTTCAAATTCAATGTTGGTGTTCGTTGCCTTGCCCTTTTTAATGCTTATGATGCCACACTTGTCCAGGCCAAAAGACATACAGATATCGTCACTAAAGCATTTTACCGTTTTGATTAAGGTGTGTAATTTTTGCTCGGTTTCTGCATATAGCTTTAGATCATCCATGTATAATAAGTGGGACACACATTTTGTACATTTAGTGTCAACCCTAAAACCGTTTGTAGAGTCTTGGAGTAATGTAGATAGAGGATTAATCGCTAGGCAGAACCAGAGTGGAGATAGTGAGTCACCCTGGTATATACCTCTTCTTATGTGCACAGAACCTAGTTTATCACGATTTAGGTGCAGGTTTATCTTCCAATTATCCATACAGACTTTCAATAGTTGTTTTATTCTTGGGTTGATTCTATGGATGTCCAGGGTTTTTAATAGCCAATCATGCGGAACTGAATCGAAAGCTTTTTTGTAGTCGATGTAACACATGTGTAAATTTCTCTTTCTCTTATTATTATTATTATTATTATTATTATGTTAGAAATGAACGAGTAGTCATTCTCTGGCGCTGCCAGGGTCGAGTTTCGCTAAAGAGAAACAAAATTCATCGTAGTCCCTTTAACAGTTTCCACTGAGGAATTTTCTGGTGATGTGGCAGGTCTGCAGCAGTACCGCCCTCTGACAGGCAACGAAGATGTTCCTAGGAATGTTAAGGGCCTTGAAGGTGTCTGTGAGGTCAGTTGTTATTATCCCCTCGGTTGATATAACAATGGGGTATATTGTTATTTTGGACAATTTCCATAGACGCTTAATCTCCAAGCCTAGGTTCCCATATTTTCTTTGTTTTTCTATCTCAGTTTTTCGTAAATTATGAGACAGTGGTACGGCGATATCGATAATGGTAGCGGTTTTTTCTTTTTTATCGATGAACAGCAGATCCGGGCGATTGAAATCTACCGTTTTGTCGGTCAGAATAGGCCTATCCCAGTACAGCAGATGTTCAGTAGACTCGAGAACCTCTTGCGGAGAGTATTTATAATAAGGGGGAGTGTCCTTACCGATCAATTTGTACGTCAAAGCCAGGTGTTGGTGTATTAACTTTGCAACTTGGTTATGGCGACCTAGGTAGGCTGATTCTGATAGGGCTGGACATCCTGCCATAATGTGTTCAATCGACTCGCCCACATTTCCACATTTTCGGCATTTGTCGACAACATTGAGTTTCAGAATATGCTTCTCGTAATTTTTTGTCCTGATTACTCTGTCCTGTATTGCTGTAACAAAGCCTTCTGTTTCAGGGTAGAGATGACCTGCTTTGAGCCATGTTAAGGAAGCAGCCTTGTCGATGTTGTCCCCATGTAATGAAGCCGGAAATTTTCCGTGGAGTGTTTTTTCTTCCCATTGGCGAATCTCATGCCCTACGTCGTCCAAACCGATATTGACATCAGCATTGTGTAGGTTCAGAGGGGTTGCATCGGAGTCGTATTTCCGTAGGAAGGAAACTAATTTGTTGCTGGAGGCGAGCAGTTTTGAACGTATTTTTAAAACTTGCATCTTACACAATTTGAAGATGTTCTGCAATCCACGACCCCCATCCTTCCTGGGCAGGTATAACCTTATGGTGGAGGACTTGGGGTGTAGGCATCGAAACTTGGTTAGTAATTTTCTAGTGAGTCTGTCAATGTCATGTAGGTCGGTGTCAGTCCATTTGATCACACCGAACGTGTAAAGGAGCACAGGGACGGCCCAGCTGTTAATTGCAGTGATGAGATTACTGCCAGACAGTTTGGTGTTGAGGATTTTATTAACTCTTTGCTTATATTTGCCAAGAAAGTCCTCTTTTAATTTCTTATGGTTTATCTTGGCATTCTGGTTTATTCCAAGATATTTATAAATAGAGGCGGAGTTCAATTCCTCGATGCCTTCAAATTCAATGTTGGTGTTCGTTGCCTTGCCCTTTTTAATGCTTATGATGCATTATTATTATTATTATTATTATTATTATTATTATTATTGTTATTATTATTATTATTATTATTATGTTAGAAATGAACGAGTAGTCATTCTCTGGCATTGCCAGGGTCGAGTTTCGCTAAAGAGAAACAAAATTCATCGTAGTCCCTTTAACAGTTTCCACTGAGGAATTTTCTGGTGATGTGGCAGGTCTGCAGCAGTACCGCCCTCTGACAGGCAACGAAGATGTTCCTAGGAATGTTAAGGGCCTTGAAGGTGTCTGTGAGGTCAGTTGTTATTATCCCCTCGGTTGATATAACAATGGGGTATATTGTTATTTTGGACAATTTCCATAGACGCTTAATCTCCAAGCCTAGGTTCCCATATTTTCTTTGTTTTTCTATCTCAGTTTTTCTTAAATTATGAGACAGTGGTACAGCGATATCGATAATGGTAGCGGTTTTTTCTTTTTTATCGATGAACAGCAGATCCGGGCGATTGAAATCTACCGTTTTGTCGGTCAGAATAGGCCTATCCCAGTATTATTATTATGTTAGAAATGAACGAGTAGTCATTCTCTGGCATTGCCAGGGTCGAGTTTCGCTAAAGAGAAACAAAATTCATCGTAGTCCCTTTAACAGTTTCCACTGAGGAATTTTCTGGTGATGTGGCAGGTCTGCAGCAGTACCGCCCTCTGACAGGCAACGAAGATGTTCCTAGGAATGTTAAGGGCCTTGAAGGTGTCTGTGAGGTCAGTTGTTATTGGTCGAGAGGCTAAGTGCGCTTGAACCTGGCTTGTCTTGGCCCCCTAGAAGGGGGCTCGAGGTTCGACACCCGACTCGGGCAGAGTTGCGTTTACTGAGCGCCCAAACCAACTCCCAGATACCCCCTCCCCTCCACTGGTCCACAAATGAGATTGGACCAAAGTGCTCACAGATGCTATAAAGCAAGAAAGTAGCGCTATAAAAAAGCTATAATAAAAAAAATAAAAGTACCCTAGTTAAGTGATAGTATATTCTCAAGAAAATATTTACTTTGACCTGTGACCTACGAATGGAGTTGACAATGTCCGTACGATCCGAACTATTTATGTTTCATACAAGTCTCCTGGTGCTTTCATTTCAATGACACTACTGTTGGGTAGGTTAATAATACCTAAGGTAGTTATGGTACACAGATCTAGGACAGAACAGATACTTATATCATGTATATAGATCTAGGACAGAACAGATACTTGTATCATGTATATAGATCTAGGACTGAACAGATACTTATATCATGTATATAGATCTAGGACAGAACAGATACTTATATCATGTATATAGATCTAGGACTGAACAGATACTTATATCATGTATATAGATCTAGGACAGAACAGATACTTATATCATGTATATAGATCTAGGACTGAACAGATACTTATATCATGTATATAGATCTAGGACTGAACAGATACTTATATCATGTATATAGATCTAGGACAGAACAGATACTTATATCATGTATATAGATCTAGGACTGAACAAATACTTATATCATGTATATAGATCTAGGACAGAACAGATACTTATATCATGTACACAGATCTAGGACAGAACAGATATTTGGATCTTGTATATAGATCTAGGACAGAGCAGATACTTATATCATGTATATAGATCTAGGACTGAACAGATACTTATATCATGTATATAGATTTAGGACAGAACAGATACTTATATCATGTATATAGATCTAGGACTGAACAGATACTTATATCATGTATATAGATCTAGGACAGAACAGATACTTATATCATGTATATAGATCTAGGACTGAACAGATACTTATATCATGTATATAGATCTAGGACTGAACAGATACTTATATCATGTATATAGATCTAGGACAGAACAGATACTTATATCATGTATATAGATCTAGGACTGAACAGATACTTATATCATGTATATAGATCTAGGACAGAACAGATACTTATATCATGTACACAGATCTAGGACAGAACAGATATTTGGATCTTGTATATAGATCTAGGACAGAGCAGATACTTATATCATGTATATAGATCTAGGACAAAACAGATACTTATATCATGTATATAGATCTAGGACAGAACAGATACTTGGATCTTGTAGGTAGATCTAGGACAGATATTTATATCATGCAGACTTGAAATAGATCCGCTCTGGGAGACTAGGGCTGACTGTTCTATCAGTTTTCCTTGACTGTGACACGGATGTGTGGGACTATAAATAGATATCAGCTTTGATTCCATTGTTGGTTAGAGAGATAATGATCATGCACTTTTTAACCCTATCCGTTGCTTGTCTGTCGTAATGTTGCAATTAGATTGGTTTGTATGTGAGTGCGTGCGTGAAAGTGTAGTGGAGACTTTTTAAAAAAAATTCTTTTATTAGACATGTCTTCTCTAATTCTGTGAGTTCTTCCACTTTACCCGAGTTTTCCCTTTTTAAGAAATGCCGCTAGTAGTTTTGTAAAATCCGTCTGTTACTTTTAGATCTTTTAAACACTCTTATTTTAACACCTTCTATTGCTAGCAAAGTTAACTTACACAACGCTTAATTTTTTATTTCTAAAAGCAAATCGTTTTATTGTTACAATTAATCATGCAAGATTTTTTTAGCGGCCCCCGAAATGGGAAAAGACGCTATTAGTTTTGTGCGAAATGTCTGTCCGTCTGTCCCGTTTAGATCTCGTAAACTAGAAAAGATATTGAAAATCCGACATCACAATATTTTAGACCATTCAAAGTTCTGATGCAACGGCTACTTTTTTTTTTCTGAAAGCGAAAAATCTAATTTTTAAAATCAGTTATGCAAGCAGTTTTTTAAAGAGAAAAAGCTAATTAGTATGCATTATAAGTAAGACCTAATTTAAATAAATAGTAATCTTATAAATTTTATTTTTATGAACATTTTTTTATTGCGGAATTTTTTTAATTTTGTTTTTTGAGGATTCAAATAAGAGATTGAGCCTTTTCAAAACAATTGGATCAATTATAAGACATCAGTTAGGCCAAGGGAGGCGCGGTGGCTGAGCGGTAAAGCGCTTGGCTTCCGAACTGGGGGTCCGGGTTCAAATCCTGGTGAAGACTGGGATTTTCAACTTTGGGAGCCTCACTGAGTCCACTCAGCTCTAATGGGTACCTGACATTAGTTGGGGAAAAGTATAGGCGGTTGGTCGTTGTGCTGGCTACATGACACCCTCGCTAATCGTAGGCCACAAAAAACAGATGAACTTTACATCATCTGTCCTATAGACCACAAGTCTGAAAGGGGAACTAGTTAGGCCAGGTTCACATCTAACTTTACATTCACTTTCACCTATCCTTTGATCTGCGGGACCGTTCGGGCACTACACAAGATCTGTTCACCTTCTTTCTCCATTCTTATCTCTCATTTGTCTTTGATATAATTTCATTTGCATATTGAAGCCTGCCTGGATGGACCTTTTCGGGGTCGATTTTGAGTTTGTGTTTCCACACAAACTGTCTTTTGTAACCTTGTTTTTCATAAAATACAGAAATGTGTTGGTTACGGATAAAAAGAATGATAGTTATTGTAGAATATATGTACAAAGTTTGCCAAAATATTTTATAAAAATATAACAATTTAATAATTATTTGTGTGTCTACAGGTGTATTAATTACTGAAATTAAACGTAAAATGATTATCTAGATTAGAATCAAACAATAACGCAAGTAATTAACAACGCTAATGGTATGTACATTTTCTTATAGCGTTTTAGCGAGATTTAACTATATTTTTAATGGTACTTACATGGTACTTACATGGTACTTACATATAACTATACGACCCCGTGCACTACAACTGATGTAAGAATGAGTTATCCCCCAATAAATCAATCTCTGCAATGAGGCAGAACCAGAACCATCAGGCTGCTTCGCGATATTACTTTTATCAATCCAAACAAGACTTAAATATTCCATGCACTCTAGAGCTGTATCGTTAAAACAAAAGCAATTTAAACTTTTGTTTTTGTCAGAAAAAGAAATAATTGTGCAAAATTTCAGCTTAATCTGAAATTGGGTGTACACACTTTTTACCAGACAGACAGACTGAGTTGATATAAGCTTTGTAAACAATTATCACTCATTAGCCACATGGGAAGAACTCATGGTCGACCGTTTCAAAGGTTTGAAAAAGTTTCATTAGTGTAAAATTAATTTGGCGACGAATGACGTCAAAAGAAAAATCAACTTGACACCGACGTCTTATCTCAGTTTTACAGTACTAGACCCATATATATTATATCAAAACTGGAAAACAAAACTAGTTCGTATCCGATCTCTATGTAGAATGTAAAGCTCATCCTTTCAAACCTTGCGATCTATAAGGCAGATTATAATTTCCCCATTGTCAGGTACCCATTACACGCAAGGGCGCCCTAAAAATCACGAAATTCAAAATCACCGAGAATTGAACCCAGGACTCCAGGTTCGGAAGCCGAAAGCTTAACCACTCAGCCACCGCGCCTCCCGAACTTGGTGTACGTAACTCTTTTTCAAGCTGTAAGGCATAGTGTAAGGGATTTCTCTCTGAATCTTGGAAAGTCGCTCTTTTCTGTCTTAGAAAATTAATGATCTTTAGTTTTCAAAGAGTAGAAATAATACAATTCCATTTTGCGGGTTTGAAATAGAATGGGCTATTAATCACAGAACCATATATTAATGCAAATCTATGACATAAAACCATTTCCTTTAAGTTTCCATTGAGATGATGTTTCGACAATCCTAGATCTAAATAGTTCAACCTGTTGATTTTAATAATCTTGTAGATTGTACATTTAAATAGATTGATTACCTAGATCTGTCTAGATTAAGATTACTTTATTGATCCTTATTGGAAATGTGTTGTGATTACAAGGAGTCTTTTTTCAATTATACAAACAACAATATTCCAAATAAATAGAACCTACACAACGCACCAACAAGTTCACAGAGTGACTACACACAGATGTCTGGATCTTTGTGTCAAGATCCTAGTCAATGAGTAGCACAGATACAGTCTGATACAGTCTGATACAGTCTTCTGATACAGTCTGATACAGTCTTCTGATACAGTCTGATACAGTCTTCTGATACAGTCTGATACAGTCTTCTGATACAGTCTGATACAGTCTTCTGATACAGTCTGATACAGTCTTCTGATACAGTCTGATACAGTCTTCTGATACAGTCTGATACAGTCTTCTGATACAGTCTGATACAGTCTTCTGATACAGTCTGATACAGTCTTCTGATACAGTCTGATACAGTCTTCTGATACAGTCTGATACAGTCTTCTGATACAGTCTGATACAGTCTTCTGATACAGTCTGATACAGTCTTCTGATACAGTCTGATACAGTCTTCTGATACAGTCTGATACAGTCTTCTGATACAGTCTGATACAGTCTTCTGATACAGTCTGATACAGTCTTCTGATACAGTCTGATACAGTCTTCTGATACAGTCTGATACAGTCTTCTGATACAGTCTGATACAGTCTTCTGATACAGTCTGATACAGTCTTCTGATACAGTCTGATACAGTCTTCTGATACAGTCTGATACAGTCTTCTGATACAGTCTGATACAGTCTTCTGATACAGTCTGATACAGTCTTCTGATACAGTCTGATACAGTCTTCTGATACAGTCTGATACAGTCTTCTGATACAGTCTGATACAGTCTTCTGATACAGTCTGATACAGTCTTCTGATACAGTCTGATACAGTCTTCTGATACAGTCTGATACAGTCTTCTGATACAGTCTGATACAGTCTTCTGATACAGTCTGGTTTGTTTTTGTCTTTGTATCGTTCGGTTCAAGCCTTGATGGACAGTGCCCACTTCGCGACGACTTGACGTATTTATAATGCAGCTATTTTCTCCTATGCTGAAGTTTTGTTCAGACAATTCATTCAAGTCAGGCTGGGCTGTGTGTGTGTGTTTTAAAACTCTTTTTAACAGGCTGTCGAAGCGGAGCAACAATTTGGATAATCAGGTCGTTTGCATGTTGCATTGTCTGTAACTACATTGTAATATCGATGAAATGTTAAACATTACATATACTAGGACTATTCGAAGTGATCAGTGGTATCGTGGCCGAAGTGATCAGTGGTATCGTGGCCGAAGTGATCAGTGGTATCGTGGCCGAAGTGATCAGTGGTATCGTGGCCGAAGTGATCAGTGGTATCGTGGCCGAAGTTACCAGTGGTATCGTGGCCGAAGTGATCAGAGGTATAATGGGCCGAAGTGAACAGTGGTATCGTGGCCGAAGTGATCAGAGGTATAATGGGCCGAAGTGAACAGTGGTATCGTAGCCGAAGTGATTAGTGGTATCGTGGCTTGTCACTTGTAAAAAATATATAGGCTACTTGAGTGTATTGGAACTACCATTGATATAGTTCCTGCGTGGTACTTGTAGATGTACTTATAGACTTGAAAGTATGGGACCTGTAGGTGAAGTTCTTATATATAACAGTGACAGTAACTCGTGCATGCAGACAAAGATTTGATGTCATACGTTATGTCATGGTTATGTACAGACGCAAAATATTATGTCAGTTATTACAAATCCATTGTGATGCCCCCACAGGAAATACAAGGCGTTGTGACAGTGTTTCACAAAATTTTTTCTTAACGGAACAATTCGCACATTCCTAGTATTTAACCGAACACTTCACTTATTTTTTAGAGAGACTAATTCACGTAGCGGTCTACTAAATTGTCCCAATAGTCCGTGGACTACCTATTAAGGCCTGGAACACTAGAGTTCCACTGAACACAGTTTGGGAAACACTGCATTGTGGGAATGTTCTGTTTCTATAACATGTACTTATTGCAACCTACAGGAAGGTCCGCAACTCTCCCAAGCCTACCTCTCTTGTCAATACCAACAGTTTAGCGTTAGCCTTTGTTGACATGTTTCTCTCCAGCCCCCACACCACCCCATCCGTGCATACTTTTATTGATCGCATTATATCCCTCATCGCTCTCTGTTTCTCTTTTTCCCTCTCACTCTCTCTCTCTCTCTACCTCTCACTCTCTCCCTCCCTCTCTCTCTCTCTCTCTCTCTCTCCCCTCCTCTCTCTCTCTCTTTCACGTCTACTTTTTCTATTTTCCCCATCTATCTCTATCTCTCTTGATTTATTCTCTCTTCTAATCTATCCCCCCCCTCTCTCTCAACTCTGATAGCAAACATTTAATGGCGATCTCAATCACGAGAGGAATTACTCGCCATCTCGATATTGAAGATGCTGTGGTCACCAGGTGACTATATATAGGACTACGCCTCTGTATACTGCTTATTAGGCTAATCACACCATCATCTGCACTATACATGGCGCTAGGACATTGTTGTGACCATTTAAAAGCATTACGTAGGTCTAGGAAAGAAAACTGGGTAAGAAGGGGACACAAAGGTTGGGTTGGCCAAAAGGATACTCTATTTCTACCCTGCCTTGAAACAGGTTTATGTTACATCTACGTAAGTCATTGATGGGACTACTCAGTGCATGAGTTAGGTACAAATAACTAGATCTAGATCTAAAAGCGTGCCACATTTTCAAAGAAAGAAATAGAGCACTTGTACATTTAATCCTATTTTTCTCCTTTTTTAAAAAAAATATTAATTAGCATATTTTAGTTTAGATAATTTCAATTGTTCAGTTTGTGGAAGTCACTAAATTTACGCAATGCAGGAAATCCAAACTTGCATTTCTATACTACGAGCACGTCAGAATCAGAGTCCTCTTTACCCAGGACAGAGCAGCCAACAAGATTTAATGTACGGTCGGTAGAAATTAGAATTTTTTTTTGACAAAAACAAACAAGAAAAACATACAAAAAATTAGTTTGGATCAGTCATGTCATTCAATGTGTCATAGATCTAGGCTAACAATGATAAATCTTTGATTAGAAATATTTGTACCAATTGTTTTTGTTTAGCACTATTTCATGCTTTTAGCTTTCTCACTACGCTATTCTCCATCACTTGTCTCACTACGCTACGATCCTATCACTTGTCTCACTACTCTATGATCCTATCACTTGTATCACTACGCTATGATCCTATCACTTTCTCACTACGCTATGATCCTATCACTTGTATCTCTACGCTATGATCCTTTCAATTTCTCACTACGCTATGATCCTATCACTTGTCTCACTACTCTATGATCCGATCACTTTCTCACTACGCTATGATCCTATCACTTGTCTCACTACTCTATGATCCTATCACTTTCTCACTACGCTCTGATCCTATCACTTGTCTCACTACGCCATGATCCTATCACTTTCTCACTACGCTATGATCCTATCACTTGTCTCACTACTCTATGATCCTATCACTTGTCTCACTACGCTATGATCCTATCACTTGTCTCACTACGCTATGATCCTATCACTTGTCTCACTACGCCATGATCCTATCACTTGTCTCACTACGCTATGATCCTATTACTTGTCTCACTACGCTATGATCCTATCACTTGTCTCACTACGCTATGATCCTATCACTTGTCTCACTACGCTATGATCCTATCACTTGTCTCACTACTCTATGATCCTATCACTTGTCTCACTACGCTATGATCCTATCACTTGTCTCACTACGCCATGATCCTATCACTTGTCTCACTACGCTATGATCCTATCACTTGTCTCACTACGCCATGATAATATCACTTGTCTCACTACGCCATGATCCTATCACTTGTCTCACTACGCTATGATCCTATCACTTGTCTCACTACGCTATGATCCTATCACTTGTCTCACTACGCTATGATCCTATCACTTGTCTCACTACGCCATGATCCTATCACTTGTCTCATTACGCTATGATCCTATCACTTTTCTCACTACTCTATGATCCTATCACTTTCTCAATACACTATGATCCTATCACTTGTCTCACTACGCCATGATCCTATCACTTGTCTCACTGCGCTATGATCCTATCACTTGTCTCACTACGCCATGATCCTATCACTTGTCTCACTACGCCATGATCCTATCACTTGTCTCACTACGCTATGATCCTATCACTTGTCTCACTACTCTATGATCCTATCACTTGTCTCACTACGCCATGATCCTATCACTTGTCTCACTACGCTATGATCCTATCACTTGTCTCACTACTCTATGATCCTATCACTTGTCTCACTACGCCATGATCCTATCACTTGTCTCACTACGCTATGATCCTATCACTTGTCTCACTACGCTATGATCCTATCACTTGTCTCACTACGCTATGATCCTATCACTTGTCTCACTACGCCATGATCCTATCACTTGTCTCACTACGCTATGATCCTATCACTTGTCTCAATACGCTATGATCCTATCACTTGTCTCACTACGCTATGATCCTATCACTTGTCTCACTACGCTATGATCCTATCACTTGTCTCAATACGCTATGATCCTATCACTTGTCTCACTACACTCTGATCCTATCACTTGTCTCACTACTCTATGATCCTATCACCTTGTCTGGACCAGTTGGGGAAAGAGAGGTGATGAAGGAGCTATCTGTGTTAATGTTACCCATATATATACATATGTATTTAGAGGGAGAGAGAGAAAAACACAGGGAGAAACAGAGCCACATATATTTTGTTCATATATAAATAGGTAGAGAAATACATACATATATTCATATATATATATATATACTAGACATATTTTACCCGCGACCCGCGGGTCTTTATTTGCGTATTACTGTCTATATAGTCACTGAGAGTGTTTTTTAAACATTTAAACGAAATAATAATGTATTAAAAAAGCGAATGTGTAAATGTAAAAATAGTATGAATGAAGCCATCAAATCAAAATAGCTAATCTACTTAAATCCCTTTTTTTCAAATTAAAACATTTGCTTGTAGGCCTACATATATTTGATTAAAATTTTTAATGAATAGACTTAATTTTGTATGTTCATGTGTTAAAGTATAAAGTAGATCTTGAGGTAGACATAGATCTAAATCTACACTAATCTAGAGTTAAAAATTGGCTTTTATAGAGTTCATTCTGTGCTGCGTGAAGGCTCTGCTCTTCGCATGTGTGACCTTTTTCATGAATGAATATAGGCCTATCTCAACACGGCTACGCAGCTTTAGCGAACAGCGAACGAATGTACTAAAAATGCTTTAGAAAAACAAATTTGAATGTTAATTTGATTAAAATATGAAATGAATGGACTAGAATTAGTATGTTTATGTGTTAAACCATAAAACTGTCTTTGCGAAAAGAAGTTTTATCATCTTGGAGTTCAATAAAAGTTTTAGATCTAGGAATAGACTCAGTAGAGAGATAAGTTAATGTGTAACCATTTGGTAATGTCTAATGAAAGAATGTGCATCGGGATATCTAAATTCGCAGATATAAATAACGAATTTATGTAAAAATGCTTTTGAAACACAAATTTGAAGGTTAATTTTATTAAATAATGAAATTAATAAACTATATTGTATTTCATGTGTCAAAAAAAAACCCACTATAAGTGCAAAGTTTAGTTCTTAAAATTAGATCTAGATCCAAATTTTTTCTCTTTTCTCATGTCAACATGGTAAACATGGCCTAGATCCATAAAATACTATAGCTGTAATAGAGTAAGTCTTTTTTTTTTTTGAGGGTCTTAAGTTTGTTTTAGGGCTACAATACATACACTACGGTCTAAGTTGGTATCCAAGGAACATTTCTTCCAAATTTTATCAAGATTGGTCAAGCGGTTTTTATTTCTACACGGGGACATACATACATACATACATACATACAAACGCCAAACATTCTGCTTTGTTCGTAAAATGTTTTGTAAAATGTTTTACATGTTTCGGATGTTCCTTAAGAGTTGAAGATAGTTTACTTCCTAGTCCAAACCTCCAGCAGGACGACGGGGGATGGGAGCGGGCAGGGTTTGAACCCTCGACCGTCGATAAATCCGAACGACAATCCAGCGCGCAAACCGCACGACCACGCAGCCATCCAAACAAACAAAACAAACATTTTACAAACATCATGTATACACACTCACAGTTTCGTATTTTGTCATGTATACACACCCACAGTGGCGTATTTAGTCATGTATATACACCCACAGTGGCGTATTTAGTCATGTATACACACTCACAGTGGCGTATTTAGTCATGTATACACACCCACAGTGGCGTATTTAGTCATGTATACACACCCACAGGGGCGTCTTTAGTCATGTATACACACCCACAGTGGCGTATTTAGTCATGTATACACACCCACAGGGGCGTCTTTAGTCATGTATACACACCCACAGAGGCGTATTTAGTCATGTATACACACCCACAGAGGCGTATTTAGTCATGTATACACACCCACAGGGGCGTCTTTAGTCATGTATACACACCCACAGAGGCGTATTTAGTCATGTATACACACCCACAGAGGCGTATTTAGTCATGTATACACACCCACAGAGGCGTATTTAGTCATGTATACACACCCACAGAGGCGTATTTAGTCATGTATACACACCCACAGAGGCGTATTTAGTCATGTATACACACCCACAGAGGCGTATTTAGTCATGTATTAATGATAGGAAGAGGATCTCATTCGATGACTTTTTCAATGCCCAGATCTAATTGTTCCAATAAAGAATGCTGGACCAGAGCTCATGTAAAAATGAAAGTAAGCTGCACCCGGCTACGCCCACTGCATACAAACACACTTATACACAATCCAGCGATGCGTAACGCCAACTTTTATTTGGTTCATGTTACTACTGACTTCAAACCGTCTGACAGCGTCTTTCAATTGGCTATCTTGTTCCCTTAGTGTGGGGCCGATATAATTTTTATTTCACTCGATCATTGGCCTTGTTGGGCCATTGAGACATCCCCACTATTCCACTCTAAACATCCATAATAATGAAGAATACCAAGAAATGAAAATTCAACACAAAATCGCATCGCAAAAACTTCTGACGAGACTTCCGAGATTTTATAAAGCAGACGACCACATAAAGCCGCCAAATTGTAAAACTAGTTCTTAATCCCGTACAACATAAAACAAATCTCAGTAGCATTCCTGATGACTCCCATCTTATAGCAATCTACTTCTTCTGTTGGTCTTCACGAGTTTTGAACAGGGCCTGATTTAGACTTCATAAGGCCCTTGGCTCTTTGAGATATGCCCCCTCCCTAGTTATCAACATAACGCAATTGTTCCATTAACTTTCTCTTTATAATGTTTGAAAATATCCCTAGAACCATTTTTGGGGCCCCCAAACAATTGGGGCTCTAAGCTATTGCTTTTGTTGAGTGTAGTAAATTCATGACAGGTTTTGAAAGAAGTCTAGCCTACATTTCTTGTTTACTCCCCTCCCCTTTTGGTCTACCTCGCTATCCCAGCGTGCCATGTAATTGTATTTGTAGAACTAAATTTGTGTATCATTACAGTGACTCCTGTGGACCAGGCTTCATTGAACGAATAGCGTGATATCAGCACCTGATGGTGGAGAGAAGAACTTTCTGTCCCAGTTTTTCTCAAGTTATTTATTTTATTTATTTATTTATTTTTAAATTTTGGGGCCGTTAGCTAGTAGTAGAAATTTCATTGATTTACTGGAGGGGTGTGTTAAACTTGAACTGAGTTGTGTTTACTGAGCGCCTAAAGGCAGCACGGAAACCTTCTCTCAGATACCCCACCCCCCTCCATGTCCTCCAAAGAAATTGGACCAGAGTGCACTGCGCATGATACAAGCATGAAAGATGGGCTATACTAAAGCGATTTAGAAAAACTTCCTTGCAGTTTAAAGATGGTCTATTTTCTCATCGAAACTAAGAGCTTCACACTTGTACATTTAGTGGAAACATTTGGCTTTCTTCCTGCGCTTCAATAGATTTGTAAAAATTTGAATTTATATGTATATTTTATTTTAAACATATCAGTTTCATTATAAAATAGGTTACTTATAATATATAAGTCATTCAGAAAGAAAAAAAAAATTTTTTTTCGGAACTGGGGATCAAATCGTGACCTCCACATAACTTGCACGCTTTATATTCGTTAGTACTACGAGATACTTCCTGACATTGGTAGAACCGCTAACAATAATTTGTGAACTGCCTATTTATATAGAACAGGACAGTGAGACAGAGAATCAGAATTTAGATACACGGCAGTGAAATAGGTCATAGGAACAGGACATAGGAACAGGACAGTAGAACGGTGAAGTTAAAGTGTTGTAAAATGCAGCACTCTTTTGAAAGTAGTTATTAGTGTACTAAATGAATGTCAATATCTTTAAAACCCCGACACGACGATGTCCAATGTGTAGACGAGAGCTTTGTCACGTGACTACCAAAGCCACTAACACCATAGATATTACTCATAGTAAGGACTTTGTTTTCTAATTTACATTCTTCAAGCAATAACATACAGTATCAGAGAAAAAAAGAAGAAGCAACGTGGAGAAATATGGGGAAATAATTAGATAACATTAGCAAAGCGTAGGTTGCTAGTTGAAAGGTCATTGTTGGCCACTGCATATCGCAAGAGAAACATTTGCTCTGATCAGTTCTATCTAGATTGCATTTTAGTTCCGCTAGTTGGTTGCCCATTTGTTTGTTCAAAACGTTTTAGTTGCTTCAGAGAGCGAACTTGCCTCTTTTTTAGTGCTTTAAACTGAAAGGTTTAGAAATTTCATTCGTCATGGCTAGGAAGTATTATAGACCTTTTCAACGACATAGTTTATCATTACTTCCTTTCTTTTGTATACCGTATACACCAGAAGGTAAACTACTTAGAGTTATCCGTCATAGATTCAAATCCGCTATAAAAACACAACACAAATAGATAGATAGATAGATAGATAGATAGATAGATAGATAGATAGATAGATAGATAGATAGATAGATAGATGATAGATAGATAGATACAAAGACACACAGACAGTATTGGCTGTTATTTATCTATGTACTCATTAAAGTATCACATTATTTTGAAACTTTTGTTGTCAAGTTCTTGAGCTAGATGTGTTTTGTTGAACAGTGATTACAGAAGGCCTGATTAGGAGAAATAATTCTAACAATATAGATAGATAGATAGATAGATAGATAGATAGATAGATAGATAGAAAGATAGATAGATAGATAGATAGATATGTCCCTGACGCAACACTTGTTATCTACGACTGTGTTCACAGTTATGTAATCACGTGCTATCATTGTACGCATGTTACTACAAGCCTATGTACACGTAAGAGTGTACACGTAACAGATACTTAAAGCCACGAATCACACAACACTGAGATACTCACTTGAAATCCTTATCGTGATGAGTCAGGTCAACATATCCTAAAGTTTTTGAGGAGGGGCTCTCTCCTGAGACGCCCTGCTTTTTGGCGGGCCCTTTCGAGGGCTCGATCTGATTTTCGTCGATGGTGGACAGTAGGTCCGGCTTACTCTCCTGGGACTTGAGCGTGTCCACCTTCAGCTGCAGCACAGACTTGAGTTTGTGGACCTCCTCTTTCAGCCTGGCGATCTCGTTCTCTTTCTCCTTCAGGAGGTCCTCTTTCTGACGCAGCTGGTTGTCATATTGCTCGATGATCTTGTCCCGACGCTTGATCTCGTGGCGGAGCTCGGGGACCAGCGCCTTCACCTTATGCACATCCATGGACTCCCCGTCCACGGTGAAATGGGCGTTGGAGCTGGCCCCGTTGCCCATCTTGTTCGACCTCGGGCTGTACTGGGCTTGGGGGCTACCACTGCTCGCCGTTGACGTCGTAGAAGGTAACGGTCCTTTGGGGGCCTGCGCTACGGGGGCGGCTTCACCCTGGTGGTGCTGGTAGAAATGGTGATCGTGGTAGTAGCTGTCCGCATTCACCACCCCGCCGCTGACGGCGCCGGTTACCCTGACGCCAGCGACGCCCCTGTTTCCATACGATGTGTTCTGGCTATCCCCACCAGTTGCTCCAGTGCTCGCTCCAGTCCCGTACGCTTTTGAACCGGTCAAGTTTCCCGAACTTTTGCCTGGTGGCGGCATTTTCTTTTTCTTATATATAGGTAAAATCTCTCCCCCCTTTTGACTGCGTGGTGACGTCAAGGACACTTCGCGCGCCTTGATTGGACGCGCGAGTCGCGCGCGAGCACTCCCTATAAGCAAAGCCCTAACAACGAAAGGGCACGTGACCAAACCGTTACCAAGTAACACTTCCCATCAGCAAGTCCAACTCTAATCACTGTCTCTAAGTTCAATGACTCAAGCACACAGACCTACATGTACTTCTTCAGCTTGTTGGGTTACAACACAGTGATCAACTAATGTACTACACAGTTGCGTTTCAAACAGTTACGATTCAAAAGTTTGAGTGACGGCCTGAGGAAGGTTCTCATTCTGTAGTCTCTCTCTTACACCTTGATAGCTGTGAAAGAAAAAAAAAGATGCAATCATTGCAATGCTTGATGAATGATTTTCGTTAAAAATTAAGCAATGTAAGCACAGCGCAATTCTAATGAAAGGAAATGATTCTGAAACAGATGGAAAAATGGATATATAAATACAAGAGAGAGAGAGAGAGAGAGAGAAAGAGAGAGAAGGTGAGAAAGAGAGAGAGAAGGTGAGAGAGTGAGATAAGATGAGAGAGAAAATAAGAGAGAGAGAAGGTTAGAGAGAAAGAGAAAGTCAGAATAAGAGAGAGAATGAGAGAGAAGTGAGAGAAAGAGAGAGAAATGAGAGAGAGAGAATGGGAGAGAGAAGGTGAGAATAGAGAAAAAAAAGGTAAGAGAGAAAGCAAGAGAGAGAGAGAATGTAAGAGAGAGAGAATGAAAGAGAAAGAGAAGGCGAGAGAGTCAATCCACGCTTGATCTAACAAGATTATTTTGCCCTCAGTGACCAAGTCTACAACACACCAGCACTGGTCTATTGAACCTGTACGTCTGTACTCTTCGTGTCAGTGTACTCAACCCACACCATCAAGAGGTTCGTTCAAGGGAGGTCTGGTCTAACTCTTACAGACTTGGCTTGTGTTGACATGTTCGGAGGTCTAGTCAGTCTAGTCGAACTCTTACAAACTTTGCTTGTGTTGACATGTTCGGAGGTCTAGTCAGTCTAGTCGAACTCTTACAAACTTGGCTTGTGTTGACATGTTCCGAGGTCTAGTCTAACTCTTACAAACTTGGCTTGTGTTGACATGTTCGGAGGTCTGGTCTAACTCTTACAAACTTGGCTTGTGTTGACATGTTCCGAGGTCTAGTCTAACTCTTACAAACTTGGCTTGTGTTGACATGTTCGGAGGTCTAGTCTAACTCTTACAAACTTGGCTTGTGTTGACATGTTCCGAGGTCTAGTCTAACTCTTACAAACTTGGCTTGTGTTGACATGTTCCGAGGTCTAGTCTAACTCTTACAAACTTTGCTTGTGTTGACATGTTCCGTAATTGTATTCCACTTATTGTGCGGAGAGTGTTTCTACTGTATCAAGTCAGAGCGACATAATGCAGACAAAGTTCCTGTTGTGCTCTGTTTGCCTACCTAGTTGGGTATTTCAATGACATTCATTCATTTAATTAATAAACACTCTACTGTTATGAGCAATGACTTACGCAAACTGTCCGCTTGTTTCAATAATGTCCAACGGTTTAATAAACTGTTTGATTTCAATAACGAACACTACAGCAGCAAACACAAACAAATGAACGATCTATTTTTATCCTCTCTATCAGAATGGACAACGTTTTTGTGTTCCGTTTCCCTGGCTCCCTGTTGTCCATTATTTCATAGTTAGCCAGAAGATGGCCCCCTGGAGTCTTCCAAGAGAATGACCAGCAGATAATTAGTGTCACATCAAGTCCGATGGTGGAACCATCCATGCAATATTCTACCATTAGGTGACCATCGTTCAGTTAATTACGCATGGTCAAGCATCATCACAATGGCGACCGCGCGCTTATTTTATGTGATGGGAATGGGGGTGGAGGGAGGGAGTGTATTGGCCAGAGGACTTGGCATAAACAAAACACAAAAAAAAGGGTTTGTACTTAGAACCTTACCAATGGTCCTACCCTGGAAGAAATCGCTTCATTTGGCCACGATGAGAATGTAGCAACAATGTAGGACAGAACTGTGGGGAAGGAGCTTAGGCCTGTAGTTGGCGCTTTTGGCTGAAAGATCGAAGGAAAATGGAGTTATATCATGGGCGTAGCCGGGGGGGGGGGGGTTTAGGGTTCAAACCTCCCCAGTCCGAAATGAAATAATTCCTCCCTGAGTCGGAATTTAGTGTCTGATTTTTTGCTTTGATTTTGTTTATTTTAGGTGATATTTAATACTAAACCATCACTTGCCCCAACACAGCCAAGGTGATTTGAGTTTAAAACCCTCCCCTTCAGATGGGTTTGACGCTAAAAAAATACCTCTTCAATATAAAAAAAAAGCAAATTACACACTAAAATTCTTTGAGCCTAGCCAAGCCAATGGGGGATTTGAGTTTAAACCCCCTTCATCCAGATGTTAAAAGTTTAAAACCCATCCAGATGGTTTTGAGTTTAAAATCTCCATACAGAGAGTTTTGAGCTTGAAAACCTCTTTCTTCAATATTATTCTAAAGCAAACTACAGTCAACAAATTCTATGACCGTAGCTGAATGGGGTTTTGAATTTTAAAAAAACAACTCCAGAGATTTTTTAGTTTAACCCCCCCCCCCCCCCACCCTAACAGATGATTTTGACGATAAAAATTCCTTTTTTCGATATAAAATCTAAAGCAAACTACAGTCACCTAATTCCTAGAGCGTATTCAAGAGAGATTACACATTTCTACCAGTGGCTTGGCTCTATTAATAAAGTGCAGTGAATAGTCATCTGCAGAAATTGAAAAACACTAAATGTGGCTCAACAAAGATGGCTAAGACAGATTTTAGGAGTCAGCTATAGAGATCGGGTCTTAATCAAGGAAATCATATGCCAAACTGGGAGTCGACCCCCCTTAGTAAGGTTGTAAAAGAGCGTTGCATGAGTTTTGCGGGACATGCTCTCCGACAAAATGAATTACACATAATAAGAGTTACGATGACATACTAGTACAATTTGGCGCCAATAAACGTCTTCCGAAAGAATGAAGGGTCAGAATGTAATAAAGATTAATAATGTACACACACATACATACATACATATCTATTTTTTTTTCTCGTGAGAGGTGGGCGGGGGGTGAATACTTCCACCAAGCCCCCCCCCTCGAAAAAAATCCTGGCTACGCCCATGAGTTATATATATATATATATATATATATATATATATATATATATATATATATATATATATATATATATACACTAGCCGGATATGACCCGGGCATGCGGGCCATAGTTTTCGTATTACTGTCAAGCTTAGCTAATGTTCCTTTCACATTTTTTTTTATAAATTAACCTCGAAATTTAATGTAGTATAGAAACAGATTTAGCTATTTAGCCGACTTATTCATATCAAATATAAAACATCGACAAAAAGGTTTACCCCATTTGTTAAAAAGTTTCGTCTTTAATATTTTAATAGAGCTAAATTTAGTGGGGTTTTTTTTTTAATTTATTTTTAGGACCCTCGATTGTGGGAGGGCCATTATAAACATACAGTACGGTCTCCGCCATGATCTAAGGAACATTTATGCCAAGTTTTATCAAGGTGGGTCAAAGACTTTAGATATCTACGCGGGACGTACATACATACATACGCCCAACTTTCAATAATATATTTTTATACACATATAGATTGCTCTGCTTGTATCCAAAGTCCAAGACTTATATATTAGTCTTTAGTATGTAATAGTTTTCTAAATGGACAGTCCATTTACTGTTCCGTTGTCTTATTTTGGTTCGAGCAAACCAAGTTGATCTGTACGCTAGAATGAGCAGGATAAAAGAGTACTAAAATAAATAAAAGCTTTTCTAGATTGAAGAACCGCAAAATCACTTCCATATGTCTCAATACTGTAGGAGTAAGCTCCCTTTTCTATATAAAACAAATTAATTAATTACCAATAATTAGTGAATTGTTCTTTGTTATATTATTGATTCCTGTATTTTCATTGATTATGAATCATTTTGAAACATTTTTCACTTTTAACCGAGAATGGCAAGTGGGAGAGAAAACGTGTGCAAAACATACTAAGGGAAATAACTCCAAATACACATCCACATCTCTCAATAAGTAGCATTTTTTCCCTTTTTCGATACTAAAGAAACTAATAAATTACCAATAATTAATTAAGTAGTCCATGTTTTTTATTGATTCCTATTTTGTGTGTCACGTTCCCACTTGATCTGAGAGTCTGGGAGAAATAACGTGGACACATATAGTAGCAGACACACAGACAGGCAGACAGATTCATTCAACCTGATAAGAAATGAATACATTTTTAAAAAAACTTAATAATTAGTTACTTAATTGTTGGTGATTATCTATTTTATTTGATTTTGAAATAAATATATATATGGATTTAGTCCACGTATTAGGTTTTGACTCGTTTTCTTCTAATTCCCATTCTCGGATCAACAGGAAATTTTGCATAACTATTGATAGTCGATAATAATACACGAATCAATAAAAAAAAATTAACCAATCGGTTAATCATTTAGTACTAATTATTATTTTTAATATATCAGAAAGGGAGATAAACCTTGTAATTTTTAGATAAATGGCAGTAATAAGCGGTTCTTTCAAATAGATAACCTTTGTTTTTAAAAGTGTTCTTTTTTTTCTATTGCTTTTTTTCCTACACACATTTATTGACCGGAAACTCTTTGGGTTGGCTAATCAATAATGTACAAGTCTAAGATACGGTGATTTTTTTTTAAACCCTCCATCTCTTACTGGAAGATGAATTTCTACCTAATGATCTGGAATTTTGTTTGTTTTTGTTTCCAACGATCTCTGTAGAGCTAACACACTCAAAAAGTTTCGTATCTCTGTAGAGCTAAATAAATGTCAAAATGTTTGTTTCTAGATCTGGTATTTCTTTCACCTCTCTCGGCCCTGTGCCTACGCTTTAGACCACAACAACAGAGCACAGAAATGAACAATATGTCCTATTGATTGTCCCTCACTCTGGACACGTCGCGTTCCTGTGTGATAGGAACTTCCTTTCCCGGTTGGGAGGCTGGCTGGGAACCTAACGGACTGTAAGACATTTCTGCTAGTCTTACTCATAACTGGGAAGTCTTGTTAGTCAGACTGATTAGAGTATTGATCAATGCTTGGTAAAGTCTACATTACTGTGAGGGTAGTAGATTGTTTAGATAATTTAGTAGTTCATGATCTTATGAAGTCATGAAGACTTGTGGGAAATGTGGTCTAATATTTTATAAATATGAAGTCATAAAGACCTGCGGGAAATGTGGTCTAACATTTGATGTATGTGAAGTTATGATGCCTTGTTGGAAATGTGGTCTAATATTGGATGCATATGAAGTTATGAAGTCTTGTTGGAAATGTGGTCTAATATTTGATGCATATGAAGTTACGGAGACCTGTTGGAAATGTGGTCTAATATTTGATGCATATGAAGTTATGAAGACTTGTTGGAAATGTGGTCTAATATTTGATGCATATGTAGTTATGGAGACCTGTTGGAAATGTGGTCTAATATTTGATGCATATGAAGTTATGAAGACTTGTTGGAAATGTGGTCTAATATTTGATGCATATGAAGTTATGGAGACTTGTTGGAAATGTGGTCTAATATTTGATGCATATGAAGTTATGGAGACTTGGAAATGTGGTCTAATATTTGATGCATATGAAGTTATGGAGACTTGTTGGAAATGTGGTCTAATATTTGATGCATATGATGTTATGGCGTCCTGTTGGAAATGTGGTCTAATATTTGATGCATATGAAGTTATGAAGACTTGTTGGAAATGTGGTCTAATATTTTATGCATATGAAGTTAGGGAGACTTGGAAATGTGGTCTAATATTTGATGCATATGAAGTTATGGAAACTTGTTGGAAATGTGGTCTAATATTTGATGCATATGAAGTTTAGGAGACTTGGAAATGTGGTCTAATATTTGATGCATATGAAGTTATGGAGACTTATTGGAAATGTGGTCTAATATTTGATGCATATGAAGTTATGGAGACTTGTTGGAAATGTGGTCTAATATTTGATGCATATGAAGTTATGAAGACTTGTTGGAAATGTGGTCTAATATTTGATGCATATGAAGTTATGAAGACTTGTTGGAAATGTGGTCTAATATTTGATGCATATGAAGTTATGGAGACTTCTTGGAAATGTGGTCTAATATTTGATGAAGCTTAAATGAAAGTAAAAAAGGGGCAGGTCCAATTGAGGGAGACAAAGTCAGGAGGAGGTACTGGCTAATGCTGAAGTGTACGTGATACATATGGTGTACATATTTCTTTCTTACTTGGTGTATTTATCGTCGGATGTTCTTCATGTTAAGCGTGACCTCTTGAAGAAAGTCTGTTTTGGTCTGAAAATCTCAACTCAACGATGGCTCGACACTCTGCGATAATTCGACCGTTATAGTGCGACCAAAAAGGGTAGAATTAATTTGTTGGATACATATCGAAATGGAGGCACCGTGGCTGACCGGTATAGCGCTTCCAAACAGGGGACCTGGGTTCGGATCATGGTGAAGACTGGGACTTTTACTATCAGGATCTTTAGGGCGCCTCTGAGTCCATCCATCTCTAATGGGTACCTGGCATTAGGTGTTGAAAAGTAAAGACACTTGGTCGTTGTGCTGGCCACATGACACCCTCGTTAACTGTAGGCCACAGAAACAGATGAGTTTTACATCATCTGCCCTATAGATCACAAGGTCTAAAAGGGTACTTTTCTTCTTGTTTAAACATTGAAATGATTTTTAAGAACCGTTTGAATAATGTATTACTTGGTAAATATTCAAGCATGAATTTAAAGGGCCGTAATTACATAGCAAATACAACTGATTTTTCCAACAGAAAAAAAAGATACATTCAAGGCCCGTCAGCAAAAAGGTGCCCCTCAGGTTGAGAAAAGCTGATTTAGATTTCGGGGAGGGCGTAAGGGTCGCTTCGGAAAAAAAAATGTCTTCGAAAAAAAATATTTTCAAAAGACTTTTTCCTTTAAAGTAATTTTTTTAATAGCTCTCAATGTGATTTCATTTTGTAACCGAACTAGACTTAGTTTTGCAAAGCTCTGAACAAAAAGAAAGGGAAGGAGTAGGCTACTACTGAAGATGAAGCAGGCCTAGTACTCTTCACTTCGTGTGTTTTAAGCACTTTAAGCATAGGCCTTAATTGATGCATAGGCCTAAAGTTATTTATAATAGATGCATAACGCTTGGGACGTAATCATCTTCTTTTTGAAGTAACGTCTGTATTTATAAGATAAGATAAGATACTAGAAAAATCTAGAAAAATAAATCAATTACGTCGCCTCACTGTATTTCATATTTATTACTGATTATAATTGCATTACACATTAGGGGATACTCGATATAAGAAGGTATAATATATCTTATATTGATGACATTTTTTTGTTGTTGTTTTTTTTTCACAAATTGTGTAATTTCTCCACTAAAATACACTAAAAAAATCAGACTCTGGTTTAAGCTTAGAAGTAAAAGTTATCAGTCTATCAGTCCAAACAAACTTTTCTAATCATTCTGTCGAGATCTAGAGCTACCAATGAAAACTACGCTTCCGGTTCAACCAAGTGACATTAAGAAAAACATGAAGTCATGATTCGTATCAACAAGTAATGTCGACATGTTAAAATGTCCTCAGAAATAACAACAGGCGCCTAAGTAGGAACCTTTTTATTTATCTAATTTGTTTGTCAGAGTTCAACGAAGTTAAATGCTGAGTGACTGCGAGTTGGAAGCTAGAGCTAACTTGCAGTCTCCAGACGAGTCAATGTTCTAGGTTCAAGTGTTGTTTTTTTTACCTTTTATTTTTGTTGAGAGCTGTTTGATGTTGACTCTTTGTGATGTATAGTCTGAGAGTGGTTTCTTTAAATTTGAACACACGCAAACACACTCGAACCAAACGTTAAATTAAAAACAAACACAAAACAACAAAAAAGACAAAAGTTTAACCAGTCATTCCAAAATGACATAATAAGCCAGCATCTGGCCATATAATCATCTTGCTTGTGCATATTATTTCGAAGCATTATTTATTTGTTACGTAAAAATCTAGTGGTATCCTCAGCTCACAATAAAGATTGTCTAATTATTAGAAGTGCAATCTGATAAGACGCACACATTTGACCTTGCACTTCTGTCTGCATGTGTTCACATTAATTTGATCCACCAACTATTTTTTTCTTTTTCCTTCAACTTGTCAGCAACACAATTTTTTTTTTATTGATTTTTATATAGAGCAGCATCTCTTCTGAAACATCATCACAAATTCTACAACATACATCACAAACTCTACAAACCCATCACAACTTTTACAACATCAAAACTTCTACACCATAACAACTTGTACAACACCATCTCAACTTGTACAACACCCTCAAGACTTCTACACCATCACAACTTGTACAACACACTCATGACTTCTACACCATCACATTTTGTACAACACCATCACAACTTGTACAACACCATCATAACTTCTACAACACCCTCTCTCCTTCTACACCATCACATCTTGTACAACACCATCACAACTTGTACAACACCCTCTCTCCTTCTACACCATCACAACTTGTATAGCACCATCACAACTTGTACAACACCATCACAACTTGTATAGCACCATCACAACTTGTACAACACCATCAAAACTTGTACAACACCATCACAACTTGTACAACACCATCACAACTTGTATAACACCATCATAACTTGTACAACACCCTCTCTCCTTCTACACCATCACAACTTGTACAACACCGTCACAACTTGTATAGCACCATCATAACTTGTACAACACCATCACAACTTGTACAACACCATCACAACTTGTACAACACCCTCTCTCCTTCTACACCATCACAACTTGTATAACACCATCACAACTTGTATAGCACCATCACAACTTGTACAACACCCTCTCTCCTTCTACACCATCACAACTTGTACAACACCATCATAACTTGTACAACACCATCTCTCCTTCTACACCATCACAACTTGTATAGCACCATCATAACTTATATAACACCAGCACAACTTGTATAGCACCATCATAACTTGTATAACACCATCACAACTTGTATAGCACCATCACAACTTGTACAACACCCTCTCTCCTTCTACACCATCACAACTTGTACAACACAATCACAACTTGTACAACACCATCACAACTTGTATAACACCATCACAACTTGTACAACACCATCACAACTTGTATAACACCATCATAACTTGTACAACACCATCACAACTTGTATAACACCATCACAACTTGTACAACACCATCATAACTTGTACAACACCCTCTCTCCTTCTACACCATCACAACTTGTACAACACCATCAAAACTTGTATAACACCATCACAACTTGTACAACACCATCACAACTTGTACAACACCCTCTCTCCTTCTACACCATCACAACTTGTACAACACCATCACAACTTGTACAACACCATCATAACTTGTACAACACCATCATAACTTGTACAACACCATCATAACTTGTACAACACCATCATAACTTGTACAACACCATCACAACTTGTACAACACCATCATAACTTGTATAACACCATCACAACTTGTACAACACCATCACAACTTGTACAACACCATCATAACTTGTACAACACCATCATAACTTGTACAACACCATCATAACTTGTACAACACCATCATAACTTGTATAACACCATCACAACTTGTACAACACCATCACAACTTGTACAACACCATCACAACTTGTACAACACCATCATAACTTGTACAACACCATCATAACTTGTACAACACCATCATAACTTGTACAACACCATCATAACTTGTACAACACCATCACAACTTGTACAACACCATCACAACTTGTAAAACACCATCACAACTTGTACAACACCATCATAACTTGTACAACACCATCACAACTTGTACAACACCATCATAACTTTTATAACACCATCATAACTTGTACAACACCATCATAACTTGTACAACACCATCATAACTTGTACAACACCATCACTACTTGTACAACACCATCATAACTTGTACAACACCATCATAACTTGTACAACACCATCATAACTTGTACAACACCATCATAACTTGTACAACACCATCATAACTTGTACAACACCATCATAACTTGTACAACACCATCACAACTTGTTCAACACCATCACAACTTGTTCAACACCATCATAACTTGTACAACACCATCACAACTTGTACAACACCATCACAACTTGTAAAACACCATCACAACTTGTACAACACCATCATAACTTGTACAACACCATCACAACTTGTACAACACCATCATAACTTTTATAACACCATCATAACTTTTATAACACCATCATAACTTGTACAACACCATCATAACTTGTACAACACCATCACTACTTGTACAACACCATCATAACTTGTACAACACCATCATAACTTGTACAACACCATCATAACTTGTACAACACCATCACAACTTGTACAACACCATCACAACTTGTACAACACCCTCTCTCCTTCTACACCATCACAACTTGTATAACACCATCACAACTTGTATAGCACCATCACAACTTGTACAACACCCTCTCTCCTTCTACACCATCACAACTTGTACAACACCATCATAACTTGTACAACACCATCTCTCCTTCTACACCATCACAACTTGTATAGCACCATCATAACTTGTATAACACCATCACAACTTGTATAGCACCATCATAACTTGTATAACACCATCACAACTTGTATAGCACCATCACAACTTGTACAACACCCTCTCTCCTTCTACACCATCACAACTTGTACAACACAATCACAACTTGTACAATACCATCACAACTTGTATAACACCATCACAACTTGTACAACACAATCACAACTTGTATAACACCATCATAACTTGTACAACACCATCACAACTTGTATAACACCATCACAACTTGTACAACACCATTATAACTTGTACAACACCCTCTCTCCTTCTACACCATCACAACTTGTATAACACCATCACAACTTGTATAACACCATCACAACTTGTACAACACCATCACAACTTGTACAACACCCTCTCTCCTTCTACACCATCACAACTTGTACAACACCATCATAACTTGTACAACACCATCATAACTTGTACAACACCATCATAACTTGTACAACACCATCATAACTTGTACAACACCATCATAACTTGTACAACACCATCACAACTTGTACAACACCATCACAACTTGTATAACACCATCACAACTTGTACAACACCATCACAACTTGTATAACACCATCACAACTTGTACAACACCATCACAACTTGTATAACACCATCACAACTTGTACAACACCATCATAACTTGTACAACACCCTCTCTCCTTCCACACCATCACAACTTGTATAACACCATCAAGACTTGTATAACACCATCACAACTTGTACAACACCATCACAACTTGTACAACACCCTCTCTCCTTCTACACCATCACAACTTGTACAACACCATCATAACTTGTATGACACCATCATAACTTGTACAACACCATCATAACTTGTACAACACCATCATAACTTTTACAACACCATCATAACTTGTACAACACCATCACAACTTGTACAACACCATCATAACTTGTATAACACCATCACAACTTGTACAACACCATCACAACTTGTACAACACCATCATAACTTGTACAACACCATCATAACTTGTACAACACCATCACAACTTGTACAACACCATCATAACTTGTACAACACCATCATAACTTGTACAACACCATCATAACTTGTACAACACCATCATAACTTGTACAACACCATCATAACTTGTACAACACCATCATAACTTTTACAACACCATCATAACTTGTACAACACCATCATAACTTGTACAACACCATCACAACTTGTACAACACCATCATAACTTGTATAACACCATCACAACTTGTACAACACCATCACAACTTGTACAACACCATCATAACTTGTACAACACCATCATAACTTGTACAACACCATCACAACTTGTTCAACACCATCACAACTTGTTCAACACCATCATAACTTGTACAACACCATCACAACTTGTACAACACCATTACAACTTGTACAACACCATCACAACTTGTACAACACCATCATAACTTGTACAACACCATCACAACTTGTACAACACCATCATAACTTGTATAACACCATCATAACTTGTACAACACCATCATAACTTGTACAACACCATCATAACTTGTACAACACCATCACTACTTGTACAACACCATCATAACTTGTACAACACCCTCTCTCCTTCTACACCATCACAACTTGTATAACACCATCACAACTTGTATAACACCATTACAACTTGTACAACACCATCACAACTTGTACAACACCATCATAACTTGTACAACACCATCACAACTTGTATAACACCATCACAACTTGTACAACACCATCATAACTTGAACAACACCCTCTCTCCTTCTACACCATCACAACTTGTATAACACCATCACAACTTGTATAACACCATCACAACTTGTACAACACCATCACAACTTGTACAACACCATCACAACTTGTACAACACCATCACAACTTGTACAACACCATTACAACTTGTACAACACCATCACAACTTGTACAACACCCTCTCTCCTTCTACACCATCACAACTTGTACAACACCCTCTCTCCTTCTACACCATCACAACTTGTACAACACCATCACAACTTGTACAACACCATCACAACTTGTACAACACCCTCACAACTTGTACAACACCATCACAACTTGTACAACACCATCACAACTTGTACAACACCATCACAACTTGTACAACACCATCACAACTTGTACAACACCATCACAACTTGTACAACACCCTCTCTCTTTCTACACCATCACAACTTGTACAACACCCTCTCTCCTTCTACACCATCACAACTTGTACAACACCCTCACGACTTGTACAGACCTATTGCCCCTCTGACTGCTACAAAGGATGTGCTCCATTGTGTGAGCAGACAGACGAAGTAGATGTACAGAACGTCTCTATCGTTGAACCGAACCATTCTTTCCAAACACCCATCGCAAATCTACATTATCAGCCACAACCTACAGCATTTATCTTTCAACTAGGAAATTATATGTTTGATCGCTATTTGTCTACATTATTTCTTGTTTATTTAACTAGTGGTTTCACCTTTCTTGTTTCACAGTTAATTAATTTCATTATAATTCCGAGGAAATTAGCTAATACATAACAATTGTCACTTAAGTACAAAAAATATCTACACATTTTCCACAAAAAAAAAAAAAAAGGGGGGGGGGGGGGGTAATGGTTGGTTAGTTAAGGGAGACAACCCAAATAATAACAAAAATATCTCAAAGCTCAATATTTATTTTTGCTATTACCTCCCATTAGCTAAATTTAAATTTCGAATAGCTAATAGTTAAATTAGAAATAGTTAAGCTTTAATTATTTATTTCTTCTTATATTTTTTACATGGAACCACACGAAAAGGCTTAATGCCACTAGATCTACATATAATATGAACTTTAATTACAATGATGAAAGGGAATAAATAATCATCAATAGAACCTAGTATTGAGAATATATACTTCATACTAATAAGAGTTGCACATTACATTTTAGATAGTCAAATCAGCAGGCCATGCGGTCTAATTCATGGGCGTAGCCAGGGGGGGGTGGGTGGGGGGTTCAAACCCTCCCCCCCCCCCGAAATGAAATCCCCCCCTTCATCGGAATTTAGTGACTGATTTTTTGCTTTGATTTTGTTTATTTTAGGTGAGATTTTAATACTAATCCATCACTTGCCCCAGCACAACCAAGGGGGTTTTGAGTTTAAAACCCCCTACCGGGGGTTTTGAGTTTAAAACCCCCTACCAGGGGGGTTCGAGGTTAAAAACCCCTACCAGGGGGGGTTCGAGTTTAAAACCCCTACCAGAGGGGTTCGAGTTTAAAAACCCCTACCAGGGGGTTTGAGTTTAAAACCCCCTACCAGGGGTTTTGAGTTTTAAACCCCCTACCTGGGGTTTTTGCAGTTAACTCCCCCTCTTCTATAAAACAAAACAAAAAAATGCAAACGAAAATCCCCTAATTCCAAGAGCACAGTTAAGGAAGATTTTGATTTTAAAACCCCCTCTAAAATTTACGATAAACCCCCTCTTCAACATAAAAAAAAGCTAATTACGCACTCAAAATGTTATGAGCGTAGCTAAATGGGTTTTGATTCAGTTTTGAGTTTAAATCCCACTTCAGCGGGGTTTCAAGGTAAAAAATACCTCTTTAATAATAAAAACAAAGCAAATTATACATTCAAAATGTTATGAGTGTAGTCAAAGGGGTTTAGAGTTTAAACTCCCCTCCAGTGGAGTTTGAAGCTAAAAAGTACCTGTTTAATATAAATAAAAGCAAATTACTCACTCTAAAATCTATGAGCGTAGCCAAATGGGTTTTGAGTTTAAACCCCCATTCAGATGGGTTTGATGCTAAAAATACCTCTTCAATATAAAAAAAAGGAAAATTACACACAAAAATTATTTGAGCGTAGCTAATCCAATCGGGGGTTTTGAGTTTAAACCCCTTTTCTACAGATGGCTTTTTTTTTAAAGTTTAAAACCCCTCCAGATGGTTTTGAGTTTAAGATCCCCCTACAGAGCATTTTGAGGTGGAAAACCCCCAACAGATGATTTTGACGATAAAACTTCTCTTTTCGATATAAAATCTAAAGCAAACTACAGTCACCTAATTCCTAGAGCGTATTCAAGAGAGATTACACATTTCTACCAGTGGCTTGGCTCTATTAATAAAGTTCAGTGAATAGTCATCTGCAGAAATTGAAAAACACTAAATGTGGCTCAACAAAGATGGCTAAGACAGATTTTAGGAGTCAGTTATAGAGATCGGGTCTAAATCAAGGAAATCCTATGCCGAACTGGGAGTCGAACCCTTAGTAAGATTGTGAGAGAGCGACGCATGAGGTTTGCGGGACATGTTCTCCGACAAAATGAATTACGCATAATAAGAGTTGCAATGATATCCTAGTACAACTTGACGCCACTCATTTATGGAGGTCCTCATGGCAGGTGGGAAGAGACATTATCAGTGACAGATTTTTATGGAAACAGCTTGACGGCAAATGCGCCGAACGGCGAGGGAGGATCTAAGTCAGTAAGAATAACACATTAGGTTTTTGAAATAGAACTTTTTAATAGCAAGAAAATGCACTGTAGATGCCTCAGAATATGCATTTTGTTGGCTTTCAATATCAGAAATAGTGCTTAGTGGCGGGGCTTCGCCCCGCGCTAGGCGCTTCCCCAGACCCCATTGCTAGTAATGGCGGGAAATCTACAATTTTTCCACTAACTCATGGAAGAACCTATTCTAGGGCACAATAAACGTCTTCCGAAAGAATGAAGGGTCAGAATGTAATAAAGATCATGTACACACACACATAAATACATATAAAAAAATTTTCGCGCGGGGGGGGGGGGAATCCTGGCTACCCCCATGCGGTCTATAATACAAATAATGTCAAGGGCATCTGTTTCTTTGCCCCACGGTTACATAGGACAGGTTTTATTTTGTTAATATGTTCGTCCAGCGTGAAATTAGAACAAAATGTTGTTAGCAAACAGAACATGGAAATTATAATATAAGAGAAAGTATGAACACCTTCGGATAATGTTTTACCGAATTGAGGAACCAGCGTACGAGTCTAATGACGTCATTCTAATTGCAGTACCTTACATTGACCAGTTCAATTGTTCACAGAGATTTGAAAATAAATAGCGACACAAAATTTAGCTGCATCGTAAATAAACTTTATTGGGATTTTTTTAAAAGTTAGGCTGCACATTTTTATTGTTTAGACTGCAAACTTTTTTAAGGTTGCAAAGTTTAGAGTTTGTAACTCCTATCTTAATACAACGGACCATTACATAATCCGTCTATTAAGTCTTAATTCCCTCGTACGTCAATCAGTTTCAATTGCACGTTTTCAAGGCAGAGGCGACGTTAGGAATACATGGCATTTGTGGTCAACCATCTAGCCTTATTTTATTTGTGGTCAACCATCTAGCCTTATTTTAGTTGTGGTCAACCATCTAGCCTTATTTTCAAAGTCCAGTGCTCGGAATAGAGTTTCATGGATATTGTGGTGCGTCATCGAAAGAGATTAACATCGATCTAAAGTACATGCACACTTGGTTCATTCATATTCTCTGGTTGCCCAGCTCTGACCTAGACATATTTTATATCAACAAGAGGTCTAAAATTGTGGCCCTTGCATTATGTCAGGCTTTTAAAAATATTGTTCTAAATGTTATATTTATTTAATATTGATTTGCTTACTTTGTTTTAATGGCTAGGGATATATGTCTATACATATAAATTAATCTTTGGAACATATGTATCTAGTGTTGCATTTATCAATTATGATGTCAAAAGCATATAAGTAATATAAATTGTAGATCTCTTTACGGTTTGTATTTTCTGCATTAATATTGACTAATTATCACTAATCGGAGACAAAGATATTAACATTTAGAAGCACTGACCCTTAAAAAAACACTTGTTTTTAAACAAGCATTGACACTTGAAAAAATTCAACAGACACTGTAGACAACAATTGTTATCGACAACGATCGCAGTAAAACCTCACTATTGTAGAACTCTTCGCGTAGCACATCTGCTCTAGGTTTAGTTTGATGCCATCCTAGTATTGCTTGGTATAAGTTACCGTATAAGTTGTGTGCACAGTAACAGATTCTATATCACTAATGTGAAGAGAAAGTTGATACTGTTGATAAGAGGAATGTGATCAAGATGAGAAGTTTGATTATTGTGCAGACAAATGACTTATCAACAACACTTCTTTGTTCAATAACGTCACTAGCAACACACTCCTCTCTAATGTTTAGCAACATGTTTAGTTTCGTGCTGAAACACTTCTCTTATTTACAACGTTATAGCAACATGCTCTCTTATCATGTTCTCTTAACATGCTCTCTTAACGTGTTCTCTTATCATGCTCTCTTAATGTATAGCGTCATGCTAACACAAAGTCTCTCTTTTGAAGAATCATGATTAAACACTTGTCTTGATTATAGTAAGAAAGCGTAAGTCAAGTTCCCCTTTCAGACCTTGCGATCTATAGGGCAGATAATATTAATGCTCATCTGTTTCTGTGACCTACGGTCAACGAGCAAGGTGTCATGTGGCCAGCACAACGACCACCTTTACTTCTCCCAACTTAGTCAGGTACCTAGGTGCCCTAAAAATCCAGAAATTCAAAAACCCAGTCTTCACAGAGATTGTAACCCAGTACCTCAGGTTTGGAAGCCAAGCGCTTAACCACTTAGCCACCGCGTCATGATAGAACCCTTCTCTTGTTCATTATTTATTTTGACAGCTAATGTCAAGGTCATACAAGGTTGTTTTCATGGATTCTAAAGTCCACAACTTCAAACCCCACTCCTCAAAGTCTCGTTAACGCCCGCTTTTCTACTTTCTTTTTTCCTTTTTCCTAAGACATCCAGTTGACATCCAGTTGACATCTAGTTGACATTTCATTGACATGACATTTACCATCAGTATGACTTCGGTGATGTCATGTTTCAATATTTTCATTGAATAAACATCTTGCACAAAACGGTCATCTCTTGTACCTACACTTTTAGGGACATTTCATCGTTGCTGATATAAAACATTGATTGCTTATTAAACAATTTTTAAAGACTGGCTGAATGGCAGACAATACAGTGAACACTTGTACTAAGGGAGACAATGTAGAGATTTAGCTTAACGACAGTCGACGGTTCCTATCGTTATTAGTAAACCGCTTGTTGGATGTTCATCAGCATCGACTGACTTTATCTTGTTTGGCCTTTCGCCCTGTGTTACTTGAGTTCGCTATTTGAAAGTTACCTCCGATTGACTTATCAGCATAAGACAGCGTGGAAGCGCCTAACACTTGTAGCATAAAGATTTTTTAATTATTTAGTTGGCATCTGTAATCTTTGAATATAACATTCTTGACATTGTTTAGTTAGTCTATTTCAAATCTATTCCAATGTTCCTCTTTCCTGTATCGCCCACTCCCAAATTTCACCAAATCGATTTTCCTCCTTTTGCTATGTTATTGTAGTTTATTACTTGAAGACTGTAGGCCGGATCTTACAAGTCGCAATGTACACAAAGAGTAGATAACTCATGAAAATCCTCAATGCCTTCAAATGGTTACTATTATCAACAGTGGCTTAGTGGCTCCTTCTGTCTCGCGAGATAATGGAAGCACTAAGAGAACTCTTCAGGACGTACTCCCATAGTTCATAACTTGCTCATTTGACTAAACTTTTTTTCTGAACTTTGCCGGTGTGACCAATGAAATGTTAGATAACAAGTCCGACCTCATTGGTTGTGTCTGCAGGGATCACAGATTATGTCTTGAATAAGGGCGCAGCGACGAAGTGGGAATACAAACTGATTACCATCAGACAACTTTGACTTTTGCATCCGATGTATGTCATAGTGGGGTCTTCGAAGCCTCGTAATGCTGTGAGAAAACAGTGTATGACAAACAAGGCAGAAAACATAATGTAGGATTGTACACTCCCCGCCCCATCTTGTATTTGTCTGTGGGTAGCGCATCCTAAACTGATAGCATTGATCCTGTCTAGTGGCCCCAGAAGGACACGTTTTGGACATGTAACAAATGGGTTCCCAGAACACTATCCTATGTTGTGGTTTTCCTTCACTTTGTCCGCCATGTTGTTTCTCTCCTGTAATTGAAAGCACGTGACATTTTCTTGCAGAGCTCTTGTGGACCAGATTACGTGTCGATAGACTTAGTGAGAGAGTCAACGGAGAAGTTGTAACCTTTCGACTCGTGACGTGCAGAAATGTGTTGTTGTTTTGAAACTGCTGTTGAAATGTTGTTTCTTTTCAAGTATTCGATTTTTATCTTGTTTGTTTTTTTTTTATTTTCTATCTATACAGTGTAGTGTAGTAGCTGAGTTTAAGAAGATATTGTTTTATTGACTGTATAGTCCCTGCCTTCGCAAATTAGCAAATTGTCTCTCTCTTTTTCTCTCTCATTCTCTCCCTCGCTATTTCCCTCTCTATTTCTCTCTCACTCTTTTTCTCTCTCACTCTCTCTCTCACTCTTTCTCTCTCTCACCCTATCTCTTTCTTTCTCTCTCTCTCTCTTACTCTTTCTCTCTCTCACCCTATCTCTCTCTTTCTCTCTCTCTCTCGTTTTTTCTCTCTTATTCTTTCTCGTTCTCTCATTATTTCTCTCGCTCTTTTTCTCTCTTTTTCTTTCTTTCTCTCTAATTCTATCTAATTCTCTCTCTTTCTGTTTCATTTTCTCTCTCTCTCTCATTATTTTCCTATATTTTTCTTTCTCTTTCTGTTTGACGCTTTCTTCCCCTCCTGTCTTCCCCTCTTCTTACTTTCTCTTTCTCTTTCTCTCGTTCTTTATTCGCCTCTCTGTCTCTCATTGTAACCCTCTGTTCTCAGCCTCAACAAGTTTCCTATAGGTCAATGACACAATAATACAACTGAGTCAAAAAGGTCTTGTGCACCATTACATTTAGATCATTTCGGCCAACAACCTTGGCGTTGTGCTCGTGCAGTCTTACGAAACAGGAAGTCACGTTGTAAGTGTATCTAGACTGTCTATACGACTTTGACTTGTGTTCAATATTTACTGGGTACTGTTGATGAGCAGCCTATGTAAACTATAAGCGTCAGCCTGAACACAAGATTGAAGATTCTGTGACAGTCACCCAATAAAATAAATGCCGCTGAATTAAGTTTTACTGCCTCTAAATCAGTGGTCTTCAACGGGGGCGATATCGCCCCCTAGGGGGCGTTTTCGAGATTTTGGGGGGCGCTGAGAGCCAAAGGGGCGGTAGGGGGGCGCTGGGCACAAAATGGGGCAGTAAGGGGGCGCTGGGCATAAAGGCGGAAAGAAGAAACTAAAGGTGCTCTGAAACAAAACAAATTTTAAAATTCTTCAACATTAAACTAAATATAGACAAATTATAGTTAACTTGCTTCTAATTTAAGAATAGGAACAGCGTTAGAAATTGAGTTCGGGAATCCCATTTTCTATTTTTAAATTCTTACAGTTTTGCTATGATTGAAGAGTATTTATTGTCCATGGATCTCGCGCATATAAACGTTTAAGATTTGATAAACAAAGTAGGTAATACGCCTTTTAGGTTATAGTTTATTTTATCTACATATGTTAATATATTGATATGTAAATGTTAATTGCAAAAAAACATTACAGGTAACATTTAATAGAATAATTTAACTTTTTAAAAACAAAAAACATTGATAAAATGTTACGAAAACTCACTGGTATGTCATGTAATATCTCCTTGAGATTTAGGGAATTGCCACTAAAAAAAAAGTAAGTTCTACTTTGATGGCATTTTCAGATGAGGTTATGAAACCAAGTCGGCTTCACGAACATATAGCGATATCCAAAAATTATTTAAGAATACTCATGAACAATTATAAAAATCTACAATTAAAACAATATTAAAAACAAAAAACAGCAAAGCAGGATATGTTTTAGTGGCTTCTTAGAAAAATGCATAGCTTTTTAAAAATTCTTATGATAAATTGAAAAATTGATTAAAACTAAATTTATTTTAAAACATGTGTATCACAAAAATACTTTTTTTTCTGTTAGAGATGAAATATTATTTCAAAATTGTCTCGTTATGTAGCTTATGAGGACATATAGGAAACCATCAGTGGTTGGACGCTACAATGACTTCATAGGTAATATAGAATAAAGAACAAATCTTTTCACTATTCACATTGTGAGTTATGATACACAAGAAAAGTTTGGCCCGCAATTTCATTTCTATTTGAATCTAATTATAAAACTGTAAATAAAATACAAACCCATGCCGAAAATAAGCGCATCCTTCAACAGTTTTATGAAACAAATAATAAAAAAGGTGTTAGACTCTTGTTGTAAACTGAAGTTCGCTGGATTTCGAAAGGGGTTTGTTAATGGTTATGGCTCGTTTTTTAAGCTCTTAAATAATTTTTTTTTTTGAGAAACGGGAAGATTCAACGATTGGCGATGACTTAAAGCAGGCTAAAAAACATTGTTTTACATGGTAGGCATCTAACACAAATGAATGAAGCGAACCTCCGACTGCTAGGAAAGAGATTGACTTTTATTGATAATATCATTTTCTCTTTTATCGAGATATTAAATCTATTTTAAAGAGTTTTACAATCTCACATAACTTGTTTGTTGACAAATGAATTACTGCCCAAGGACACCGATATCTATGCAATTCACATAACAATGCTCTATGAAGAAATTAAGATTCGCTTCTAAAATAAAAGAAAAATATATAAATGACAATTATTAAACATCTGTTACATTCGTTCAAATTGATTTGAATGAAAAAATTAATTTACAAAATCATATCTTCAGTAAAAAAGAATGTAAACATAGGAGGCACACAGTGGCGTAGCTAGGGTGGGGGGAAATTTGAAAATCCCCCGGGCCCCCATTTAAAAGGGGGGGGGAAATTATTGCTTTTTTAATTAATTAAATTAAATATTACGTAAAATGCATCGGCCTCCAAAGATGTCAAGCCCCCTGGCCCCCAAACGATGGAAATTCCTAGCTTCGCCCCTAGAGGCACAACATAGATGTGGCTGCATTTAAATGTTTCAGTAAAATTCCAAACTTTGGTCGAAAATGGAATTATGTTTTAGCTATTCCATCAACATACATGGTTAACCTAGATTTAGTGCGTAACAAAGTTAATGAATAAGCAAAGAAATAGACTGGATGTAGCAAATAGAGGAGACCTTCGCCTTGCCTTGGCTAATTTAAAGCTTGAAATTTCTAATATTGTCAGACTAAGGAGGCACAAGGTTACCATTAGCTTAATTTCATTTTGTAGTGAATTCAGCAATAATAATATGTATATTAAAAATTAAAACTAAATTTACAATTAAACCTAAAAACAGTAGGCCCTAATATTCAAAATTTCTAATGGAGACTATTCTTAGGATTTGAAAGAAAGTCTTTACAATTAATTTTTGTGTGTAATCACTGCAAATTATTTGACATAATTTTTGCATAATGATAATATTGGCTGTTTTTGCCTTTTATTCTGAAGATTACGGCTGAGTCCAGTGTTTCACATAACTACGGAAACCCAACTGCGACCTACATATTTTCCCGAATTTTATGCAGACAAAGCCGTTGTATGCTGGCTTTTCTTTGAGCATCAAATGTTTGTCCCGCAGTTTTTGTAAGAGCTCTCGAACTGTTTCTCTCAGAGGCTATCTGCTGCCAGGTACTTTCCTCTATGCCAATGAGAGCGAAATGGCGCCTGAATAAATCTTTATAGCGCTCACGGGGTAGAGGGGCTCCTCAAAGCTCGTCAGTTATAGGCCAAGGAGTTCACAACAATCAGCTTTGGCATGCGGTCGTCTCTCAAGCGGGATAAGTGTTATTGACAGCATAAAAATTAATAAATAGATAATATTTTGTTCAAATTTGCCTTCTCACGCTTCTTTATAACTGTTTTTCTTTGAGGGGGGCGCTGGCGGATTTTTTTAAAGAAAAAATACGAAAAGGGGGCGGTAGGTCAAAAAAGGTTGAAGACCACTGCTCTAAATCATTGCTTGCGATCGAGCTCCAGTTTGGTGTGAAGCAATACAAAACGTGAACAAGATTTAATCATGAAATAAAGAGACAGCACAATGCAAGTGTGTTAGAGCAATACGTTAAAGATGAGAAGTGACTTCTACATGTGGTCACTAAGTACAGGAATAGTTATGTACATGACAAACCAAGAACTAATACATATGATTTTTTTTTATCTGAAGGTATTTATCTGAAAAACAATCTATTTCGATGACACAACACTTCTCTATCTCTCTCTCTCTCTCTCTCTCTCTCTCTCTCTATCTCGCTCTCTCTCTCTCTATCTCGCTCTCTCTTTCTCTATCTCGCTCTCTCTCTCTCTCTCTCTCTCTCTCTCTCTGTTGGTATGTGTATATTGTTGTAACAGTGTTGGGGGAAACCCTTACAGCTGATGTGTGTGTGTGATTCAGACGAACGACCCAGGTCAACGTTTGTCAATGGACCAGAGTAAATGTTTTACATGTTTCCGATGTTCCTTCAGATTTGAAGATCTACTTCCTAGCCCAAACCTCCCGCAGGACGACGGGAAATAGCAGCGGAAGGGTTTGAACCCGAGACTATCGAGACGACCGAATGACAGTCCAGCGCGCATACCGCAAGACCTGGCAGCCAGTGTGTAAAGCAGTCCAGTACAACACAGCGAGGAGACCGGAACTGTTAGTCGGCCGTGAAGTCCGGGCTGGAGTGAGTCCTCGAATGAAACGTACTAGTCCAGGAAGAGATAGAGAGACAGTAGAGTTTAGTACGGCAGTAGGAGAGAGAATGGTAACAAGATGATAAATAGATAGATAGATAGCGATAGATAGATAGATAGATAGATAGCGATAGATAGATAGATAGATAGATAGATAGATAGATAGATAGATAGATAGCGATAGATAGATAGATAGATAGATAGATAGATAGATAGATAGATAGATAGATAGATAGCGATAGATAGATAGATAGATAGCGATAGATAGATAGATAGATAGATATATAGATAGATAGATAGATAGATAGATAGATAGATAGATAGATAGATAGATAGATAGATAGATAGATAGATAGATATTCTTTTTATATTTGTTTATGCCCCCCCCCCCCCCGTTAAATACTCACTCATTAAAAGTGACACTGATCTTAATGAATACAAATGTTAGAGTGACGATTGTGTTGAGCTCACTAGTGCTAATTCGTTCAGCAAGTTATACTTTTGTTTGTTTGGTTGGTTGGTTGCATTCTCAGCATGAAAATCACGTGTTAAAAAAACCACGTGTGTGCTGCCAACTTAATCAATAAACTGTCCCAGAGACAATTACGGGCTGTAATGTGATTTCATTTTTATTATGCTCTCAGAAATTAACAATGTTTTAAAAAATGTGTTGGTAACGCTAGCTAATTACGTCTGTGAATTGATTTGGTTCTGAAAACAGTGGAAGTCATTTACATAAGACGTCAACTGAGAGCTTAAATCACCGGTTCTCAATGTGTTGACACTACGCCACGCGGCGCGGCGACTTTCTCAAAAAGCGTTTGGAAATGTTTGGGTATTACGTATCGGCTAAAGGGGGGGGGGGGGAGGGGGTATACACATTGATTACAAGGGGGAGGGGATCTTAAGATTTGTTACCTAACGAAAAAAATTCAAATGAAATAACAAACATTATTTATCTCGTGTTTATGTTTGCAATGTTATCACAGTGCTTTGAGCCTACAACATGTTTGTTGACAGCGTGGCACACATTAGAATATTATTATTAATAGGCACACAGTGGTCTCTTGACTTTCGTGGGTCCAATTTTGGAGGAAGGGCAATACCACGAGTTTTCAAAATATCACGCTTGTTTTTTTTAACATCCGGGTTTTTTCCGGCGGCCGCCCGATGTATATTTACAGTACTAGGGATCAAAAACTGCATACATCTACGAAGTACCATAAGAGGTCGAGACTTTCTCCATTAATTTAAAAATACAATAATGAAATACATACTTAAATAATATGTACTTGAATATGTACCTAAATATGTATATAAATATGTACAATACTCTAACAGGTACTTAAATATGTACTTATATATGTACTTACATATGTACTTTACTTTAATATGTACTTTCATTTGTACTTAAATATGTATTTACTTATGTACTTTACTTTAATATGTAGTTAAATATGTACTTAAATAGGTACTATGTATAAAAGTCATGTTCCAGAAGTCACCCAATGAAACATACTCAGCCCCAAGGATCACCGTAAACGGACAGCCCCTTAACGTGGTAGACCACTTCACAAATCTGGGTAGTAGTGTCAAATGACGCCTCACTTTCAAGGGAAGTTGATAACCTTCTGGCCAGGGCCAGTAGCGCTTTTGGACGCCTTCAAACGAGAATTTGGCGGAACAAATCGCTCCGCCTGCCTACAAAAATCAATGTCTACCAGGCGGTGGTTCTCTCAACCCTTCTATATGGCTCTGAGACATGGACACTATACAGAAAACAACTAAGACTCCTTGAGCGCTTCCGCAAAAGATGCTTGCGCTCCATCATGGACATACGGTGGCAAGACCGCACTACAAACAGCGATGTCCTTGTGAACGCCGGTATGGACAGATAGAGGGACTCCTTATGGTCCGACAGTTGCGCTGGGTAGGGCACGTATCCTGTATGGGGGACGAACGTAGGCAAAAGGCAGTCTTGTTTGGTGAGCTAAAAGGTGGTAGACATAACAGAGGCGCCCCACGGAAACGCTTCAAAGACCAGCTTAGGCGTCATTTTTCTTGGCTGACATAGAAGAGAGCACCTGGTTGCATGCGGCCTCAGAACGAGACATTTGAAGGTCACTCACGAAGGCCCTGGGATACACCTTTGAGACCAAAAGAAAACCTGCTGCCGAGGAAAAACGCAGACGGCGAAAAGAAAATCTAAATCGACCACCTGCGGACAATTGTTATGCTTGCCCTGGATGTGGCAAAATATGTAGGTCACAGCTGGGGCTGCTCAGCCAAGGGGAATACTGCATTCCTCATAAATCTTCGGACTCGAAGACAAGCCTTATATAAATATGTACTTTAATATGTACCTAAATATGTACTTAAATATGTACTAACATAAGTACTTAAATATGTTTTTACATAAGTACACTACTTTAATATGTACTTATGTACTTTACTTTTATATATGTACTTTACTTTAATATGTACTTATAGGCGTGACATATTAATCAGACGTTCCTATTCTACATTATTTACATTCACCATTGGACAATGAAGAATTGTTTCCCTTCAATATAATGGCGCCATAGGAAAGCTCTATTGTGACAATCAATTCGTGGCTTGGAACCTACTAGAGCAGTAAACGCCTACCTGTTTCTTAAGGACACGATTTAGACTTGATAAGGCCCTAAGCTATTTAACATATGGGGGGGGGGGGGGAGGGCTTGTAATCAACGTAAGACAATTTTTTTCTGTTCTCTTTCTTCCAAATGCTTGCAACCAACCCAGGCCTGGCAAGTGGGGTCGGGGGGCCCCAAGCAATCATTTATGTTGTCTATACGTAAATCCATCAATGCCTGTTTGAATGTCTCTGGTGAAAACGCGAAATGAATCATTAAATACTGCCGATTCATACAATGTATACTATAACAAAACAAAAAGAGGCAGGGAACTGATAACGTGTCCCGCCATTAAGTATTATGTGTAGAATGTAATTTCTAAGTTAGTCTGACATTTTGGTCATTATTAACATATGGCCTACATAAGACTGATACAAGTACTACAAACGTTATAGGCAGGGCCGGCCTTGCAAATTGCGAGGCCCAATTAAATGGATGCTTGCGGGACCCCTTTTCTAAGCTTTGTTTTTACAATAACAACTGTTACTATTAATGACATCAAAGGCTCAAATGCTATAGGTGCCAGTGGTTTAAAGTTACGTCCATAGTATAATACACTAATTTTTTTAATCTTTCAAGTCCTACGTCTTTAAAAGCCTATGTCAAGAACCATGACTGATAGTGATATTCTAAATGTAAAATGCAGGGTCCCTACCATAAATATATTTTTTTCCTAATCTAATTTTTTTTTAGTACCGAATTGGGTTCCTTTAAATTAGAAGACATTCCCTTTATTATGAAGACATTAAAACTCTATTGGGGAATTAAAACCAGCGGTTTTGTTAAACATGGCCTAGATCCATAAAATACTATAGCTTTAATAGAGTGGGACAACTTAATTTTTTACAACAGTCATAAGTTTGTTTTAGGGCTACAATACATACACTACGGTCTAAGTTGGTACCCAAGGAACATTCCTGCCAAGTTTTATCAAGATTGGTCAAGCGGTTTTGATTTCTATAAGTCACATACATACATACATACATACATACATACATACATACATACGCCATACTTTATACTTTATAGTATATATATATATAAGTTTGTAAAAAGAAATAGAACTCAGTCACAACAATAGAGAATGAAATGAGAGACTTATTGTTTCTCACTTGACACAGGTCTGAGGATAGCAGAGAAATCGTACAGCAATACAATAGTTCTAGATCAGTAACGCCCAAACTACGGCCCGCGGGCAATATTCGGCCTGTGTCATGGCACTATTCGCCACTGAAGCCTCTGAGGCTTGGTTCATAGGGCTTGACCAATTTTTCATATAAATTTTATAAAATTGCGACCCGCAATACGCATGTCCGAAACTTCTATGTCCCCACATCGACAAATGCTAGATATAGCATAGAGCCTTGTAATAATTTGCATTTATAAACTTTGTTTTCGAGTTTATTAAAAGCAAGTGAAATTCCTTGTAAAAGTGTTTCACTAACTACATTACAGTCTACCGAATAAAAAGAAATGTTTGTTTTTTTTACTTTTGCGTGTTAAAAAATGTCAGCACAATGGCACTGGAAACCCAGCTTCTAGGTTTTTCTAAAGGCAAGTTCTCTTTGGCTGGGGGGTGGGGGGTGGACAGTACAGAGTTTATCCAAGACTTGATTCAATAGTTTGAACAGGAATCTTTTGTTACCGAATAGCAGGGAGACAGCCATGAAAGACATGACTTATTTAAATCTACATAGAGTCTCGCAATTGGAAGTTTTAACTCTTTCTCTTCTAATCGTTGATACCATCGTTTATTTGACCTCATTAAATTAAATTAATGTTTAATTTTATAAACATGACTTTGTGTTATATATAAAAAGAGCATGTATTTTTCTTTAATTCTATAGCAAATACATTTTCTGATAACAAACAAAAAAAGCTATTAAAGCTTAATCATAACAAGGTAGTGAAATAGTAATGAGCAAAATGAAGCATTCCTTCGAAGCGTGTAAAAATAATTACAGAGAGAAAGAGTTAAACCATGACAACGAAATATTCAAGTCTGTGTCTGTGTGCATGCGCGTGTGTGTGTCTTTTTTACGACCAAAATGAACTAAGTAAAGCGACTATTTTTAAAAGGACAAAAAGTTAAACACTTGTATTTGTTTATAAATGTTGATAATTAAAATGACCTTTCGAAGATTTGAAATACCACAACATTATAATATCACATCTTTAATTTGTCAAATCTCAAGTTACACACAGATAGATTAGTTTACAAGTTAGCCTCATCACTGTCACTTTAAATTTTTCCAAAGGGTTAAATGAGACTTATTAGACTGATGTAGGTCTAGTTATAAACTATATCATCCACTGGGTTAAACGAAGCTTATTAGACTGATGTAGGCCCTAGTTATAAACTATATAATTTACTGGGTTAAATGAGACTTTTTAGACTGATGTAGGCCCTAGTTATAAACTATATCATTCACTGGGTTAAATGAGACTTATTAGACTGATGTAGGCCCTAGTTATAAACTATATCATTCACTGGGTTAAATGAAATTTATTAGACTGATGTATGCCCTAGTTATAAACTATATCATTTACTGGGTTAAATGAGACTTATTAGACTGATGTAGGCCCTAGTTATAAACTATATCATTCACTGGGTTAAATGAGATTTATTAGACTGATGTAGGCCCTAGTTGTCATTCACCGCTCAATTACATTTATACATTACAGGTGCACCACTGAAATGCAAATTAAAGACAAGCAAATAGAAATGCAATCCTTAAATTTAAAAAAAAAAAAAAAAAAAAAAAAAAAAAAAAAAAAAAAAAGCTTTTCTAACGGAAAGAACTGCACACTTACAACCATATATCTCAATAATGTAGATGTTATTTCCTTTATTCGATATCAAACAACATAATTAATTACCAATTGACTAATTGGTTAATTTTTAGTGGCTCCCAAAAGGGGGAAAAGACGCTATTAGTTTTGTGTGGAATGTCTGTTGGTCGTTCCGTCCGTCCCGTTTAGATCTCGTAAACTAGAAAAGATAGTGAAAATCTGACACTATAATTTTTTAGACCATTCAAAGTTCTGATGCAACGGCTAGTTTTTTTCTTTTCTGAAAGCGAAAAATTTAATTTTTTAAATCACTTATGCAAGCATTTTTTCCATAAAAATACCCCAGTTTTAGCGGTATCTGTGAATAGTGAAAGACTGATTTCCCTTGTTGGTATCAAACAAAACAAGAAAATATGTGTTTAAATACTTTAAAAAAAAATAAAGTTTATATAGTATCAATTAGTTTGGATGAGTCATGCAATTAAATTTGTAATATATCTAGACTAACAAGAAAAAGCATAAAATAAAATAAAAAAAAAGGGGGGACGACGTGAAACTTATGGCACAAGTCTTCTCAGGCATCTCAGGCCAACACGGTCACCACTTCTCAGGTATCTCAGGCCAACACGGTCACCACTTCTCAGGTATCTCAGGCCAACACGGTCACCACTTCTCAGGCATCTCAGGCCAACACGGTCACCACTTCTCAGCCATCTCAGGCCAACACGGTCACCACTTCTCAGCCATCTCAGTCCAACACGGTCACCACTTCTCAGCCATCTCAGGCCAACACGGTCACCACTTCTCAGCCATCTCAGGCCAACACGGTCACCACTTCTCAGGCATCTCAGGCCAACACGGTCACCACTTCTCAGGCATCTCAGGCCAACACGGTCACCACTTCTCAGGCATCTCAGGCCAACACGGTCACCACTTCTCAGCCATCTCAGGCCAACACGGTCACCACTTCTCAGCCATCTCAGGCCAACACGGTCACCACTTCTCAGGCATCTCAGGCCAACACGGTCACCACTTCTCAGGCATCTCAGGCCAACACGGTCACCACTTCTCAGCCATCTCAGGCCAACACGGTCACCACTTCTCAGCCATCTCAGGCCAACACGGTCACCACTTCTTAGGCATCTCAGGCCAACACGGTCACCACTTCTCAGGCATCTCAGGCCAACACGGTCACCACTTCTCAGCCATCTCAGGCCAACACGGTCACCACTTCTCAGCCATCTCAGTCCAACACGGTCACCACTTCTCAGCCATCTCAGGCCAACACGGTCACCACTTCTCAGCCATCTCAGGCCAACACGGTCACCACTTCTCAGGCATCTCAGGCCAACACGGTCACCACTTCTCAGGCATCTCAGGCCAACACGGTCACCACTTCTCAGGTATCTCAAGCCAACACGGTCACCACTTCTCAGCCATCTCAGGCCAACACGGTCACCACTTCTCAGGCATCTCAGGCCAACACGGTCACCACTTCTCAGGCATCTCAGGCCAACACGGTCACCACTTCTCAGGCATCTCAGGCCAACACGGTCACCACTTCTCAGCCATCTCAGGCCAACACGGTCACCACTTCTCAGCCATCTCAGGCCAACACGGTCACCACTTCTCAGGCATCTCAGGCCAACACGGTCACCACTTCTCAGGCATCACAGGCCAACACGGTCATCACTTGTCAGCCATCTCAGGCCAACACGGTCACCACTTCTCAGCCATCTCAGGCCAACACGGTCACCACTTCTCAGGCATCTCAGGCCAACACGGTCACCACTTCTCAGGCATCTCAGGCCAACACGGTCACCACTTCTCAGGCATCTCAGGCCAACACGGTCACCACTTCTCAGCCATCTCAGGCCAACACGGTCACCACTTCTCAGGCATCTCAGGCCAACACGGTCACCACTTCTCAGGCATCTCAGGCCAACACGGTCACCACTTCTCAGCCATCTCAGGCCAACACGGTCACCACTTCTCAGCCATCTCAGGCCAACACGGTCACCACTTCTTAGGCATCTCAGGCCAACACGGTCACCACTTCTCAGGCATCTCAGGCCAACACGGTCACCACTTCTCAGCCATCTCAGGCCAACACGGTCACCACTTCTCAGCCATCTCAGTCCAACACGGTCACCACTTCTCAGCCATCTCAGGCCAACACGGTCACCACTTCTCAGCCATCTCAGGCCAACACGGTCACCACTTCTCAGGCATCTCAGGCCAACACGGTCACCACTTCTCAGGCATCTCAGGCCAACACGGTCACCACTTCTCAGGCATCTCAGGCCAACACGGTCACCACTTCTCAGGTATCTCAAGCCAACACGGTCACCACTTCTCAGCCATCTCAGGCCAACACGGTCACCACTTCTCAGGCATCTCAGGCCAACACGGTCACCACTTCTCAGCCATCTCAGGCCAACACGGTCACCACTTCTCAGGTATCTCAGGCCAACACGGTCACCACTTCTCAGGCATCTCAGGCCAACACGGTCACCACTTCTCAGGCATCTCAGGCCAACACGGTCACCACTTCTCAGGTATCTCAGGCCAACACGGTCACCACTTCTCAGGTATCTCAGGCCAACACGGTCACCACTTCTCAGGCATCTCAGGCCAACACGGTCACCACTTCTCAGGCATCTCAGGCCAACACGGTCACCACTTCTCAGCCATCTCAGGCCAACAAAATATTGATATTTATATTTTAAAAAAGCTTAATTTCTATGTTATAAATCTATCTTTGTTTTAAAAAGTTGTTGCACTCATAACTTTGTGTGTGTTAAAAAACTAGTCATATGATGGTTTCTGGAAATCTTCGCTCCTAATCTCGAAACAAAAGAGTGGTGAGTGAGACCATGGGGATTGTCGAGTCACATCATACCGTCATTTTGATGTGTATTTCCTGAAGTCATGATTTCTATCCGCCAGTTTTATTGATAAGCAGAAATATCAGGTTAAAAATGTGGACGAAATGATGTGGGTGTGTTGTTTATCTTATCTTATATAATACAGACGTTACTTCAAAAAAGAAGATGATTACGTCCTACGCGTCATGCATTTAGTCATGCATTTTAACCAATGACTTAAATTCTGCCAAGTCACTGGTTTTCCTGGCTAGCTCAGACAACCCATTGATCCATGCTCTAATAGCACTAGGGAAGAAGGAGTATTTGTAAAAATTTGTCCTAGCATATGGGATGAGGAATGTGCCTTTATCTTTGTGTCTTTCAGAGTATTTTATTAAATTTTGTTTTTGTATTTGAAGATTATGGTTCAGTGTTTTATGTATGATTGCTACTTTACTTTTAAGTCTTCTGTGCTGAAGGCTTTCTAAATTTAGTGATTTTACTAAAGGTGTTACTCTAGTCAAATGTGAATATTCGTTTATTATGAATCTCACTGCTCTATTTTGTGTCTGTTCTAGTTTCTTAATGTTTTCTTGAGTTGAGGGGTCCCAAACGGAGGATGCATATTCTATTATTGGCCTAACCAAGGTTAAATAACATTTTAGTTTTATGTTCTTTTTTGATTTATAGAAATTTCTTTTAATAAATCCTAATGCTTTCTTTGATTTTTTTTATAGTTTCATCAATATGTGGATTCCATGACAGTTTTTCATTTATTATAACACCTAGGTATTTTGCGTTTTTAGTCTGTGTTACTGGTTTGCCATGAATTAGATAAGTGGAATTAATTTGTTTTAGGTTTTTTTTTGTTACTCTTAACAACTGACATTTTTCTGGGTGGAAAGACATGCTCCAATTTGATTCCCATTTCTGTAATTCATCTAATTCTCTTTGTAAAATATATGTGTCTTGTGTTGTTTTTATTGTTCTATATATTATGCAATCATCTGCAAATAATCTAACTTTTGTTCCTGAAGTAATGCAATTTGGTAAATCATTTCTGTAAATTAAAAATAGTAGTGGACCCAAGACTGTTCCTTGAGGTACACCTGAGTTTACTGTTATCTGTGTTGATATAGAGCCATTTATTATTACAGTTTGTTCTCTCCCTATCAGAAAATCTTTAATCCACTGATGCAGTGGACCATTAATGCCGAAATATTTTATTTTTTTAAGCAAACTATGGTGGTGAACTTTGTCAAAAGCCTTAGAAAAATCTAGTAAGATAGCATCTATTTATTCACTATTATCTAAACCTTTTGAAAAATCATCAATTAGTCCTATTAGTTGTGTTTCTCATGATCTATATTTCTTAAAGTAACGCTGGTATGGGGTGAGGACATTATGTTTGTCTAAGTGGTTTATGATGTTGCTACATATTATGTGTTCTAGGATTTTACATGTGATACTGGTAAGTGATACTGGTCTGTAGTTTCCTGGGTCAGGTTTTTCTCCTTTTTTAAATAGGGGGGTGACATTAGCTTTTTTCCAGTCCTTTGGTACTCTGCCCTGGTTAAGCGATGCCTGAAAGAGTATTTTGAACACTGGGGCTAGCTCATTGCTAAGTAATCTAGCTGGAATACCATCAGGTCCAGACGCTTTATTTGGTTTGGTGTTGGCTAATAGTTTTTGAATTCCATTTTCTTGTACTACTATATCTTCTATGTTGTCTACTTGGTTCAAATTAAGTAATATGTCTTTGTCTCCTGGGGCTGAGAATGCTGATGCAAAGTATTTGTTTAGGATGTTTGCTTTAGTTTCATTATCATTATGTATTATGTTCATCTTTTAATGGCGCTATGCCTGTTGTTTCCATTTTCTTAGACTTAATGTATGACCATAGTTTTTTGTTGTTATCTTTAGATATTACATTGTTTATGTATTCACTCTGCAGCTGTCTGCTTACTTTTTGGGTTAAGTGTTTAATTTTAATATACTTTTTGTAAACTCTTTTTTAAATTTTCTATATAGGTTTTCCTTCTGTTTACAAAGCTTCTTTAGTCTGTTATTAAACCAGCATTTATTTATTTTGTTTCATGTGTGTCTAGTTGGTATATGATTTTCTATAATGCTTTTAAGATGGTTTTTAATGAAATTCCAGAGGTCATCGACTGGTTGGTTAATGTCTTTTTCTAATAAGAATGTTTGTTGAAAGTTGAATGTAGCTTGGTGTAGTTGTGTTAGGTTACATTTATTCCAGAGTAAGATTTTTCTTTTGGGTTTTGTATTGGCTACTGCTTTTATCTGACTGTGTATTTTTATGATCTCATGGTCTGATAGACCAGGGATAATATCATAATCAACTACTAATCCAGGTCTGTTGGTTAAGAAGAGATCTAATGTGCTGTTTAATCTAGTTGGCTTTTTAATGATTTGATCTAAACTTAGGTTGTGTAAAGTTTCTATGAAAAGCTCATGTATGTCCTGTTGGGTCTGTGTGCTGGTGTCATGTCACGTGCAGTCATTTGGAATCTGTTCCCACTGTCTGTCTTAGCCTGCCAGGCCGTCACGTGACTCCTTTGGAGATGGCGTTCAGCTGATAAACTCTTCTATGTGATGGACATATTAGGGTGGAATCTTTGGCTCTGTTTTTTATTTTCCTTTTCTTTTGTGTGTTTATGCATGGTGGGATTGGTGTTGTCAATTCCTTATGCTTTACAATTGGTCTTGTCTTTATACTTACTTGTTGCCTGTTTTTGCCGCTTACACCTCAGTGAATGTCCATTAAATGTGGAGCTTAAGCCTTATTATGACCTTTGACTGAAGGACAGGATTTGACCCACAGGCCAGGAATGACAGATGGCTATTTACCAATCCGTCTGTTCCTAAGTTCTCCCCCCCCCCATGATCCGTTTTTTTTTGTCGGCTCCATAAGCCACCTCCTGGGTTCCCCTATCCTAGCGAGGCTGGAGGCCTAGACACAAGTGGCTCCTACGTGTTTCTATACTGTACCGCCTCTACCCGTGAGAAAGGAATCACCACAGCTTATGGCCCTCGCAAGGAACGGCTTGGTGATGGGACGAGTTAGCAAGCCTTTCTTTCATCCTTACCACGTGCAATGCTTGTTCACTAGAAAGTTCAGTGGAAGCCCACTGGTGGCCATTTTCAAACCTAGTTTCCCTGCATCTCCTAACAGACGCTTTCATGGGGGTGTCATAATGAGCCCTGGCAGCGTACACCAGATGATTTTGTTGCAATGATCACTGTCTCAATCACTGTGTCTAACCCTACATCAAATTATCTCTTTCGAGTCTTCTCTCGGTAGCATTTGTAACGCTTATATTTTGCTCAGCGACTATCCGAAAGTCTTCGTAGTCTAGATATGAATCAACGCTACATTCATTTCGAACATAATGAACTGTGTCTTTTTTTATAACAGTTTTTGTTTCAACACTAGATATCAAAGTATTTCATAATGAGTCCAATGTTTTTAAATTATGAATACTGCTAAAGGGACACCTTATTCAGAAAAAAATGCTGAAAAATGTTTAACTGAATAAGAAAGAAAAAAATCTCAAAGATATTCGTAATTTATTTCATTGAGAGTCTCTGTTGTAGAGATTTCATTTCTGATCAATTCTTATTTCTCAACTATTGTTTGCTGGACAGAAATATTAATAATAATAATAATAATAATAACCCCATTGTTATATCAACCGAGGGGATAATAACAACTGACCTCACAGACACCTTCAAGGCCCTTAACATTCCTAGGAACATCTTCGTTGCCTGTCAGAGGGCGGTACTGCTGCAGACCTGCCACAACAGCAGAAAATTCCTCAGTAGAAACTGTTAAAGGGACTACGATGAATTTTGTTTCTCTTTAGCGAAACTCGACCCTGGCAGCGCCAGAGAATGACTACTCGTTCATTTCTAACATAATAATAATAATAATAATCTTTATTGTCCGTAAGGAAATCTGTCTTACAATTTGTGCATTACACCAAACAAAAAATTATAACTATAAAAAATGTACATGCACACCAGACTCACTCATAATTTACATGTGACAAAGTTTAGATCAAATTGTTTCTATTTAATGATTTGATAGCCAGGGGAACAAATGAGAGTTTGTGTCTGTTTGTCTTTGCTATCGGTGTCTTGTAGCTCTTTTGTGATGGTGAAATCACAAAATCCTGATCCAAGGGGTGATTTTTTTATTTCTGGAATCATTTTAGCTTTTTTTATGGATGCTTGTCTCAAACAGCTGCCCAAATGGTTTTTTTTTTTTTGCCAGCAGCTGTATAAGTGAATATATGCAGTGCTGGACTTGTGGGTAAGAGATTGGGGTAATCGAACATGTCCATAAGGTTGCAGGGGCCTCGTGATTGTTCTCTCCGGTAAGAAATACAGCCTTGCGACAGTAAAACGATATAAGAAGCCAGAGTGTTTAGGCCTTAGTGTGTTATGTCCCTTCAGAGTGGAACCTCAAAGCATCACATGATCTACACTTCGTAACAATGTCACTTCTATTACCAGCTTGTTCAAGACCTAACATTGAAAGATTCCCGGCACGCAGTCCAATGAAGAGATGCCTTAAGTATTTCGTCCTTTATGGACACGCTCAAAAGAAATACTACACGGGATTCTCTGATCAGCAGTAAAGAGACCCACGATACGAAATAAACTAAATAAAAGAAACAAAACAATTCTCCATGGCAACAATGAAGTTATAAAGTACTCTAAAACAGAGTTTCTAAAAATTTTTAACCCTGGGACCCCTTTACATAATCAAAATTTGCCCACAGACCCATAAGTGAAAAAAAGCTACATAAAATTTGTCAAAGGATAGTAAGTAATAGACATATCAAACAGCAAAGAGGGGCGATGTATTAAAATTATCCAATGGGATAAACTGGCTTTTAACGAAAAAGTTATTTTAATTGTATATAATTTCCATATTTCTGCGGACCATGTACGGTCGTCTCGCGGACCCTTTGGAATCCGCACCACAGTTTGAGAACCACTGCTCTGAAAGATGTAGAACAGACTTATCACCTTTGACGGGTCCTGGTCCCGAAGGACTGTTTTTGTTGTTCTGTGGATTGCGAGGTGGCGCATTATTCCAAAGTGCAGTGGAATTTCAGAGTGACACCCACACAAGGTAATTCCGTTAGCAGTTAAACAGATGAAGAACTAGATGGAATAATTCATTGTTCAAGAGACCAAAAACAAAGCAACGAAATGGGTAAGGGAATTAACCATTGTCGAACAAACTCTGTCCCGCTGCTTATTGTAGGTAACAAATCTAATAGGCACCCATAAAGCAGAGTTATCTTCATATTTTAATTTTTGTGAGAGAATTGCAAACTTCAAGAAGAAATACAACAAGAAGAGACAAATGTCATCTGAAAGAGAAAAAGTTGTGTAAATTGAAAGAGAAGGACGGGAGAGAGTCAGTATCATAATATAATACATGAATTTATTGATCGATTAAGATATTCTGATGATCATTTATTTTTGTCATTCCCCAAACTACCCCCCTTGCAATTTTGTCACAACGTGCATAGTTAATTGTTGGTACTTAGTCAATCAGAGTTATCTGCTCTCGGTTTACATTTTGTACTGCTGCCACTCCGGTTTACATTCTCTAAGCAATAAAGTCAGAGAGACAAAGAATAGGAAGTGATGTGGAGAAATGTAGAGCGAAAAGAAAAGAAAAAGAAGATTGGTAGAGATTTTGAAATAAATAAACAAAAAGTCAAAAAACGCTCTAAAGAAATATCACTGTTGAAAGCTAAATAATTCATTGGTCTATGCTACTTTTGCTACAAGCGACAAAATTTGGACATTTGATTCTGTAGTGACAAAATTGATCAAATCTAGCAATTCGATATTCCGTATACACCTGATACACCAAAGACTTCATTTATGAAACTATAGCGCTGAGTCTATTGGAGGACATGTTGGATTGCAAAGCATGTCTGATTGAAATCATGAATCAGACATGGTTAATCGTAGCCCTACTGGTAGCGTCAATGTGAGCCTATGAAGAAACAGTACATGATTGTTGTAGCCTATGTACATGTGAAGGTGTGTGTGTGTGTGTGTTGTCAGTTGGCTCATGGCTAAGACTAACTCTGTACTAGCTAAGTGGCCAGGTCACAGAAACTTATCTCGCATGCTGAACGTCAAGTGTACAATGTCAGCAGCAGTAACACTTCACAGTGACCACGTGACATTTAGACGTCTAGACGAGTAGCCATGCTGTCCAACTTCTTGGCTGACAACTGTCACTAGAACAACCACTTTCTAAACTTTAAAAAAAAAAGAGCAACTTTTATACCGAAAATGTTTAATTTCATGTGTCTGTCCATAAGGCCATTTTACTTGGAAGTCAAACAGCGGTAATTGTTATTAACAATCTTCCATCGCAATTACAAAATAATCCTTAGCTTATAATACATGTCAAGGAAGAGCTTAAGCCTAAATATAACATTTACATTCAACTTTCTAAATATAACATTTACATTCAACTTTCTAAATATAACATTTACATTCATCCCATTTCAAAATAATAAATGACAATTTAAAAATGAATGTAACAATGTCATTTAAATATATTTTAAAAAATTCCTATCTACAGTTTTGACTTCCAAACCGAGATGTCGCGAGTTTTAGGCGCGTTGAAGGCTGGGTTTTAAACTTCACTATTTTCTGGACGCCTCTGGGTTCTCCCAATTTTAATGGGTACCAGACTCATTGGGGGAAAGTAAAGGCGTTTGGTCTTTGGGCCAAAGTCCTTAGATAATTATTTCCGGGTTAATCGTAACTAAAATATTGACGTGTCTTCATCTCTTTTAATTGTTAGTTCTAGATTTTAGTAGAAATTTGATAAGACAATGATTATAGATGATTACATTTATCTCTCTTACATTGAGCCCTCAATGCTATCTTCACATTGCAAGGCTCAAAGACTTTCTCAGGGAATGAATGTTCCTACTAGTGTCACAGCTCTCTAGGCTCCTCCTTATGTCTAGTCCATAGAGCCTGATAGAGGCCTACATAAAGATGTGCATCCTAAAGTTACTTTGACTACAGTCATGTTACTGTAACACTTGAAAGAAGACTATGTTACAGAAACATTTTTACAACAGACTCGAAATAGCCATTAACTGACATAATCCCACGTTACATGTCATATCAATACATCTCAGTGTAGCAGGTAGCACTAAATAATAGCGTGAAGTTAACATCCCCCTCCTTATAGCTCCAGAGCATGCTAAACATTTCTTAGCATTCTAAATATAAAGAACTCAAAATATTTCTTAGCGTTCTAAAGCATTTCTTTGCATTCTAAATCTAGAGTACGCTAAATATTTCTTAGCGTTCTAAATCTAGAATCTAGAGCACGCTAATGTTACTGAACATTGCCACTATTACGGCCCTGTGACAGCCCACCCCTACTCGTGGCCAGACCAATAATGTCGGTCAATGCAATAAAAAATGGCATCAGATTTCCTTCATTAATTCTTGGATAGTGACTTGAATAGCTTCCGACCCTGCCCTCGCCAGATACTTCAATGAGAGAGAGAGAGTGAAAGAGAGAGAGAGAGAGAGAGAGAGAGTGAGAGAGTGAGAGAGAGAGAGAGAGAGAGAGAGAGTGAGAGAGTGAAAGAGAGAGAGAGTGAGAGAGAGAGAGTGAGAGAGTGAAAAAGAGAGAGAGAGAGAGAGAGAGTGAGAGAGAGAGTGAGAGAGTGAAAGAGAGAGAGAGTGAGAGAGAGTGAGAGAGAGAGAGAAAGAGAGATCGTCAAAATGAAATGTTTACGTCACGGATATCCAACCAAAGTGAGAAATGTCAATAGTTTTTGTTCGTTCAAAACGTTATGATCAAAATATGAACAAGTTAATCATCTGAAAAGTTCATCTAGCCTTCCTGTGGTCCTAACAAAATCAGAAATACTTTAGCGAGACCTGGTCAAGAACCACTGAGTGCTTTGTGTATGTAATCATCATGCGCTTCATTTATTCAAATAAAAATGAATTGCACAAAACAACGTGATTGTCTGATCAGAAAGAGGTCAAAGAAACATGGACTGAGACAGGTGCCTAATACCTGGTCAGAAAGAGGTCAAAGAAACATGGACTGAGACAGGTGCCTAATACCTGGTCAGAAAGAGGTCAAAGAAACATGGACTGAGACAGGTGCCTAATACCTGGTCAGAAAGAGGTCAAAGAAACATGGACTGAGACAGGTGCCTAATACCTGGTCAGAAAGAGGTCAAAGAAACATGTACTGAGACAGGTGCCTAATACCTGGTCAGAAAGAGGTCAAAGAAACATGGACTGAGACAAGTGCCTAATACCTGGTCAGAAAGAGGTCAAAGAAACATGGACTGAGACAAGTGCCTAATGCCTGGTCAGAAAGAGGTCAAAGAAACATGGACTGAGACAAGTGCCTAATACCTGGTCAGAAAGAGGTCAAAGAAACATGGACTGAGACAAGTGCCTAATGCCTGGTCAGAAAGAGGTCAAAGAAACATGTACTGAGACAGGTGCCTAATACCTGGTCAGAAAGAGGTCAAAGAAACATGTACTGAGACAAGTGCCTAATACCTGGTCAGAAAGAGGTCAAAGAAACATGTACTGAGACAGGTGCTTAATACCTGGTCAGACAGAGATCAAAGAAACATGGACTGAGACAGGTGCCTAATACCAGGAATTGAACTTACCTTTTGATGTCAGGTTTTTTAACAGCCAAAGAGAAAAGAGAAAGAGGCTGAAAAAGAGAGAGAGAGAAAGATAGAGAGAGAGAGAGATAGAGAGAGAGAGAGAGAGAAAGAGAGAGAAAGAGAGATAGAAAAAAGAAAAGAGAGATGCATAAAATGAATCAGAAAGAGATTGAAAGAAAAGGACAAAGATAATTAGGAAAGACTTTGATAAGGGTATAAAAGACCTTTCCACACAGCCCTGAAGCACCCACCTGACCACCCCCTGCCTCTATTTGATTTGATTCATTCTCACCATAACGGTACTATACTATCAACACTTGTAACCCTATCACCAAGGTAATTCGCCCAAGCTGCAAAGCTGACTTTTCACTTTAGGTTCTCTGCTTTCTAACCTTTTGCGCTAGATGTTCACCAATCACCACTGTCAACTCTGAAGATTCTATGTCTCAGTAATATGAAATGGAATGGGTGAGAGGACTTTTGCGACCATCGGCTGATCTCTAATATTGTTGTATCTCCCTTGTCATGTGTGATAACTATCGATTTGAAAACCAAAGCTAACCTTGACCTTGAATATTTCCTCGGTCGAGTTGAACGTGTTGTTGCTTTGGAAGTAAAGATGTTGATACCCCCCTCCCGCCCTCAGCAAGGCAACCCATGAAACTTAAAGTATAGGATGACCAGACCCGATCTAGTTTTGACCCCTTCACGCACCGGACAGTTGATTTGTTAGAGCAAAGCTACAAACTTGTTCCCTGAATTGACATCAAACTTGGGATTAGGTTGCAATATCTGGCCACTTTTTTTTTGGTAAATTACATGACAAAGATTACGAGGAGGGAGAGAGAGGGGGTGTGTGTGAGTGTGAGATATTGTAAGCGCATGTTTATGCCAAAAGAGAGAGAGAGAGAGAGGGGGTGGGAACACGAGACAATTGCATCGATCTAGTTTAACCCTCTAATACGGACTCAAGTTTGTTATACTAACCAGCTGATAGTTAGACACAGCTCTTAAAGCAACTAGCTGCTATTACGTACAAATGTAATGTATATACCGGAACAGCGTATACAAATCAATGTAAGTAATATACAGGGTGATTATAAAAGTTTGCGCCTCAACGATTGCACTCTATTTCAAAAATAAAAACAAAACAATGGATACCTATCTAGACACAAGTGTTGTATATAACATCAAACTGGACACAAGTGTTGTATATAACATCAAACTGGACACAAGTGTCGTATATAACATCAAACTGGACACAAGTGTTGTATATAACATCAAACTGGACACAAGTGTTGTATATAACATCAAACTGGACACAAGTGTTGTATATAACATCAAACTGGACACAAGTGTCGTATATAACATCAAACTGGACACAAGTGTTGTATATAACATCAAACTGGACACAAGTGTTGTATATAACATCAAACTGGACACAAGTGTTGTATATAACATCAAACTGGACACAAGTGTTGTATATAACATCAAACTGGACACAAGTGTTGTATATAACATCAAACTGGACACAAGTGTTGTATATAACATCAAACTGGACACAAGTGTTGTATATAACTTCAAGTTTATATTTCATGCTTTACAAGTGCTCACTACCGGTAACACGGACAACAGCAAGCCGATATGAACATTCTCCCAAACGCGCCTCAGGTAGTCCCTGTTCACAGTGTTGATAGCAGCTGTTATTCAATCTTTCATTGATAGTCCCTGTTCACAGTGTTGATAGCAGCTGTTATTCAATCTTTCATTGATAGTCCCTGTTCACAGTGTTGTGTTATTCAATCTTTCATTGATAGTCCCTGTTCACAGTGTTGATAGCAGCTGTTATTCAATCTTTCATTGATAGTCCCTGTTCACAGTGTTGATAGCAGCTGTTATTCAATCTTTCATTGATAGTCCCTGTTCACAGTGTTGATAGCAGCTGTTATTCAATCTTTCATTGATAGTCCCTGTTCACAGTGTTGTGTTATTCAATCTTTCATTGATAGTCCCTGTTCACAGTGTTGATATCAGCTGTTATTCAATCTTTCATTGATAGTTCCTGTTCACAGTGTTGATAGCAGCTGTTATTCAATCTTTCATTGATAGTCCCTGTTCACAGTGTTGATAGCAGCTGTTATTCAATCTTTCATTGATAGTCCCTGTTCACAGTGTTGATAGCAGCTGTTATTCAATCTTTCATTGATAGTTCCTGTTCACAGTGTTGATAGCAGCTGTTATTCAATCTTTCATTGATAGTCCCTGTTCACAGTGTTGTGTTATTCAATCTTTCATTGATAGTCCCTGTTCACAGTGTTGATAGCAGCTGTTATTCAATCTTTCATTGATAGTCCCTGTTCACAGTGTTGATAGCAGCTGTTATTCAATCGTTCATTGATAGTCCCTGTTCACAGTGTTGATAGCAGCTGTTATTCAATCTTTCATTGATAGTCCCTGTTCACAGTGTTGATAGCAGCTGTTATTCAATCTTTCATTGATAGTTCCTGTTCACAGTGTTGATAGCAGCTGTTATTCAATCTTTCATTGATAGTTCCTGACAACGGTGCAACAAAAACTTTAACATACCCCCACAAGAAAATGTTGCACACTGTGAGTTCTGGGAACTTGACTGGCCAAGTGCAAAGAGCAAGGTCTTTAGCATCTCTTCTACCAATCTACAGCGTTTGGGAGGAAATTTCATACAGGCAATATTGACGTCAAGTTAGGGAATATGTTGGAGGTTTCATCTACGGCGGAAAACTATAAATAGCTGTTTTGGTGAATCTGGTGTACAGAATAAAAGAAGTAATAGTAAGCTATGATTTTTAAAACATATATGAACATTTTGGTGCAAGTTTTAGCACTACGGTAGCAGAATTTTCATTAGTTATTAAGAGAAGAATGATCTCTCTATAATCTATATCAAGGAGGTATTGTCTTTTTAAAATGTATGTTATATGGTTTTCTTCTCTAACATTATTTTAAGTTGTCAACATGGAAATTCAATTTAATGCAATTTTTAGCGGCCCCTGAAAGGTGAAAGGACGCTATTAGTTGTGTGTGGCCTGTCTGTCCGTACGTCCGTACGTCCCTTTAGATATTAGAAACTAGAAGAGAAAATAAAAATCGGACATCATGATATTTTAGACCATTAAATGTTCTGATGCAAAGGCTACTTTTTCTTTTCTGAAAGCGAAAAATCTAGTTTTTTAAATCAATTATGCAAGCAGTTTTTTTTTCATAAAAATACACCATTTTTACAACTATTCACTTTTAATAGTAATAAACATTGCTGGCATTTTAGTAAGTGAAACATCAAATGTCTATTTTTAAACATATTTATGCAAATGGTTTTAGATTTTTGATTATTTTTTACAATTGTATTGCTAAGTTATGTAAGTTCTGTCGTACTTAATACTACATTTATAAAATAAATGTTAAATTTTAATTTTTAAAGAGAAAAAATCTATTTAGTATGCAAATAAGTTGGACATAATTTAAAACAAGTATTTTTTCATATTATCGCGTGAACTGCAGTGCTACCACGACGCCACATTACCATAATCGAAGGATTAACTTTTTTTTTAACGGAAATGTTTTTTTCTAGAGTCTTTGAATAAGAGATTGACCCTTTACAAAACAATTAGATCAATTATATATTCATTATAAGACATCAGTTAGGCCAGGTTCACATTTAACTTCACATTCACTTTCACACATTCGCACATTCCTCGTCCCATATGCTAGGACAAATTTGTACAAATACTCCTTCTTCCCTAGTGCTATTAGAGCATGGAATGGGTTGCCTGAGCTAGCCAGGAAAACCAGTGACTTGGCAGAATTTAAGTCATTGGTTAATATGCATGACTAAATGCATGACGCGTAGGACGTAATCATCTTCTTTTTTGAAGTAACGTCTGTATTATATAAGATAAGATAAGACATATCCTTTGGTTTACTGGACCTTTGGAGCACCACAAAAGATCTGTCAACCTTCCTTCTCTATTCTTCCCTGTCATTTACCTTTCATAGAATTTCATTATGATATTCTGTCTGAAAATATTGAAACATGCCTTTTTAACTGCCTGGGTGGACCACTTCTGATAGAATTTAATACCGATATTCTTCTGAAAATATTGAAACCTGCCTTTTTTCCTGCCTGGGTGGACCACTTCGGGAGCCGATTTTGAGTTTGTGTTTACTTTCCACACAAACTGTCTTTGTAACCTTGTTTTTTTTTTAAGTTTATCGTGAGCATCCTCAATAAAAATACTCTAAAAGACACACAAATTAAGGCACATTTCTTATACTAGGACAAAGTCGTACAATGGCTCCTTCTTCTTAGTGTCATTAGAGCATGGAAAGAGTTGCCTGAATCAGCCAAGAAAACCAATGATGTTGTAGATTTTTAGTGTCTAGTAAACACGCACGACTAGCATAGGACGGAGGCTAATTATCTTCCGTTAAGAAGGAACGTCTGTAATTAATAAGATATGATAAGATATGAGTAACACACCATTTAAAGAAGCTTCATTCTTCACCTTTCAAACTATACAAACTATTCAAATGGTACCTCTACTTTCACCTTTTCCTAACCCAATTGGTATGGCTACCGACTCGTCTATGTATAATCCTATAAACTTTCCTAAGTGACCACTCCTAACTTGTGTCCCCGAATTCTACGAACCGGAAGTAAATCTGGACTATTTCTTCGATCGAACTGGTCAAGATGAATGTTTGACCAGTGTCGTTCGGATTCAAGACTACGAGAGACGCTAACACGCATACACATTCCCGTCTAGTAACTCATACAAATTTATCAGATAAAGTACGAGAAAGGGGATATTGTGGTTCTGCTGTCTTTGTATGCAGATGGAAACTATGGAAGCAGGACCGTCCAGTAACAACGGACCTCAATTTTATTTTCGATTGAAATAGACTGCATTAAGTGTGCATCATTTAGATCAGTGTTTCCCAAACCTTTTTCCTTAAGGGAACACTTTGCACATTCTGAGTATTTAGCGAAACAATTTGCTTGTTTGTTTTAGAGAGATGAAATCACTTTGTGGCCCGCTAGTTCATTATGCCAGTAGCCAGTAGTTCGTGGAACAACTATTCAGCCCTCACGGAACACTAGGGTTCCACTGAACACAGTTTGGGAACCACTTATTTAGATGATGATATAGATCTAGTGAAAGATCTAATTTAGAGGAGATAAAAGACTAAGAAAAATCAAGCAAAAATATATTTTAAAAAATCTATTAATATAAAATAAAGGCGAAAGAGAAAATAAACTAGACAACTAGAAACATATGAAATTAAAGATTGGGGTAGAGATGATCTGCCCTTGAATCAATATAAACATTTTATTACATTACCTCCCCTCTGCAAGCACACATTCAACAGATCTTCGATAATTTTCTAACAAAACAAAAACAAAAATATAATCTAATAATTATCTATTCTTATCAAACATCACTCCGTCTAAAGCTTGCTCTTTTTCTCACTCTCTCTCTCTCTCTCTCTCTCTCTCTCTCTCTGTATCTCTCCAACTACAATCAATGACCCAAACCAAAAAAAAAAGGTGTAAATCCAATCAATTCTTGTTTCGTGTTGTCCTAGACAAAAGGAGGACGCTACAACTGGACGCAAGGCCCACAATTCGATCAGGTAAAATGATAGCATAGATTGAAATGTGTGCATCTAGACAATCAGACATTCAAGGAAAACAAATTGCAAGCTATTGAACAGTATCCCTGTCTTTGTATTCAGGTGAAGAAATGGAGAATGCTGAAGGTGTGAATGGACATTCTCTAGTAGCTAGTACCACTCGTTGATGAAACCAAACACCGGTCCATTACACTAGACGTGAGGCAATTAATGAGGATTTAGCCTCGCAATGGAGCCAATAAACAAGTAGAAATAACTCAAGGTTAATTGTCTCCAAGTTAAAGGTTCATTGTCTCCAAGTTAAAGGTTCATTGTCTCCAAGTTAAAGGTTCATTGTCTCCAAGTTAAAGGTTCATTGTCTCCAAGTTAAAGGTTCATTGTCTCCAAGTTAAAGGTTCATTGTCTCCAAGTTAAAGGTTAATTGTCTCCAAGTTAAAGGTTAGGATTGTCACTACCTAACTTTACCTTCACATTGGTGTAAAGACATGTTTTGGAACATCTATCTATCTATCTATCTATCTATCTTATCTATCTATCTATCTATCTATCTATCTATCTTATCTATCTATCTATCTATCTATCTATCTATCTATCTATCTATCTATCTATCTATCTTATCTATCTATCTATCATATCTATCTATCTATCTATTTATCTATCTATCTATCTATCTATCTATCTATCTATCTATCTATCTATGTATCTATCTATCTATCTATCTATCTATCTATCTATCTATCTATCTATCTATCTATCTATCTATCTATCTATCTATCTAACTGTCTGTCTGTCTATCTATCTATCTAACTGTCTATCTATCTAACTGTCTGTCTGTCTGTCTATCTATCTATCTATCTATTTATCTATCTATCTGTCTGTCTGTCTGTCTGTCAAGTTAGATGGGCTCACTAGATATGAGAGTTGGTAGACTCAGCTCCAGTTTTAGTTTACAGAGCAAGGTAATTCATCACCAAACTTGTTATGTTGTAAGCGGTTCTCTATAGACAAAAAGCAGCTATTGTGTTTGTGTAATGTCTGTCTGTTCGTCCAACAGTCCATTTGTCGAGATAGAGCTCAAACTGCTATTGAAAATCTCATTTCGCCTTTGCTTTTATCATGCTCGAAATATGTGTAGCTGTCCTTTTATATGTAAATATGTATAAACCATTTTAAAACAAGCTGAAAATTTCAAATGATGTTACTCATTATTTCATGTCGTAGGCTGTGTACTTATTGCAATGTGTAGTAAATTATATATCGATGTAAATACAGCGATTATACACAAAATAGTGCAGAGAGAATGAAACAAGAGACCAAACAGCCAAACTGACTGAACACAACAGTCCATAGAGAAGGAAACATGAGACCAATCTGCCAAACTGACTGAGTCTTAAGTTTAAAACAAAACTCCAGCATGTAAGGACTTGATCAAAAGTCACAACATTTGAAGATCTGAAAACGAAAATCTCATTCATCAAGAGAATAGCAAAACAAAAGAAAACTTCCAATCCGCCTCATTATGTCTCGCGTCTCTCACGTCATGGATATTTTCCAGAACGTCACATGTGGAATAATAAATGGAACTTTTTTTTTCCTTTCCTCATGGCAAGTTTTTTTTCCCTCTGACGTTCAATGAAAAATGAAAAGATGGTAAGAGGTGAATGGCTAAGGGCGATAATTATGTTGTGGAAAGGTTTGTATTACTTCCCTTTTAATTGTCCGTTAAAATTGCCATAACTAATAAGTCAAACTGTGACTATATTGATATTTCAGTAACCAATTAGTGTCGTCTGCTTAGAAAGTCAATCTGTGTCAATGTCCATGTCGTTATCAGTCCGGAGCTTCATGTGATAGCATTGATCAATTAGATGTGAGTACAATATAACGGTAGTGAGAGCCCACAGACGCAGTGACGTGTCAGTAGAACAACGTATGTATACAGGATTGCTGGACAGAATGAAGCAAGTGTCTACTAGTCTCTATATAGTATGCATGGGCGTAGCCTCCAGGCGCTAATACAGGGGAATCCGGATTTTTTTTTTTTAATGTGATAGTTTACGTTTTCCACTTTAGAAACTGTTTAGTAGTTGCTCTGACGTCTGCTCAGATGTATCATGGTATGATCGCCCTGGAATGAGATTGCCTTCTTCTCTTAGCAAAAACTTTCACTGTTTGTTCTTACAGAAGTCGCTAAAAACAGCAACAATTATTGCGTAGCTTGGTGTTCAATGTCGGGTTCTTGGGCGCCTCTGAACCTCTTATTAAGCCTCTTATGGGTACTGACACTAGTTGGGGAAACATAAAGGCGGTTGGTCGCTGTGCTGGCCGCATGACACCCTCGTTAGTCGTGGGACACAGAATCAGATGAACTGTACATCATCTGCCTATATATTGCAAGGTCTTTACAAAGCCTGTCTATAGAGATTTATACCTCAAGCATTCACATTTTTTCTTAACAGTTTTATTATCAATATTTTGTTGAGTATTTTGTGGTGAGCCGCCAATATTCCTTAGAGCTAAATAGAAGAACTGTTGGCCGGCAGTTAATGAGGGCGGCCAGAGAGGAAACCCCAGGCAATCAAACAAACCAAATAGCCATGAATCTAATTAGTGGTCAGTTGAGCTCCTGCTGTCTCAAAACTGTTGGATGGGGTGGTGTGCCATCGGACAGGGTTGCAGGGTGGTCACCACCTCCATGAAAAAAAGGACTAAATAAACTCAAGGTTCATCATGGTATTCATTATAAGCTCAATTTCAGTGTATGTCTAATTCTTATGTATCAATTTCACTGTTTGTCTAGTTCTCATCTATCAAGTTCAGTGTATGTCTAGTTCTCATCTATCAAGTTCAGTGTATGTCTAGTTCTCATCTATCAAGTTCAGTGTATGTCTAGTTCTCATCTATCAAGTTTAGTGTATGTCTAGTTCTCATCTATCAAGTTTAGTGTATGTCTAGTTCTCATCTATCAAGTTTAGTATATGTCTAGTTCTCATCTATCAAGTTCAGTGTCTGTCTAGTTCTCATCTATCAAGTTTAGTATATGTCTAGTTCTCATCTATCAAGTTCAGTGTATGTCTAGTTCTCATCTATCAACTTCAGTGTATGTCTAGTTCTCATCTATCAAGTTCAGTGTATGTCTAGTTCTCATCTATCAGCATTAGTGTATGTCTAGTTCTCATCTATCAAGTTCAGTTTATGTCTAGTTCTCATCTATCAGGCTCAGTGTATGTCTAGTTCTCATCTATCAAGTTCAGTGTATGTCTAGTTACTTATCTCTCAACTTAGTTTCGATCCAAGCCTAGACCCTCCTACCTAAGCGCCTTCCTTGTTTTCAAGTGTTAAAAGCTGTTCTCTGAACCACTTCTTTATTTATTATTGTATACGCCACTCATGCCACTTTTGTTGGACCAGTGTAAGCTATTGAGTTATTTATTCAAGCATTGGTCAGTTCGGACTGAGGGAGTGTGTGAGTGTGTGTGAGCACATTTGACTGATGTGTCCAGTAGAATGGTGGCTATCACCTCGGGCTAGCCCTGGGGAATTCTTTACGTCAACAGTGTCTTTGCAAGCCCAAAAGAAGGAGGGGCAATATATAGCCTACTCATTGTACATTCATTTAAGGGGACATACGAGTCGGAAAATGACGAATTTTTAATTTTTTTTTCGATTTTTTTTTCTTTCAGATTTTGAAAATTTAACCTTTTTTTTATATGAATCATATTATATTTTAGCATAAAAATGTTTGTAAATATGTGTATTTTGACTTTGAACATGTACACCTTTTGGTGATTATTTACAAATTATCGAAATTTATCAATGTTTACACCTTGGATACGATATTACCTATCTAACAAAACTAGGACCACGATACATCAAAAGAAAGGTCACGATCCGATTTATATGTTTATCTGGGGTTCAAACTAATGGATTTATATGTTTTTTTGTAATTCGTATTTTTCCGAGCTATATAATCTACGGAAACTTCCTTATATGGCACATCGGCAAAACTCGGAAAAAATCGACTAATCAGAATGTGCCGTTTCATCCGGAAAAGGCGTTTCAAAATGGCCGACAGCGTAAACACATTCTTGTAGTGAAAGTCACTGAAAGCCTTGCACAAGACAGTTTCAGTTGTTTGGTATTTGTAAACACCAAAGAAAATATCTTTTACATTAAAATGCCTCGACCAAAGGGACGAAGAATGCTAGAGAAGCTCAATAAAGCAAGAAATGTTATGCTATCTGACAAGCTGCGTGGAAATTCGTCTAGGTCTAGTTTAGATCGAGCATCAGAAGGACAACGTGGTGCATCCAGATCGAAATTAGACCGTCTTTCAATAAATACTGATGTTCCAAGTGATCTAGATCTAGAAGAAACAGAGCAATTATGGACTATTGCTAATACTAATCAGCTTACTGATTTGATGTCGGATGCATTATGCCCTAATTGTTTTCAGTCAAGTTTGACTATTAGAGTTATAAAAGATGAAAACATGGGGTTCGCATCAAAGTTGAAGTTATGTTGTAGATCTAGTAGTTGTGGATATACTAAATCAAAGTTTTCATCTCCAAGAATACAAAAAAGTAACTGTTCAAATGTTGCATTTGAAATAAACACCAAGATGGTTTTATACAGCCATGAGATAGGAAAGGGTTTCACTTCGCTGCAGACATTTAGCAGCGTCCTAGGAATTTCTGGAATCAGCCAGAGAGCCTTTAAAGACCATGATAATAAAATCACAGGTATGTTAAATTACACAATAATCTACTATTAGAATTATTTCTTTAAAAATTTTAATCTTTACCATATAAAAATTATAGATCTAGACTCTAGACCTAGTAACTATAGATCTAGAATCTAGTCAATCTTTACAAAGTTCTAACTTTTGATAAAAAATACATGTAGTATGATCACTATGATGTAGCCAATGTAGGCTCTCTAGAGATCTAAATCTTTTTTTTTTTTTAAAGTTTATATATATTATATATATATTTATAAATCAATTTAATTAATGTTTTTTGTTTTTTTCTTCAGACTGTGAAGTGGAATCTGGGGAAGACATGCTCTACCGCACAGCCAACGCCATAAGTCAAGCTTATGCAGAGACGGATGATGACATTAGGGAAGCCATTGAACGAGGAGAAAACCCTTTGATTGACATTTCAGTCAGTTATGATGGGACCTGGCAAAAGCGAGGCTTTACATCGCTTTATGGTGTAGGTGTCTGCATCGATTTACTAACAGGTCTTGTTGTCGACTTCGATATTAGATCTAAGTACTGCCATGCATGCCACATACAGAAAGCTGAGAGCATGAACGCAACTGACCTCGCAGTTTGGAAAGAACAGCATGATTGCTGTACTAATCACCACAAATCCAGCAAGTCTATGGAACAGGACAGTGCTGTAATTCTGTGGAATCGTTCTGTGGCAAAATATAATTTTAGATATGTGGAGATGCTGAGTGATGGAGATTCTTCTGCTTTTAAAGCTGTGCTTGAGTCTAAGCCATATGCTGATAAAGCTGTTACTAAACTTGACTGTATCAATCATGCCCATAAACGTATGGGGACAGCGCTTCGAAAACTTGCCAAAGAAAGCCATCTTGGTGGCAGAGGAGTTGGCAGGTTAACAGAAAAAAAATGTGACAGTTTGCAAAATTTTTATCGTGGTGCTATAATAGACAATATTCCAGATGTGTCCAAAATGAGGAATGCTGTTTGGGCAGGATTATACCACTCCATGTCTACAGATACTGAACACCATCATCGACAATGTCCATTAGGAGAAAATAGTTGGTGCTGGTACCAACAAGCTGTTTCGTTGGGACAAGACCCTGACAGCCACTCTAATCTTAAGGCATCAACATTTTTGTCTCTAGAGGTGGCTCACAAGCTAATTCCAATTTATCGAAGAATGTCAGATGAGTCCTTGCTTCAACGAATGGCTCATGGTGGTACTCAAAACAACAACGAAAGCCTTAATGCTATGATTTGGACGAGATGTCCTAAAACAAGTTTCATGGGACTTGGCAGAGTGAAAGGCAGTGTTGCTAGAGCTGTGTCAATATTTAATGCTGGCGCCAATGAATTAATTAACGTGATGAATAAGATGCATATTGATGTTTCTTATGTAACATTAAATAATTTAAAAAAGGTCAATGATAAAAGAATTATTCAGTCTGACACTACTAGCCAAGAGGATTATAGAAAAAGAAGAAAGACTGTTTCTTTAACACGGTTTGAAAAAGTCAGAGAGGAATTGGCCAAAGATGGGAATGTATATGGTGCTGGTGCTCATTAGCAATACTACTGTCAATATTTTTTTGTATTATATAATTTTTTTTGTTTTTATTCATTATTGTTAGAGCATATTGACAGTTTAGTTGCTGTTTTAATTATTTGAAACAAAAATGTAATAACTAATTTGTAGCAAAATTTAAACAACACCATCTGATTATGTTTATGTAAATAATATAGATCAACAAACTTTTTCAAATATATTATGATACCTTAATTCAAGAGAAAATGTTAGCAAGTTTTATCTAAACTGACAATTATATATATGCTATCTAAAGAACTCCCTAGATGAATAGTAGAGATATAACAGAACTACTGAACAGTTATCATGAGTTTCAGATTTTGAGTTAGCGCTTTTTTCTTATTTGACATTGTTATATATATGACATTTTTGTTCATTTTAATCTTCTGTGAACTTCAAGCAAGCTCTTTTCTTTAGTATTTAATATTTATTGTTGCAAATTCTTTGGGTTTTTAGATTGCAAACCGGTACATCCTACATTCTTATCAATTTTTTTTTTCTTTATGGTTGCTAAATGTTATACCCGGTATATAATATATTATTTTATAATGTAATCTGGATGGAATATACTAAATAGCTATTTTTAAAAGCTGCTATACTAAAGTGTAAATAACATATATTTGCTATTCAGTGATTTTCTGAATAAATTTTTGTAATTGAATTTTTTTTTTCTTTTTTTGTATTTTTGTATATATCTCTATCTGCCAAACGCTAAGGCTCTGAAACTACTTTTGGAACTTATTTGATATTTGGCATAATTATTCTGTACATATATATCTACATATGCATGCAAAAACTTTTTGATATTTGCGTAAGTTGGATTTTTGTTTGAAATACTACTCTGTAATACAATTGCATACAATTTACGTTTTATTTTCCCAATTAGTTGCTATACTTATATGAAATTTAGAATATGCTCTTTACTAAATATAGCTATTTTTATTATGTTTTCAGATACTTATTATACTAACCTATAAATTACATGCATGTTATCTAGTATTTTCCTGACAAAATTTTTGTAATTGAAATTTTTTTTTTTTTTTTTTTTTCATTTTCTTCTTTTTTTGTTTTTGTATTATACCTCTATCTGCCAAACGCTAAGGCTCTGAAACTACTTGAGCTACATACTTCATATTTGGCATACTTTTTCTGTACATAGATATCTAGAAACGCATGCAAAAACTTTTTGATATCTCAATAAGTAGATTTTTTGTTTGAAATATTACTCTGTAATACAATTGTGTACAATTTGCGTTTTATTTTACCAATTGGTTGCTATATTTATATGAAATTTAGAATATGCCCTTTACTAAATATTGATATTTTTTAAATGTTTTCAGATAGTTATTATACCAACCTATAAATTACATACCTGTTATCTAGTATTTTTCTGACAAAATTTTTGTAATTGAAATTTTATTTTGTTTTTTTGCATTTTCTCCTTTTTTTGTTTTTGTATTATATCTCTATCTGCCAAACGCTAAGGCTCTGAAACTACTTGAGCTACATACTTCATACTTGGCATACTTATTCTGTACATAGATATCTACAAACGCATGCAGAAACTTTTTGATATTTGAAGTAGTTTTTTTGTTTTAGCGTTTCAAAGTTTAGAATTATGAAATATTTATGTATTTTTCATGGTTGCAACACTAAAAAAATCATTAAAAAAAGACAATAAAAGATAACAATATTTCCCTTCATGCGTTTTTAATACTTGTCATGTATGATATTTGTGTGTAAAAATTATTAATTTATCTTAAGTATTTTTTGAGTTATAAGCTTTTAATTATAGTTTGTTTGGCGGCCATCTTGGATTGTTTCCATGACAACCAGTAAAGTTATAAAGTCAAAAACTATATTTTTTCAATTGTTTAATTAAGTACTATTAAGATAATATAAAATATTTAGTCTAAATGGAGAACTTTTTTTTTTCCTTCTTTCCGACTCATATGTCCCCTTAACTTACTAAAAGAAATAATAATTGACATCATAAAATAGTGCACACAATATTAAGCACTAGTCGCTTATTTTGTCAATGCACACATTCTTCTACACTTTCCGATCAGCTATTTTTGTTTCTATTGTAGGGAAGATACATGACACCGATCACAGAGACAAACACACACACAGGAACTCTTCTGTTCCCTTGGCAATTAAATGATTGAACACAATCCAACTTTCTGATGTAAACATCACATGTAAGTTTTGAGTGCAACTGTCGTATGGATGATATTTTATTTTGCTACCGTTTGAATGTTATGTGTAAAGCACTATTGTAAGACATTTCCTTATGGGCAATAAATAGAAATTATTATTATCATTTAAGAAATGAACTTATATTCATTCACTGGCACTGCCAGGGTTGAGGTTCATTAGAGAGAAACAAAATTCATTGTGGTCTTTTTAACAGTGTCCATTGTTGACTTTCCTGCTGGTGTGGCAGGCCTTAATTCTTATTAAGGGCCTTGAAGGTGCATTTGAGGTCTGTTGTCATTATCCAATTGGTTGCTAGAACAACAGGGTATATTTTTTTTTTTGTTTTTTTTTTTGGTAGCTTCCATAGTGGCTTAATCTCTAACCTTAGGTTCTCATGTGTTCTTTGTTCTTCCATTCCAGTCTTCCTTTTAGTATGGGTTAGTGACACGGCGATGTCAATGGTGGTTCGGATTTTTTTTTAGTCATCTAACAAACAGTAAATAATAAAATAACAGTAAATTAAAACGATTAAAATCCACAGTTTTGTCAGTCAAAGTATATTAGGTAATTGGTGAACTCGAGAACCTCCTGCGGCAACTAGATGTAGTAAGGAGGTGCAACTTTCTTAGATTATGAGTCAAGACCAGGTGTTGATGTATCCTCACAGTTAGGGCGACCTACGTGGCTAGATTCTGAAAATCCTGCCATTCGCCAGGCTTGATCTAGGACGTAATACAGTATCTTCATTTCTGATCAATGTAAAAATTTAACTATTTAAGAATTTAACTATTTAAGGATTTAACAATTTAGCTATTTAACCATTGAACTATTTAACAATTTAACTATTTAACAATTTAACGATTGTATTTCTTTTGCCACAAACCACAAGTGCTACGGAGGCAGTCAGATTTACAAATACAAACACAATACACATAATCAAATGAAAGTAATAATAATGTACGTGGTAAGATAAATTAAAAATTATAATTATAACAATAGCCTAATAATGTACAAAAATACCACAACTATCGGATCATCACGATTCACAAACAGTGAAATGGTTATGTAGCACCTTTACAATCCAAGCCATCAGCATAGCAACACACAATATGACAATAATATAATAAAGTGGTATATTAAAAAAACAAATTATAGTATTATAATAAAATTATAATAAAAAAATATATAATTCTATACCAGGATTTAAGTTTTGAAAAAAAAGTTAGAATTAGCTTACTGAATACACTGAGGTTTTTTAGTATTTTTACTTATTTAGAATTGAACAGTTCAGCTAATGTTTCAACATTATGACTGGAATAATAATATTTGTTTACTAATCTTATTCTGTATAATTTAAAATGCTCACACACCAGCAGCTAATGAAAGTCATCACCTTTTTTTTTTTTCGTGAGTACAAAATGGACATAGTCTCTCTTCATCATTCGTCCTATTGCAACGACCTAGTTCTACTGGGAAGTTTTTATTACTACATCTAATCTTTGAAGTAAAGCATCTTTCAATGATAGTTTATTTGAAAAGGTTGGGAAGTCTTCCCTAGCAAGTTTACTTTGAAGAAAAGATCGAAAGTGTGAAACAAGTCAAACAAAACAAAAACAAAACAAAACAAAACAAAACAAAAACAAAACAAAAATAAAACAAAAGTTTCGAGACGATGAGATACTTTCCAGGGTTCACTCTGTCTGCATTAATTCTAATGGTCTGCTTTAAGTCGTAAGGGGTTTGCGGAGGTGGGGAGTTAGAGTAGACAAGAGTCACAAGAAACAAAAAGAACCACGCTGTTAGAGTAAACAAGAGTCACAAGAAACAAAAAGAAAGAACCAAGTTGTTAGAGTAGACAAGAGTCACAAGAAACAAAAAGAACCAAGCTATTAGAGTAGACAAGAGTCACAAGAAACAAAAAGAAAGAACCAAGTTGTTAGAGTAGACAAGAGTCACAAGAAACAAAAAGAACCAAGTTGTTAGAGTAGACAAGAGTCACAAGAAACAAAAAGAACCAAGTTGTTAGAGTAGACAAGAGTCACAAGAAACAAAAAGAACCAAGTTGTTAAAGTAGACAAGAGTCACAAGAAACAAAAAGAACCAAGCTGCTCATTTCCGAACTCTATAGGAACATTCTCGTAGTTTTTGTTTTTCTCCTTTTGTCCACCAAGGGTCTACCTTAAATACTGGTTACAGTTACGTAACTATATCCCATCTGAGATGAGCTCCTATAGAAAAATCAGAGCAGAAAGGACTCAATCCTCCCGTAGTGCTCTGGCAAGGAGCTGGGCCGTTCGGCGTGATGCCTCGTAGCTACCATATCAATTGAGTGACACCTCAGACACGTCCCCCCTTAGCTCTCTTAGCTGGGGACACTCGTACAAGATATGCGACAATGTTTCGACGCTCTCTCCACAGTGACGGCATCGGGAGTCATAGTTTGATCAGAACCGGGCAAAGTATGCCCCAACAGGACAATGTTCCGTCCTACACTGTGCAATGATTGCTTGTTCTGACCTCCTTAACCGCCACCACTAATCGTCGCGATCTGGGTGACGCATATGCTGCCAGACACTACGTGCTCTGACGGATTCCTCCCAGGACTTTAACCACTTCTCATGAATGAGTGCTCGGATTTCTGCCGTTGCTTGTAAAAAAAGTGCTTGGTGCTTCGAGGTGTGTGGCTGCCAAAGCTCCCTCTCGTGCAAGGGTGTCTGCCGTTTCATTGCCTCTCACGCCGCAATGTGAGGGCGCCCACTGCATAAAAACAACAGCTCCAATGGTTCGGCGGATGTTATCTGCGGCGCCGACTGCCTCTTCTATTACGGGCGACCCTCCCCCGCCACCACCATAGCTAGGAGACTGGAGCGAGAGTCGGTGAGTAGCACTACAGTAGTAGCGCTAGTTTCATGTTGGGTCATTCGGGCTCTAATAGCCTCGAATGCCCGAGTTATCCCTGTTAATTCAGCGTCCATGGACCATGCAGCGAAGCCGCATGGACCAAAGAGCCGATCTGGTTCTATCCGGTCTGGGTAGACTATAAAGGCCCCATACCCAGATCTATCGGGGATCCTCAATACCAAACCATCGGTATAGCAGAAAATGGCATCTGATGGGTAGGACTTTAGTGTAGCTGATGCCAAATTTTGGAGTATGGCAGGTGTTAATCCCCTCTTTGTGGCTCCCTCCTGCCCTATAAGGGACATATTAATTTGTGGGGCTGGCATCTTCTCCACGGAAGGCAAGTACTAATCCTTCTAATGGGAATTCTATCAGTCGAGAGCTCAGCTGTTTTAAACAAATTGGCCACAATATGTAGGAATGAACGCATTTTGATACGGTTCCTCTCTCTCTCCACTGGTTTACTAATGTTGTGGTAGGTAGCTTAGAGTCGCCCCTTTAATAACGCTCATAAGCCGTGAGTACCGCCCTCTACCTCCTTAAATTAAGGGGGCCACGTTAGTTAAGATTTCAGCAGCGTTTTTGGGCTTGTCCGAAAGGTGCCACAAATGAACCTTAGTACCTGTGCCTGTACTCGGTCGAGTGATTGGAGGGCTGTTTTACTAGCGTATACTTGAATTGTATACCTGTATTTAATTTGCGCTCTAACTGTCCATAAGTACAGTGTGCGTAGCATGTCAGCTTTGGCACCCCCCTTTGTGCTGGCCAGCTTTCTGAGTAACGCTAACTTTTCCGAGTCTTTTCTTTCAACTTCCTGGACATGATGGAGCATTGACAGTTTTCTATTCAGGGTTACCCCTAGATATTTTGGCGTATTTTCACGTTGGAGTCACAGCCCACCGAGTTTAAGCTCAAATGGAACATTAAGAATGTCGATCCCAGGCTGAACAGGGACCAGGTCGTTTTGGCAACGTTTATCTCAATCTGCCATTTTTCGCAATACGAGATGATTTGGAGGTCTGCTAGTAATGTCACCTGCATTTGGTCAGCTTTCTTTCCCTGTTGACCAGAGGACAGTGTCATCCACTTATAGCAGTTTCTTTGACCGCAGTGAGCTGGGCAAATCATTGAGGTAGCCATGAAAAGTGTGCAGGAGAGAGCAGAGCCTTGCTGCAGGCCATTGTGTTGTTGTTTTGGCTTGCTAAGGGAGTGCTGGTATTTCGTACGTGTGCTCCTCCCAGACAGAAAGGATTGTATCCAATTGTATATCTTTCCCTGCACACCCATGGCTCTAAGTTTAAGATAGAGGCCATGCTTCCACACGCGGTCATAAGCCTATTTTAGATCTATAAATACTGCGTATGTGCTTTCGGACCTCTGGAACCCATCGGCCACCTCCTGTGCGATTATCGTGACCTGATCGATCGGGCTCAAGCCTGCCCTAAACCCGCCCAGCTCTGGCGCTAGGATACCGGCTCTCTCAAAGGACCAAACTAGCCGCTCGTTAACCATGTTCTCAGCAATTTTGCCAAGGGTTGAGGTTTGCCCCTTTTGATGACTGGTACAATGATAGCACGTTTCCAGGCCCTGGGCACTCTTGGACTCTGCCCAGGTTCGATCCATAAACTCTAAGAGTTTACCTCTTCAATGCCCCCGAGGTGTTTTACCATCTCAGGGGTAACCTTGTCTGGCCACGGAGCCTTTCGGTTCTTACACTTGGTAATCGCTCTGTCCAGCTCAGCACGACTGAAGGGCGCGTTGCACGTTGCTTGGCTTTCAGGCTCATACGGCTCCCTCTCGAGCCTTTTACGTTCTTTATTGAGGGCTTTGGACATGGCTGTCTTCTTTTCGGATTTGTTAATTTTAGCGAAGTGTCGATTTAGCAAGTTTGCCATTTTGGTTACCGTTGAGACCGACACTCTAAGTGTGGGTAGAGACGCAGCCGTTCGCGCTGTGTCTTTGGCCTCAAGGTTTCGAAGAAGACGCCAGGCTTTTGAAGAGTCCCGAAGATCCATCTCGGCACTGGCAGCGTTCCAATGGTCCGACCGGACGCGTCGGGCCAGTTCACTCGTGGCTCTACAGAGCCTGTTGAATTCCCGACGGATTTCGGGAGTACCCTTCCCTTCAGCGAGCCTCCGGACCCGCTTGCGTCTCAGGACTAGCTTGTTCAAATCCTGAGACCACACGCGTTTCTGCCAATTAATTAATTGGTTATTTTGTTTATTGATTGATGTTTTGTTGGGTACAATAAATAATTGTTTAAAGTTTCAACTTGATCAAAAAATGGACGTTGGGGAAACAACGTGGACAGATAGAATATACCAGACAGACAGACAGAGTAAATTAATATTAACGTTGTAATAAGTAAAAGACCCCTGGCAGGCAATGGCCCTGTCAGCATCATGTTCTGGCAAGTCACGTGACATACTGCCCTCATCTTTAGTCTGCGGACTCGAACACTATGTCTTAAATACAATTAGCTAAATATTTTATCATTGGCTAGTGGCCCGTGGAAGAAAGTATTTTAAAATCGTTATTGTATCAATAACAGCATCGTCATCTTCATTATCTCCCCCTATGTAAGGAGAGAGTGTCACTAAATCTGTTTATTGTAATTATCTAGGCCAACTTCACCAGAGCCATATCCATTTTAAAAAAATTAATTGCATATTTAATCAGTTGCATCATTTAACACATACACGCAAACAGACACGCACACACTGAAAGCCTAGCGTTCAATATGAAGCTCTACACTAGGACAAAGCCAACACTCTCTCGAATGTAAGACCTTGTTAAAAGTTCGGCTAATATTTTCTCACAATAACAAGATTGTACACTTTTCATTTATTTTTAATTTCATGCTTCTAAAGCTTCGAGTTGAATTAAGTTCATGAGTTGAAAAATAATTTCAGTTTTACAGTAACGAGCGCAAACACTGATTAGTTTGTCTTTTTTTATTAATCTGAAAAGGGAAATTTTTCCGTTACTGCTTCAGCAATTTGACGATTTTTTTTTCTAAATGTACAAACAAGAAACACCAAGACACAAGAAACACGAAGACACAAGAAACATGAAGACACAAGAAACACGAAGACACAAGAAACATAAAGACACAAGAAACATGAAGACACAAGAAACATGAAGACACAAGAAACATGAAGACACAAGAAACATGAAGACACAAGAAACACGAAGACACAAGAAACATGAAGACACAAGAAACATGAAGACACAAGAAACACGAAGACACAAGAAACATGAAGACACAAGAAACATGAAGACACAAGAAACACGAAGACACAAGAAACACGAAGACACAAGAAACACGAAGACACAAGAAACATGAAGACACAAGAAACATGAAGACACAAGAAACATGAAGACACAAGAAACACGAACAAATTGGAAACACGAAGACACAAGAAACATGAAGACACAAGAAACACGAAGACACAAGAAACATGAAGACACAAGAAACACGAAGACACAAGAAACATGAAGACACAAGAAACACGAAGACACAAGAAACACGAACAAATTGGAAACACGAAGACACAAGAAACACGAAGACACAAGAAACACGAAGACACAAGAAACGTGAAGACACAAGAAACATGAACAAATTGGAAACACGAAGACACAAGAAACACGAAGACACAAGAAACATGAAGACACAAGAAACATGAAGACACAAGAAACATGAAGACACAAGAAACACGAACAAATTGGAAACACGAAGACACAAGAAACACGAAGACACAAGAAACATGAAGACACAAGAAACACGAACAAATTGGAAACATGAAGACACAAGAAACACGAAGACACAAGAAACACGAAGACACAAGAAACACGAAGACACAAGAAACACGAAGACACAAGAAACACGAAGACACAAGAAACACGAACAAATTGGAAACACGAAGACACAAGAAACATGAAGACACAAGAAACACGAAGACACAAGAAACATGAAGACACAAGAAACACGAAGACACAAGAAACACGAAGACACAAGAAACACAAACAAATTGGAAACACGAAGACACAAGAAACATGAAGACACAAGAAACATGAAGACACAAGAAACACGAAGACACAAGAAACACGAACAAATTGGAAACACGAAGACACAAGAAACATGAAGACACAAGAAACATGAAGACACAAGAAACATGAAGACACAAGAAACACGAAGACACAAGAAACATGAAGACACAAGAAACATGAAGACACAAGAAACACGAAGACACAAGAAACACGAAGACACAAGAAACATGAAGACACAAAAAACACGAAGACACAAGAAACACGAAGACACAAGAAACACGAACAAATTGGAAACACGAAGACACAAGAAACATGAAGACACAAGAAACATGAAGACACAAGAACACGAAGACACAAGAAACATGAAGACACAAGAAACACGAAGACACAAGAAACATGAAGACACAAGAAACATGAAGACACAAGAAACATGAAGACACAAGAAACATGAAGACACAAGAAACACGAAGACACAAGAAACACGAAGACACAAGAAACATGAAGACACAAGAAATACGAAGACACAAGAAACACGAAGACACAAGAAACATGAAGACACAAGAAACACGAAGACACAAGAAACATGAAGACACAAGAAACACGAAGACACAAGAAACACGAAGACACAAGAAACATGAAGACACAAGAAACACGAAGACACAAGAAACATGAAGACACAAGAAACATGAAGACACAAGAAACATGAAGACACAAGAAACACGAAGACACAAGAAAGATGAAGACACAAGAAACACGAAGACACAAGAAACACGAAGACACAAGAAACATGAAGACACAAGAAATACGAAGACACAAGAAACACGAAGACACAAGAAACATGAAGACACAAGAAACACGAAGACACAAGAAACATGAAGACACAAGAAACACGAAGACACAAGAAACACGAAGACACAAGAAACACGAACAAATTGGAAACACGAAGACACAAGAAACATGCAGACACAAGAAACATGAAGACACAAGAACACGAAGACACAAGAAACATGAAGACACAAGAAACACGAAGACACAAGAAACATAAAGACACAAGAAACACGAAGACACAAGAAACATGAAGACACAAGAAACACGAAGACACAAGAAACATGAAGACACAAGAAACATGAAGACACAAGAAACATGAAGACACAAGAAACACGAAGACACAAGAAACACGAAGACACAAGAAACATGAAGACACAAAAAACACGAAGACACAAGAAACACGAAGACACAAGAAACACGAACAAATTGGAAACACGAAGACACAAGAAACATGAAGACACAAGAAACATGAAGACACAAGAACACGAAGACACAAGAAACATGAAGACACAAGAAACACGAAGACACAAGAAACATGAAGACACAAGAAACATGAAGACACAAGAAACATGAAGACACAAGAAACATGAAGACACAAGAAACACGAAGACACAAGAAACACGAAGACACAAGAAACATGAAGACACAAGAAATACGAAGACACAAGAAACACGAAGACACAAGAAACATGAAGACACAAGAAACACGAAGACACAAGAAACATGAAGACACAAGAAACACGAAGACACAAGAAACACGAAGACACAAGAAACATGAAGACACAAGAAACACGAAGACACAAGAAACATGAAGACACAAGAAACATGAAGACACAAGAAACATGAAGACACAAGAAACACGAAGACACAAGAAACATGAAGACACAAGAAACACGAAGACACAAGAAACACGAAGACACAAGAAACATGAAGACACAAGAAATACGAAGACACAAGAAACACGAAGACACAAGAAACATGAAGACACAAGAAACACGAAGACACAAGAAACATGAAGACACAAGAAACACGAAGACACAAGAAACACGAAGACACAAGAAACACGAACAAATTGGAAACACGAAGACACAAGAAACATGCAGACACAAGAAACATGAAGACACAAGAACACGAAGACACAAGAAACATGAAGACACAAGAAACACGAAGACACAAGAAACATAAAGACACAAGAAACACGAAGACACAAGAAACATGAAGACACAAGAAACACGAAGACACAAGAAACACGAAGACACAAGAAACATGAAGACACAAGAAACACGAAGACACAAGAAACATGAAGACACAAGAAACATGAAGACACAAGAAACACGAAGACACAAGAAACATAAAGACACAAGAAACACGAAGACACAAGAAACACGAAGACACAAGAAACATGAAGACACAAGAAATACGAAGACACAAGAAATACGAAGACTTTGACGACTATGTCATAAAATGTTTAAAAAGTAAAATTATTTGTGAGAACAATGGAATTACAAACTTACTCGGCTGTCTGACCACACTAATGAGATGCCCTCTGGGTAGAAACTGTACAACTTTCTCCTAGTCTTGTAGATTCCTAATTACATTTTTCTTCTAGCATTTCCTGGCCTTTTTTTTTATTCCTTCACGTTTTTTCACACTAATCTATCTCTCAATTTTGTTGTCGTTGGGGTTTTTTTTTGTTTGCTGTTTTTTTTTTAAACTTATTTTTGTTTGTGTATCGACTTTTAAGAATCGCCATTTCCATTTTTTAATTCCTTTCCATTTTCTAGAAAGGCAACATACTACTTGCTAAAAGTTCTAATACAAAGTCTCATCAGGTACCTAAAAGCAACATACTAAAAAAATAAAATTTTAAGCCGAAAGCAGAAAAAAAAGTGATAAATGAACTACAGAAAAAAACAACACAACTGAATCATACATCTGATAGAAAGTTTCCTTAACCACCAACACAATGTACCCTTTAGATGGGTTTATTTTAAATTGGTATCACCAGTATCCTTGTCACTGCCCCACTACTTTATATCTGTTCCGTATCTCCCTTACTATCTGTGTCTATGTTGGTTTGTTACAAAGTAAATGTCAATCCCAACAGCGTTTCTACGTCTGTTTAAAAAAACAAAACAAAACAATATTTTGTAAAGTAATTTTTTTTTGCGCTTTTTTTTTTCAAATATTTTTTTTTTATAAATTAATCGAGATGTTTTTTTTTTAATTCCCAGATTTCTCGCGACATTCTTTTCTTTTCTCTTTCGCCTGAATGTTTCACTCATACACATATATGTATATAAATGTATGTCAGTGGCTTTTCACTATAAAAACATTTTGAATTTCAGAAACTTGATCAAATGTTAAATACAAAACAAATTCAAATTGCATTTTCAAATAAGCTAATTTAAAAAAAAAATATTCTGGCGCCACTGCGTGTGACAAACTATAGATGTTTTAATACGTCATTGTACGTGTTTGCCTATGTTTGTGTTTGTGTGTGTGTGTGTCTCTCTCTCTCTCTCTCTCTCTGCGCATTTGTGTTTATGAATGTGTGACACTGTACTTCCAGAACAAGCTCCTAAACAAAAACAGACTTATTTCGACACGTCTTGGATAATAACCTTCAACGTCTTCAAGTCAGTTTCAATCTAAAACAAAACAGTTTCAAGTATCAATATGTCAATATTTGCATGGGTGACATTGAGACTAATCCTACCATCTCTGTCTTGGGTATCGATCTAGTGACACATACAATACGAGTACTTCATCTTTCCCTGGCTTACTCTCCTTCTCTCTTTTCTCTCTCTGTCTCACTTGCCCTGTTTCTCTTTCTCCCCCCACCCCCCTCAGTCTCTCTGTTCTGTCTCTTCTTCTTTCACTTTTCTCTCTCTCTGTCTCTCTTTTCTGTCTCTTTCTTCTCTCTCTGTCTCTCTTTTTTTCTCTCTTCTCTCTCTCTCAGTCTTTCTTTCTCTCTTTGCTCTCTCTCAGTTTCTCTTTTCCCTCGCTCAGTCTCTCTTTTTTCTTTCTCTCTCACCTCTTTTCTGTCTATTTCTACTCTCTCTCTTTTCTCGGTCTCTCTTTTTCCTCTTTCTCTCTCTCTCTCTCTCTCTCTGTCTGTCTGTCTCCCCCTTGCACAATTGGTTTCTTTTCTTCTCTGGAACTCATTGTCTAAGCCAACATTTAGATCGATGTCTCTATAATTACATGTTTTTGTTGCCTATGTTTATCTCTTGTCTAGTCTAGTCATTATTCACTATAAATGCATTTATTAAACAAATAAAATCATGTTTGTAGTATCAATATTTCCCTCAGTTTTTCTTACTTTCTAGACCTCAAGAACATAAAACTGTAATACAAGGGAGATAATTTGCGAGGCCCAATAAATAAACACAAGACAGACAACCCATCTGGGAGGACGCAGCAAGGGAAGTGTTATTGATGAGGCGATCCCAGATATTATTTTTTAGTTTGTCTCTGAAAGATGCTTCGGCTGCAGCTAAAGAACAGAGTATGTGAAGTATTCAACGCCTCAATGTTGTCAATAGATAATTTTAGAAAGGAAATGAGAAAGTGAGTGAAATAAGGATCATAAGATTAAACAGAAACGAAACAATGCACAATAAACAAAGTTTGCCAAAATTACAAATATTTTAGATATTGTACATATACATTTCAGTAACAATAGGGACTACAATGGGAATGGAATAATAACAAACTGGAACTTGATTTATGAGTTAATTCAAAGATTTGTTAACACATAAAATGATGAAATACATTTTAAATGCTATTGAATTTTAGTTCAACAAATACTTCAGAATGACCCCTCTCTGTTGGGGATTCCTCAATTGGAGAATACATCTAGAAACTAAAGCACTAAAAAAAAAAGGCCACTAAGAATACAACCAATTAACTAGAGTAACATCATTAGTATAAAAAAGGTAGAAAAGGGTGCGGGATAGAAGAACAAGACTAAGGTAGCAATTGTCTCGTTCTGAAGCCGCCTGCTCTCCTCTATATATATAAATCTAAAAAGAGACTCCGACTTAACCAAATAAAGTACACCTATATTAAAACTTTTTCATTTCGATTGTATTTCGGACACGGGATGTATTTAATTAGCAGAGATACTAGCCTGTAACACATGGAGTGTGTGACCGAGCAGCTTAAGCCACTCGACTAACAAGATGGCTGGAGTTCAAATATCGATTTAGATCGAGAATTATTTTGTTTGTACTGATATTTGACTCAAGCCGAAATCAATTAAAAAAAAACATATTGTTTTTCATCAACAAATAGATAGGCTTACTCCTGGAAAACAAGAAGAAACGTCCAGAAATTGAAACACTAAAACGTGGTGATGCATCAATATTAAAAAGTTGTCGACATGAATCGGCCAAGTCTGCTCTAACAACAGTGTTTTACTGTCAACAAAGAGATCACATTGTCTAGTCTGTCAAGACATAATTGTAACAACTTTTTTGTTTCGAATACTATGATGTTTTTGTCATTTGTGACAGTGGAAGTCAAGCGACACAATATTGACCTGTCCAGTCCTAGGATTCCCTGATAACGTTAGGTAACCAAAGTATTTTTTTTCACCGCATCTCGAGATGTCACCAAGCTGACATAATGACATCACATCATTCATTGATTTCTTGCTGGAAGAAGTCAACAGATACTTTTTTTTTTCAAAATAGTTGTCTCAGTTGAAGAATGTCTGCCCCACCACACACACACACACACACATTCTTACGCTTCTACATGCATGGCCACGTCTAAGCACTCAAACACACACATGCACACGCCTTCTTACAGCACACTTGACCAGTGGGCTTACAGAGGTTGAGGAAAGTCAGCTCAACTCTGCCTAAATGAATATATGGAGATGCAGTGGCTGAGTGGTAAAGCACTTGGAACCAGAAGTCCAGTGTTCGAATCCTGGTGAAGAATCTAGGTAGACCACTTCGGGGGCCGATTTTGAGCTAGTGTTTCCACACAAACTGTCATTGTAACCTTGTTTATTTTTGTTTTGAAGAAAGATTTCATTTTGTATACAAATAATTGTTAGCATATTTAAAACATGATTTAGAAACAAAGCAGTTCGTGGAGCTATATACCCCAAATGCCTTCATAATATCTATAATCTTTCAACACTTCACCAAAGGGAACGACCTCTTCCAAAGGCCATGAATGTGAGATGCCCCCTAAATCAAAGAACCATTCAATCGTTAGGCCAGGCCCGCACCGAGCCATTACTTCATGGAAACCAGTTCATTAACTACATTAGAATAGTACCAATGTAATACACTTCCACTCGGCACACATTTTGTATCGGGATAGTCATTTATGACTTCTGAAATTCGTTTGCATTGCTTACCAAACAGATGACCTATGTAGGTGAGCCTCCTTTCGGGGGCCGCATCCGAGTTTATGCAAAACACAGACTTTTTTGTACTATTTGTTTTACTCTTGGAAATACATTGTCTCTTTGATGTAAAAGTTGCATTTGTAACATCAACATGCAACAAGTCTCCAAAGTCTCTGAGAGAGTCAGGAAAAAACTATATAGTCATAGAGACAGAACAGAGAATAGCCACAGAGAGACAGAACAGAGAGTAGCCACAGAGAGACAGAATTGAGAGTAGCCACAGAGAGACAGAACTGAGAGTAGCCACTGAGAGACAGAATTGAGAGTAGCCACAGATAGAGAGTTGAGAGTAGCCAAAAAAAGACAGATGTGATAGAAGCCACAAAAAGACAGATTTAATAAGGAACCAAATAAAACAGAAAGACAAAGTTCGTGTCTACGAGAATCAAAAAGATGTATAGCGATGCTCTCTATGTTCAAGAAGTAAAAAGAAGATTGTCGTTCAGCTCTCACCAGGCAGTCGCCTGTGTCAACTTTCCTTGGGATATTCTTTGCAAGCTCCAATTCTAGTTATGACGTCATGCAAACTTATTCTCCTGGAAATCTTTATAGATTTTTCTTTTTTCCGCTTGCCCCCCTCCCCGCCACCTCAATTTCTTTTTTATTCTTTCTTCCACGTTGTGTCTTGTACAGGCTCTGTTCCTTTACTTCGCCCAAACTTGGTGTATTTGTCCTAGATTGAAAAGAAACTCTCTGAAGCGTTGAAGATGGTGGGTTGAGAAGTAGGTAAATCTTTGTGTCCATTGCACTAGGTCGTTATCTCCAGACACGGGGAAATTGTTTCCAAGCACGAGTACATTGGGGAGGGAAAGAAGAGCTCTTGCATGCGCGTCTATACTGTCTATAGTAGCTGGGTACAATATAGAGAGAAACAGATCATAATGAGAAATACTTTGTAAATGATGAAAAAATATTACAACATAACCCAAGTTTCAATTGCCTGGTGGAGATGTTCATACATGGCGGAAAATCTAAAAATAAACAGCTTTTTGGAGTATCCGGTGTACAAACTAACGGAAGTGTTGACAAAGTAGGTGTTTTAACAAGTTACAGGATACTTTTTGAGCACATTTTAGTATGGTAGAATGACTTATAAACTCTTTGTGACTTTGAGTTGACTATTTTTGAAATTTAATTGAAGCCTCCATAAACATTGTTTAGATGATCGAGAACATGTCCAATTACATTACGTTTATTTGGAAAATGTTTTGTTTATTCGGTGGAGTTTCATACTAACAGTTAAATAGAGTAATTTGTTGGGTTGTTGTTTTTTTTTACATTTGTTTAACATCCTGTTTAAGTTGTTTAAGTGATACAATCAGTGATGGAGAAAGAAGAGAGAAAGTTAATATTAAAGAAGTTAAGTATTTAAAAAATATCTAGGTGTTATAATTGATGAAAAAGTTATCACGGAATCCCCTTATTGATGAAATTATTGAAAAAAGCTTCAGGGTTTATGAAAATAAATGGTTATGCATCTTTTGTTTGGGACCAACAACTCAAGAAAACGTTATGAAATTAGACTAAACTCAAACTAGAACAGTGAGCATGTCAAATTGCATCAATTATTTTGAATCACGCATAACTACACTATTGCATAAGATAGTCTCCTGGTCTTGGGACTTTTATACGTCTGCTGCCTTGCATGTTGACAAAAGAGTTCCATTCGCACTTAGGGGGGAGGGCAACGTTCCACTCTTCCGTTTTCTGTACACTGGACACGCCATTTTAAAATCTTGTTGTTTATGAATTGACTTCTATTGTTATGACACAATTAGGAATTTGTTATTTGTTTCCTAGAAAGGGAAAGTTTTGACTTAGAGACAATGACGCGACTAGTCCAAACAATACTAGGATTTCAGGAAGAATAGCGAAATATTGACAGACCACTTTTGACGGCTTTAGAGAGAGGCAGTTTTTTATGGACGTAGAAATTTTTCTTGACGACATTCGACGGTTCCCTTCATTACAATTAAACTTCTTGTTCGACATTCACTCTCAGCGTCGACTAACTTCTAGTGTTGGCCTTTCACCGGTGTTATTGGATTTCGTCATTTGAGTGTTACCTCCGTTTGACTTACCTGCATAAGACACAGCGCGGACGCTCATAACACTAGTTATACATTTTATTTCTATGCACATTCTATAAAAAGATATTAATAATTTTGCGTCAAATGTTCTCTTTAGCTGGGTTAGCAATGTCCAGACAAGAGATTTTGAGGTGTGTGTGTTTTGCATGTTGAGTGCGTGTGTACTCTACGTGTCTTGAAATACTAGTGAACGCCTCCTTAATTTAAGTCTTGAAAGTGTCGACTTCCTTTGTTTCGTTTTTCCTTAAGGACGGCGCTCTAAAAGTTAAAGTTATACTTTTTGTTTTTCTAAGTCTTTTCTTTTTTACCCGACTTGGTAAAAGTAGGTTACACTGATGGCTACAAGGGTCCTACTTGGGGAACTTAACATGCATGGACGTAGCCAGGGGGTGGGGGGGTTTGCGGGGGGGGGGGGTCGGAGTTAAGTGACTGATCTTTTGCTTTAATTTTGTTTATTTTAGGTGAAATTTTAATACTAAACCATCACTTACCCTAGCACAGCCAAAGGGTTTTGAGTTTAAACCCCCCTACCAAGGGGTTTTGAGTTGGAAACCCCCTACCAGGGGGTTTTGAGTTTGAAATCCCCTACCAAGGGGTTTTGAGTTTGAGACCCCATACCAGGGGTTTTGAGTTTAAAACCCCATACCAGGGGGTTTTGAGTTTGAAAAACCCTATCAGGGGTTTTGAGTTGGAAATCCCCTACCAGGGGGTTTTGAGTTTGAAACCCACTACCAAGGGGTTTTGAGTTTAAAGCCCCCTACCAGGGGGTTTTGCACTTAAATCCCCTTTTCTATAAAAAAAAAATGCAAACGACAATCCCCAAATTCCAAGAGCACATCTAAGGAAGATTTTTTAATTTTAAACACCTCTCCAAAATATACGATAAACCCCTCTTCAATATAAAAAAGCAAATTACACACTCAAAATTGTATGAGCATAGCCAAAGGGGTTTTGAGTTTAAACCCCTCTTCAGCTGGTTTTGAAGCTAAAAATACCTCTTCAATATTAAAAAAAAGCAAATTACGCACTCAAAATGATGTGAGCATAGCCAAAGGGGTTTTTAGTTTACCCTCGCCAGCGGGGTTTGAAGCTAAAAAATAAATTTTTAGTTTCAACCTCTATTCACCAGATGGCTTTTTAAAAAGTTTAAAACCCCTCAAGATAGTTTTCAGTTTAAAATCCCCCTACAGAGCGTTTTAAGGTTGAAAGCCTCTCTCTTCAATGTTATTTCTAAAGCAAACTACAGTCACCAAATTCTATGACCGTAGCAAAATGTGGTTTTGAATTTAAAAAAAAAAAAAAACAACTCCAGATATATTTTAGTTTAAAATCCACCAACAGATGATTCTGACGATAAAATACCCCTTTTCGATATAACATCTAAAGCAAAATAGTCACCTAATTCCAAGATCGTAGTCAAAAGAAGTTACATTAATAAAGTGCAATGATATTGAAAAGCACTAAATGTGGCTCTACAAAGATGGCTAAGATGGATTTTAGGAGTCAGTTATAGAGATCGGGTCTAAATCAAGGAAATCCTATGCCAAAGTGGAAGTCGACCCCTTAGTAAGGTTGTGACAGAGCGTCGCATGAGGTTTGCGGGACATGTTCTCCGACCAAATGAATTTCGCATAACAAGAGTTGCGATGACATCCTAGTACAACGTGGCGCAACACTTTCATGAAAGTCCTCAGAACAGGTGGGAAGAGGCTTCGGACATTGCCAGTGACAGATTTTTATGGAAACAGCTTGTCAGCAAATGCGCCGAACGGCGTAGGAGGGTCTAAGTCAGTAAGAATAGTACATTAGGTTTTGAAATAAAACTTTTTGATAGCAAAATAATGCACTGTAGGTACTTCAGAATATGCATTTAGTTGGCTTTCAATACCAGAAATAGTGCTTGGCGGCGGGGCTCCGCCCCGCGCTGGGGGAGCTGGCAAGAGCGAGGAGTCTTAATTTTTTAATAGCTCCAGAAAGAACCTATTCTTGGGCAAAATAAACGTCTACCAAAAGAATGAAGAGTCAGAATGTAATAGAGATTAATTATGTACACACACACATGAATCCATACAAACACACATTTTATTTTCGGTTGGGGGGGACGGGGGGGGGAGACAAAAATCCCCCCCCCCAAAAAAAAATCTGGCTACGCCCATGTTAACATGTATGTCACTTAGATTCCTAGCATCTCTTTTTGTTGGAATAAAATAACTATAAATTAGCTTGGGAAGAAGAAGAATGATTATGATACTGAATTAAGACTTATGGCAATTATTAAAGTAGCTCCAAAAAAAGAAAACCCACAACGACCAACCGCCTTAACTTGCCGAGCGTAAAGCAGGTGCCTATTCGAGTTGGATGTTGGACAAGCATTCCGAAGTTCAAAAGTTCATCGGGATTTAAACTCGAAACCCATGAGTTTGGAAGCTAAGCGCTTTACCACTATGCCACCACATCCCGATGCGATAAGTAACAAGAATTGTTGGATAGAAAGAGCGACTGTCACCGAGTGAGGCTAGGCCACGTGAATCATCCAGAATGTTAAAAATAATACCTGTTTTTTGTTTTGTTTGTTGTTTTTTTAGATTTAGCCTCAATCCATTTTTATCTCTGGTTGCCTATGTCGCTTTCTTGGAGGTGAAGTTATATAGGCGACTTTCTACTAGGGTGTCATGTGGTTAGCACAACGAAACATTATGTATTACTTTTCAAATTTCACTTATCTATATACTAGTTTGTAAGGACTCGAGACAAATCGGGCTACCATGCAGGATTTGATCTCAGGAAGTTTTGGCTTACTAGCCAAGTTCTCATTCTCTCGTTTAACACATGTCTTGAATAAATCATAATAACTTGTTGCATTGCTCCCAATGCCCTTCCACGTAAAAATCTTATCACGTGATCCAACCTCATATTTACATTTATTGAACGCTTTGGAAAGTTCGGCTAGCGGCCACTAGGAGGGCGACCGTCATGTTATCAGAAATTTCCATATATTATTTTTTGTTTGCGGGAGAAAGAAAAAAAAAGGGGGGGGATGCGCATTACCTCCGTTTGCTCTTTAGTGTCCATTGGAATTCACATGTATCTACTTGGAGAGATCCCCATAGAACACTTTGACAACACCCTCAAATCACAGGGGCGGGGTGATTAAGGGGAGGGGGCCTTCGAATGTCAGAGCAGCATGAAAAGATCACACCGTGATGTCAGGCTGACCTTCATCCAGTGGCTTACGGAGCTCATCTCTCAAAGCCACGACTGCGACGTGTTTAATGCTCACATATACACAAACAAGAGCTTACACACACACATACACACTCTCACACATACACAGTCTCACACTCTCACACGCATACACACTCTCACACATACACAGTCTCACACTCTCACACGCATACACACTCTCACACACTTACATACATAAACAGCCGGCATCTTGATTGCTCGCTTTGCTTAATTCTGAGAGTTTATAGAATCAGGGGCGGCAATCACATCATCTGGTGCGCTCAACGTCAAGGGAGGGTCTCTCTTGTCTGCTCGTCAAACGTTGCAATCTGCATGTACCTGAACTGAATAGATTTATCTTTTGCATTTGGTAAATATCATCATTTGTGTTGTCTGAGAATTACGTTTCAAGAATTAGAGCTGCGTGTAAACTTTCTATCTTTTTATCAACTCACTTCGTCTATCTGTCTGTCTATCAGTCTGTCTGTCTGTGTGGTAAAAAATTTTTACACAAAAACTATCGGTTCGTTGAATTCTTTCGCAATTATCCATAATCGATGACAATACAAAAAAAAAATACAGACCTTCATCAACAGATGCCTGAGAAATATTCTAAAAATACACTTCTATGACAAAGTAGAAAACACCAAACTGTGGGAGATGAGTGGACAGAAAAATATGGAAGTGCAGATCTTAGAGAGGAAGTGGAGATGGATTGGTCACACCCTTAGAAAAGATACCAGCAACAGAGCTAGGCAGGCCTTAGAGTGTAACCCCCAGGGAACAAGACGCAGAGGAAGACCAAAAAGAACATGGGGACGCAGTGTACTTGAAGAAGCCGAGAGGACCGGGAAGAGCTGGGAAACCATCAAAAAAACTAGCAAGAGACCGTGGAGAGTGGCGTGTTTTTGTCGAGGCCCTATGTTCCATGAGGAACTCAAAGGAGTGATGATGATGACAATACATGCTATAAGCTAATCAATTAGATGTTGTGAATTAATCTTTTTATATAGAAAAAGGGAACTAAACCTTGCAATCTTGAGAACTATGACATTGATTTTGAGGTTCCTCCCCTTAATTTTAAAAGCATTTTTTTATAGTTTGGTTCTTAAATGAAAATAAGTTTGAAAACTCTGCCACTCAAGACGGGCACAGAGGCTATATATATAAGCATAATTAGCTTATTTCCGGTCAATACTTTCTTTGACCTTACAATAGCAATTAGTATGACATAAAAACTAAGAGATAGAATAGACATATGTTTATATAGAAATGTTTCAATACTTCTCTCAATTATATCTCTATACAAACATATATAGAAGTAGAAATAGAGAGAAATGTAGAAATGAGCATATAGAGAAAAGGAGATTTATAGAGAGTTATCAAGAAAGTACACTAATAGCGATACAGATTCATAGGTATACATTTCACATACTAGTACATTTTCTAAACCAGTAGGCCCTAAATATATTAAGTCATATTGACATGATATGTAGGTAAATGGTAGTGTGTAAATATATACAGGGGGGGGGGAGCTAAAAGACATCAAGGAGAAAGCTAAAAGACATCAAGGAGAAAGCTAAAAGACCTAAAGGAGAAAGCTAAAAGACATCAAGGAGAAAGCTAAAAGACCTAAAGGAAAAAGCTAAAAGACATCAAGGATAAAGCTAAAAGACATCAAGGAGAAAGCTAAAAGACCTAAAGGATAAAGCTAAAAGACATCAAGGAGAAAGCTAAAAGACCTAAAGGAGAAAGCTAAAAGACATAAATGATAAAGCTAAAAGACATCAAAGAGAAAGCTAAAAGACATCAAAGAGAAAGCTAAAAGACACCAAAGAGAAAGCTAAAAGACATCAAAGAGAAAGCTAAAAGACATGAAGGATAAAGCTAAAAGACCTAAAGGAGAAATCTAAAAGACATCAATGATAAAGCTAAAAGACATCAAGGAGAAAGCTAAAAGACATCAAGGATAAAGCTAAAAGACATCAAGGAGAAAGCTAAAAGACATCAAGGAGAAAGCTAAAAGACATCAAGGAGAAAGCTAAAAGACCTAAAGGAGAAAGCTAAAAGACCTAAAGGAGAAAGCTAAAAGATATCAAGGAGAAAGCTAAAAGACCTAAAGGAGAAAGCTAAAAGACCTAAAGGAGAAAGCTAAAAGATATCAAGGAGAAAGCTAAAAGACATCAAAGAGAAAGCTAGAAGGATAAAGCTAAAAAATATCAAGGATAAAGCTAAAAGACATCAAGGAGAAAGCTAAAAGACATCAAGGAGAAAGCTAAAAGACATCAAGGAGAAAGCTAAAAGACCTAAAGGAGAAAGCTAAAAGACCTAAAGGAGAAAGCTAAAAGATATCAAGGAGAAAGCTAAAAGACCTAAAGGAGAAAGCTAAAAGACCTAAAGGAGAAAGCTAAAAGATATCAAGGAGAAAGCTAAAAGACATAAATGATAAAGCTAAAAGACATCAAGGAGAAAGCTAAAAGACCTAAAGGAGAAAGCTAAAAGACCTAAAGGAGAAAGCTAAAAGATATCAAGGAGAAAGCTAAAAGACATCAAGGAGAAAGCTAAAAGACATCAAGGAGAAAGCTAAAAGACCTAAAGGAGAAAGCTAAAAGATATCAAGGAGAAAGCTAAAAGACATCAAAGAGAAAGCTAGAAGGATAAAGCTAAAAAATATCAAGGATAAAGCTAAAAGACATCAAGGAGAAAGCTAAAAGACCTAAAGGATAAAGCTAAAAGACATCAAGGAGAAAGCTAAAAGACCTAAAGGAGAAAGCTAAAAGACATAAATGATAAAGCTAAAAGACATCAAAGAGAAAGCTAAAAGACATCAAAGAGAAAGCTAAAAGACACCAAAGAGAAAGCTAAAAGACATCAAAGAGAAAGCTAAAAGACATGAAGGATAAAGCTAAAAGACCTAAAGGAGAAATCTAAAAGACATCAATGATAAAGCTAAAAGACATCAAGGAGAAAGCTAAAAGACATCAAGGATAAAGCTAAAAGACATCAAGGAGAAAGCTAAAAGACATCAAGGAGAAAGCTAAAAGACATCAAGGAGAAAGCTAAAAGACCTAAAGGAGAAAGCTAAAAGACCTAAAGGAGAAAGCTAAAAGATATCAAGGAGAAAGCTAAAAGACCTAAAGGAGAAAGCTAAAAGACCTAAAGGAGAAAGCTAAAAGATATCAAGGAGAAAGCTAAAAGACATAAATGATAAAGCTAAAAGACATCAAGGAGAAAGCTAAAAGACATCAAGGAGAAAGCTAAAAGACCTAAAGGAGAAAGCTAAAAGACATCAAGGAGAAAGCTAAAAGACATCAAGGAGAAAGCTAAAAGACATCAAGGAGAAAGCTAAAAGACATCAAGGAGAAAGCTAAAAGACCTAAAGGAGAAAGCTAAAAGATATCAAGGAGAAAGCTAAAAGACATGAAGGATAAAGCTAAAAGATATCAAGGATAAAGCTAAAAGACATCAAGGAGAAAGCTAAAAGACCCAAAGGAGAAAGCTAAAAGACATCAAAGAGAAAGCTAAAAGACCTAAAGTATAAAGCTAAAAGACCTAAAGGATAAAGCTAAAAGACCTAAAGGATAAAGCTAAAAGACCTAAAGGAGAAAGCTAAAAGACATCAAGGTGAAAGCTAAAAGACATCAAAGAGAAAGCTAAAAGACATCAAGGAGAAAGCTAAAAGACCTAAAGGATAAAGCTAAAAGACATCAAGGAGAAAGCTAAAAGACCTAAAGGAGAAAGCTAAAAGACCTAAAGGAGAAAGCTAAAAGACCTAAAGGATAAAGCTAAAAGACATCAAGGATAAAGCTAAAAGACATCAAGGAGAAAGCTAAAAGACCTAAAGGATAAAGCTAAAAGACCTAAAGGATAAAGCTAAAAGACATCAAGGATAAAGTTAAAAGACCTAAAGGAGAAAGCTTAAAGACATCAAGGATAAAGCTAAACGACACACTTCAAACATTTTTATAACTGCTAGAAAAGAACATAATTTTATGACTTGGATTTGAACCATTCAATCAGCAAGCACTCTAACACAATTCACGCAATAACCATGGCATTAACCTCTTCATGGGCATTCGATCTGATCTCGAGCCCGCATTAAGAGTGATTCATTCACTCGGGCGACTCATTCTTGTCTCTCTCCCTGCTCGTAGAATCAAGACAGCGAGTTGTTTGTTCCTCCACTCCTTGAATCATTTTCTCGAAATCTCACGAGTGTCCATCACACTTCTTATGCTCCCTCCTCCCCCAAATCCACAGTAACACACACACACACAAGTGGCCAGTATTAACAAATACATATACTTGTTTATCCAATTAAATAACATTATCGCCCGCTCATCTTCTCCAAAAGTGTAACATATTAAACATTGGATGTACAATCTTCCAAAGTCTTCTGTATTTGTTTAAGATGTATGTACTTTTAGTCTGTAATAGAAGGCATTTGTTGTTTTGAACATAATAATAATAATAATAATAATAATAAGGCTTAATCTTCGATTCATATTAAATCTTAATTCGTGTTTGTTTGTATTATTGGCACATGAGTTTGTTTTTAATCTGTTGCAGTTGTGTATTAGAGCGTAACTGGAAGAGCATTTCAAAAATCATTTTTTCGATTGATATTATTTTCCTTGAACTTTGACCTCATAAATTTTGGGGTCAGAAGCAGACGTTATTGTTAGAAAATTTTTAGAAGGTATATTCTGGGCAGAAGAGGCATAATTATATATATATATATATATATCATGGGCGTAGCCATAATTTTTTTTTCGGGGGGGGGGGGGGGGGGGGGGGGGGGTTGGGGGGGATTATTTTCTCCCCCCCCCCCCGACCCCCCCCCCCAACGCGAATTTTTTTTATATCTATTTGTGTGTGTGTGTGTGTACATAATCTTTATTACATTTTGACCCTTCATTTTTTCGGAAGACGATTATTGTGCCCTAGAATAGGTTCTTCCTGGAGTTAGTGGAAAAAACCTAGATTCCCCGCCATTACTAGCAGGAAGGTCTGGGGAAACACTAGGAGCTTCCCCAGCGCGGGGCAAAGCCCCGCCGCCAAGCACTATTTCTGATATTAAAAGCCAACAAAATGCATATTCTGAGGTATCTACAGTGCATTTTCCTGCTATTAAAAAGTTCTATTTCAAAAACCTAATGTGCTATTCTTACTGACTTAGACCCTCCCGCGCCGTTCGCGCATTTGCCGTCAAGCTGTTTCCATAAAAATCTGTCACAGGTAATGTCTGAAGCCTCTTCCCACCTGCCATGAGGACCTCCGTGAATGAGTGGCGTCAAGTTGTACTAGGATATCATTGCAATTCTTCTTATGCGTAATTCATTTTGTCGGAGAGCATGTCCCGCAAACCCCATACGTCGCTCTCTCACAATCTTACTAAGGATTCGACTCCCAGTTCGGCATAGGATTTCCTTGATTTAGACCCGATCTCTATAACTGACTCCTAAAATCTGTCTTAGCCATCTTTGTTGAGCCACATTTAGTGTTTTTCAATTTCGGCAGATGACTATTCACTACAGTTTATTAATGGAGCCCCGCCACTGGTAAAAATGTGTAACCTCTCTTGAACACGCTCTTGGCATTAAGTGACTGTATTTTGCTTTAGATTTTATATCGAAAAGAGAAGTTTTATCGTCAAAATAATTTGTTTAGGGTTTTCCACCTTAAAATGCTCTGTAGGGTGATCTTAAACTCAAAACCATCTGGAGGGGTTTTAAACTTTAAAAAAAAGCCATCTGTAGAAGAGGGGTTTACACTCAAACCCCCGATTGGATTGGCTACGCTCAAATAATTTAAGTGTGTTATTTGCTTTTTTTATTTATATTGAAGAGATATTTTTAGCATCAAACCCCTCTGAATCGGGGTTTAAACTCAAAACCCCCTTTGGCAACGCTCATAGCATTTTGATTGCGTAATTTGCTTTTTTTCTTACACTAAAGATGTAGCCTCAGTCCCCCCTGGCGGGGGGTTTAAACTCAAAACCCCTTTGGCTACGCTCATAGATTTTAGAGTGAGTAATCTGCTTTTATTTATATTGAAGAGGTACTTTATAGCTTCAAACTCCACTGGATGGGAGTTTAAACTCAAAACCCCTTTGACTGCACTCATAACATTTTGAGTGTATAATTTGCTTTGTTTTTATTATTAAAGAGGTATTTTTTACCTTCAAACCCCGCTGAAGTGGGGTTTAAACTCAAAACTGAGTCAAAACCCATTTAGCTACGCTCATAACATTTGGAGTGCGTAATTAGCTTTTTTTTATATATAAGAGGGGGTTTATCGTAAATTTTAGAGGGGAGTTTTTAGGGTTTTTTAAAACTCAAACCCCCCCTGGTAGGGGTTTTTAAACTCGAACCCCCTGGTAGGGGTTTTTAAACTCAAAACCCCCTGGTAGGGGGTTTTAAACTCAAAACCCCTTTGGATGTGCTGGGGCAAGTGATGGTTTAGTATTAAAATCTCACCTAAAATAAACAAAATCAAAGCAAAAAATCAGTCACTAAATTCCGATCCCCTCCCCGGGGGAGGAATTTCATTGGGGGGGGGGTTGAACCCCACCCCCACCCCCCTCCTGGCTACGCCCATGATATATATATATATATATATATATATATGTAACTGCAGGGCCGGTCAACCTATGCGGTCGCAGTGGGCCCAGCGCTTTCATAGGCCTCGCACTAATTCTATTAAAAAAATATGTACGAAACATTCCTGGAAATGTCTTGCATTTATTAAAATCTCCTGAAAATAGACAAAATTAACGTTTGTGGGTGTCATTCATTACGGAAAATGCCAATCCTATGCGCGATAAAAAAAAAAGCCATTTTCAGCTTTCCTGTGATTAAATGTAATAATCGGACGAATTTTCCCCTTCACCGAAAGTTCCAATATTTTATTTACTTTTATAGTCACTGGCATATAAATATGCCATGTGTTGCAAGGTTCGTAAAGTAAAGTTAACTTGATCGCTATTTTGTACTTAGTTAAGAATGAAAAAAATGCATAGTCGAATATATTTTCTAATACAAATCCTTATTTTCACTTATTATCCTTATTCCCACCCAGACTAGGCCCCCCGCAATCAGTTTCGCATAGGGCCCCGCAATCATTAGGACCGGCCCTGTGTAACTGATAGTTTTATTGTCAAGTGTTTATGTAATCAATGTGTGTTAAATAAAACCTTTCAGATTTTATTTCTACAGGCTACAGCCCCAAGGCCTCCACAACAAAACTCTTTCCCCGGGGCCTCCACAACAAAACTCTTTCCCCGGGGCCTCCACAACAAAACTCTTCCCCCAAGGCCTCCACAACAAAACTCTTTCCCCGGGGCCTCCACATTCTTAAACCCGGCTTTGCATTGATTCTTTATTTAAACACAAACATATTTCTTATATGCTTTTTTTTTTCACTATTTACATGCAGCATAAGAATTATCTTGGCACCGTAACCACCAATGTCAACTTTTATATATTTCCCTTCATGCAGTCAAAGTGATTTATTTTCCAATACTACTACATAACAAGAAACTAACATGTCAACTTTTTTTTTAGCTTTTTTTTTTTAAGCTTCTTAAGCCTTATTGGATTTTAAAAAAAATGGGAATAAATTTAAAACAATAAAAAAGACCTGAATTTTTACGCAACTAGAAAATCTTATTCCAGAGCTGTATGAAATAAAAAGTCAACACAATTATCTACAGGCGTGCGTGCTTAGCAGTAATTAAGGGCTATCTAAAAATAATCCCAACAGGACTTGAATGAAAGCCATAACGAGACCACAACCTTCTGGAACGTGTACGCTGGCTGGAACTCATGGAGGCATTGATTACAAAACTAGTGTCTCCACCTGGTGTCCGTAACACTTCGCTATCGTTAGTGTACTAATAATATTCAGAAAAAGATTATCTAAATACAGCATTCATTGTAAGAGGTAGCCTGTAAGTAACGTAGGAATAACTGGAACGGTATAGCGCAGTAAAAGTAGTACTATAAACATATACAGAAAGTATCGAGCTCAAAGTACTGAAATAGGTCATTGACTTCTTTGTATTGTTTCCACCCTGGTTTAACTCTTAACATCCTGTCTTTCCGCTAACAGAATATATAAATAAGCTCGATGACTAATAATCCTTTCCCTAAGTGATAACCTTAAAACACTAATAACAGTAAATACTGCCTAAACCTGGCTCTGTTTCCATAATACTACTAAACACCTCTACAGCACTGCTCTGGACGTTTGATGGTTGTCTAAGCCTAATCTTCAAGAATTATTTAGATTCTAATAAGTATAACCAATTTAGTATTACTTTCTAATCTAATTTGCTAGGTTTTCTTACATACGAACTGTTTGGTGTTATAAAATAAAATAAAATATCGGTCACAATAATAACCTAGCCTAAATTACCAAATGCTCACAAAACTTGTAGAGAAAAAAATATGTATGTATTATTTCTTTTGTCTGTTCCCTCCCATTTTTCTCACAAAAAGTTGGCATTATTTTCATTGTTCAAGGAACTTCTCTACAACTTGTTGGTCTAATTGATTTCATTCAGAACTTCTTTACAACTTGTTGGTCTGATTGATTTCATTCAGAACTTCTCTACAACTTGTTGGTCTGATTGATTTCATTCAGAACTTCTCTACAACTTGTTGGTCTGATTGATTTCATTCAGAACTTCTCTACAACTTGTTGGTCTGATTGATTTCATTCAGAACTTCTCTACAACTTGTTGGTCTGATTGATTTCATTCAGAACTTCTCTACAACTTGTTGGTCTGATTGATTTCATTCAGAACTTCTCTACAACTTGTTGGTCTGATTGATTTCATTCAGAACTTCTCTACAACTTGTTGGTCTGATTGATTTTATTCAGAAAAACGTGAACATGAAGTACTAGTGACACACGTAACAGATACTCAAAAATTAACAGCCTTTACATTTATAGTTCAATAGTTAAGAAACTTTTTTGTAAAAGCTGGATACCGAATATTTTTCTTGCTCCACGCATAGATTTAAACCCGTTCCTCACAGAACTCAAACTGAATAGACATCAGAAATGCATGAATAGGACAACACAAAAACTTTGCGTATTTCTTCACTGCCACTGAGGAGGAAGAAACTAACTAGAATGTGAAGTTTTGAGGAACTGAATAGAATGTGAAGTTTTAAGGAACTGACTAGAATGTGAAGTTTTAAGGAGCTGACTAGAATGTGAAGTTTTAAGGAACTGACTAGAATGTGAAGTTTTAAGGAGCTGACTAGAATGTGAAGTTTTGAGGAACTGAATAGAATGTGAAGTTTTGAGGAACTGACTAGAATGTGAAGCTTTAAGGAACTGACTAGAATGTGAAGTTCTGAGGAACTGAATAGAATGTGAAGTTTTGAGGAACTGACTAGAATGTGAAGTTTTTAGGAACTGACTAGAATGTGAAGTTTTTAGGAACTGAATAGAATGTGAAGTTTTGAGGAAATGACTAGAATGTGAAGTTTTGAGGAACTAACTAGAATGTGGAGTTTTAAGGAACTAACTAGAATGTGAAGTTTTGAGGAACTGACTAGAATGTGAAGTTTTGAGGAACTGACTAGAATGTGAAGTTTTGAGGAAATGACTAGAATGTGAAGTTTTAAGGAGCTGACTAGAATGTGAAGTTTTGAGGAACTGAATAGAATGTGAAGTTTTGAGGAACTGACTAGAATGTGAAGTTTTGAGGAACTGACTAGAATGTGAAGCTTTAAGGAACTGACTAGAATGTGAAGTTCTGAGGCACTGACTAGAATGTGAAGTTTTGAGGAAATGACTAGAATGTGAAGTTTTGAGGAACTAACTAGAATGTGGAGTTTTGAGGAACTGACTAGAATGTGAAGTTTTGAGGCACTGACTAGAATGTGAAGTTTTGAGGAACTGACTAGAATGTCACTAGATGAACAATATTTTTGGAGTGGTAAGGGCGTTAACTTGAACGATTGACGGACCTATTTTGTGGCGGCATATTCAAAGTCCCCTCCCCCTCTTTCACTTCAGTAAGCAACTTCTTTCAACATTTTATTTTTAATCTTGTTGATTGATTTCAACAGGCGGAAACTGTTTTCACCAATTAAAAGGAGGGGGAGAGGAAAGAACTTTTAAAACCTTTTCCCCTGCTTTGATGTTACCTAAATGTTGTGGCTAGGAAGAAAACTTTTGGTAGACCCCCCAAGTTTGATGTCTTCCAACACAAGACTGACATTGAGATCTCGTCATAGATTACCGCCTCGACCAGTTAGAAACAGAGAGAGAGAGAGAGATGTATAGTAAGGGAGAGAGACATGAATAGTAAGGGAGAGAGAGAGATGAATAGTAAGGGAGAGAGAGAGATGAATAGTAAGGGAGAGAGAGAGATGTATAGTAAGGGAGAGAGAGAGATGAATAGTAAGGGAGGGAGAAAGAGACATGAATAGTAAGGGAGAGAGAGAGATGAATAGTAAGGGAGAGAGACATGAATAGTAAGGGAGAGAGAGAGATGAATAGTAAGGGAGAGAGACATGAATAGTAAGGGAGAGAGAGAGATGAATAGTAAGGGAGAGAGACATGAATAGTAAGGGAGAGAGACATGAATAGTAAGGGAGAGAGACATGAATAGTAAGGGAGAGAGAGATGAATAGTAAGGGAGAGAGAGAGATGAATAGTAAGGGAGAGAGACATGAATAGTAAGGGAGAGAGAGAGATGAATAGTAAGGGAGAGAGACATGAATAGTAAGGGAGAGAGAGAGATGAATAGTAAGGGAGAGAGACATGAATAGTAAGGGAGAGAGACATGAATAGTAAGGGAGAGAGAGAGATGAATAGTAAGGGAGAGAGACATGAATAGTAAGGGAGAGAGACATGAATAGTAAGGGAGAGAGACATGAATAGTAAGGGAGAGAGAGAGATGAATAGTAAGGGAGAGAGACATGAATAGTAAGGGAGAGAGACATGAATAGTAAGGGAGAGAGACATGAATAGTAAGGGAGAGAGAGATGAATAGTAAGGGAGAGAGAGAGATGAATAGTAAGGGAGAGAGACATGAATAGTAAGGGAGAGAGAGAGATGAATAGTAAGGGAGAGAGACATGAATAGTAAGGGAGAGAGAGAGATGAATAGTAAGGGAGAGAGACATGAATAGTAAGGGAGAGAGACATGAATAGTAAGGGAGAGAGACATGAATAGTAAGGGAGAGAGACATGAATAGTAAGGGAGAGAGACATGAATAGTAAGGGAGAGAGACATGAATAGTAAGGGAGAGAGAGATGAATAGTAAGGGAGAGAGACATGAATAGTAAGGGAGAGAGAGACATGAATAGTAAGGGAGAGAGACATGAATAGTAAGGGAGAGAGAGAGATGAATAGTAAGGGAGAGAGACATGAATAGTAAGGGAGAGAGAGACATGAATAGTAAGGGAGAGAGACATGAATAGTAAGGGAGAGAGACATGAATAGTAAGGGAGAGAGAGAGATGAATAGTAAGGGAGAGAGACATGAATAGTAAGGGAGAGAGAGACATGAATAGTAAGGGAGAGAGACATGAATAGTAAGGGAGAGAGACATGAATAGTAAGGGAGAGAGACATGAATAGTAAGGGAGAGAGAGAGATGAATAGTAAGGGAGAGAGAGAGATGAATAGTAAGGGAGAGAGAAATGAATAGTAAGGGAGAGAGACATGAATAGTAAGGGAGAGAGACATGAATAGTAAGGGAGAGAGACATGAATAGTAAGGGAGAGAGAGATGAATAGTAAGGGAGAGAGAGAGATGAATAGTAAGGGAGAGAGACATGAATAGTAAGGGAGAGAGACATGAATAGTAAGGGAGAGAGACATGAATAGTAAGGGAGAGAGAGAGATGAATAGTAAGGGAGAGAGACATGAATAGTAAGGGAGAGAGAGAGATGAATAGTAAGGGAGAGAGACATGAATAGTAAGGGAGAGAGAGACATGAATAGTAAGGGAGAGAGACATGAATAGTAAGGGAGAGAGACATGAATAGTAAGGGAGAGAGAGAGATGAATAGTAAGGGAGAGAGACATGAATAGTAAGGGAGAGAGAGAGATGAATAGTAAGAGAGAGAGAGAGATGAATAGTAAGGGAGAGAGACATGAATAGTAAGGGAGAGAGACATGAATAGAAAGGGAGAGAGACATGAATAGTAAGGGAGAGAGACATGAATAGTAAGGGAGAGAGACATGAATAGTAAGGGAGAGAGAAAGAGAGATGAATAGTAAGGGAGGGAGAAAGAGAGATGAATAGTAAGGGAGGGAGAGATGAACAGTAAGGGAGGGAGAGATGAATAGTAAGGGAGAGAGACATGAATAGTAAGGGAGAGAGAGATGAATAGTAAGGGAGAGAGAAAGAGAGATGAATAGTAAGGGAGGGAGAGAGAGACATGAATAGTAAGGGAGGGAGAGATGAACAGTAAGGGAGGGAGAGATGAATAGTAAGGGAGAGAGACATGAATAGTAAGGGAGAGAGACATGAATAGTAAGGGAGAGAGAAAGAGAGATGAATAGTAAGGGAGGGAGAAAGAGAGATGAATAGTAAGGGAGGGAGAGATGAACAGTAAGGGAGGGAGAGATGAATAGTAAGGGAGAGAGACATGAATAGTAAGGGAGAGAGACATGAATAGTAAGGGAGAGAGAAAGAGAGATGAATAGTAAGGGAGGGAGAGAGAGACATGAATAGTAAGGGAGGGAGAGATGAACAGTAAGGGAGGGAGAGATGAATAGTAAGGGAGAGAGACATGAATAGTAAGGGAGAGAGAGATGAATAGTAAGGGAGAGAGAGATGAATAGTAATGGAGAGAGAGATGAATTGTAAGGGAGAGAGACATGAATAGTAAGGGAGAGAGAGATGAATAGTAAGGGAGAGAGACATGAATAGTAAGGGAGAGAGACATGAATAGTAAGGGAGAGAGAGATGAATAGTAAGGGAGAGAGACATGAATAGTAAGGGAGAGGGGACATGAATAGTAAGAGAGAGACATGAATAGTAAGGGAGAGAGAGAGATGAATAGTAAGGGAGAGAGAGATGAATAGTAAGGGAGAGAGACATGAATAGTAAGAGAGAGACATGAACAGTAAGGGAGAGAGACATGAATAGTAAGGGAGAGAGAGATGAATAGTAAGGGAGAGAGACATGAATAGTAAGAGAGAGACATGAACAGTAAGGGAGAGAGAGATGAATAGTAAGGAAGAGAGAGATGAATAGTAAGGGAGAGAGAGATGAATAGTAAGGGAGAGAGACATGAATAGTAAGAGAGAGACATGAACAGTAAGGGAGAGAGAGATGAATAGTAAGGGAGAGAGACATGAATAGTAAGGGAGAGAGACATGAATAGAAAGGGAGAGAGACATGAATAGTAAGGGAGAGAGACATGAATAGTAAGGGAGAGAGAAAGAGAGATGAATAGTAAGGGAGAGAGACATGAATAGTAAGGGAGAGAGACATGAATAGTAAGGGAGAGAGACATGAATAGTAAGGGAGAGAGAAAGAGAGATGAATAGTAAGGGAGAGAGACATGAATAGTAAGGGAGAGAGACATGAATAGTAAGGGAGAGAGACATGAATAGTAAGGGAGGGAGAAAGAGAGATGAATAGTAAGGGAGGGAGAAAGAGAGATGAATAGTAAGGGAGGGAGAAAGAGAGATGAATAGTAAGGGAGGGAGAAAGAGAGATGAATAGTAAGGGAGGGAGAAAGAGAGATGAATAGTAAGGGAGGGAGAAAGAGAGATGAATAGTAAGGGAGGGAGAAAGAGAGATGAATAGTAAGGGAGGGAGAAAGAGAGATGAATAGTAAGGGAGGGAGAGATGAACAGTAAGGGAGGGAGAGATGAACAGTAAGGGAGGGAGAGATGAACAGTAAGGGAGGGAGAGATGAACAGTAAGGGAGGGAGAGATGAATCGTAAGGGAGGGAGAGATGAACAGTAAGGGAGGGAGAGATGAATAGTAAGGGAGAGAGACATGAATAGTAAGGGAGAGAGACATGAATAGTAAGGGAGAGAGAAAGAGAGATGAATAGTAAGGGAGGGAGAGAGAGACATGAATAGTAAGGGAGGGAGAGATGAACAGTAAGGGAGGGAGAGATGAATAGTAAGGGAGGGAGAGAGAGACATGAATAGTAAGGGAGGGAGAGATGAACAGTAAGGGAGGGAGAGATGAATAGTAAGGGAGAGAGACATGAATAGTAAGGGAGAGAGACATGAATAGTAAGGGAGGGAGAAAGAGAGATGAATAGTAAGGGAGGGAGAAAGAGAGATGAATAGTAAGGGAGGGAGAAAGAGAGATGAATAGTAAGGGAGGGAGAAAGAGAGATGAATAGTAAGGGAGGGAGAAAGAGAGATGAATAGTAAGGGAGGGAGAAAGAGAGATGAATAGTAAGGGAGGGAGAAAGAGAGATGAACAGTAAGGGAGGGAGAGATGAACAGTAAGGGAGGGAGAGATGAACAGTAAGGGAGGGAGAGATGAACAGTAAGGGAGGGAGAGATGAATCGTAAGGGAGGGAGAGATGAACAGTAAGGGAGGGAGAGATGAACAGTAAGGGAGGGAGAGATGAATCGTAAGAGCTAGAGAAAGAGAGAGAGAGAGGAATAGTAAGGGAGGGATAGAGACACCTTTATTAAGTAACTATTTCTCTATATTACATCTGTCTAAGCCAGCCTCCTCATCAAGTACAATGTATCATATTCTAACGACAGCCAAGTCTCATAAGGCTAACCAATGCTACTCTCGTACGGTACACATAATCTCAACTAATCCAGAAAGAATATAGACAGAGCCTCGAATTCAAAACAGTCCTCAACTCTCCCTTCAACAACTACCAAGGATTTGTTTCAATTTTGAAGCAGTCAGTCAGTATGTGACATTTAGTGATTCACTCCACATATAGATACATTCGTTTCAGGCGTTGTGTAGAAGCTATTTCCTTTTATTCCTGTTCTAGCTCTCGTGTTCTGTAAAGGAGTTCCTATCCCAAGGTCCTCGTGACTTTCCTTCAGAGACTATTGCTAAGGAAAAGAGACAGACAGAGAAAGTGAAGGGAGGATTGGACTGTCTTATCATTGAAAGAGATTCTAGTCAAGGTAAAATACAAAGAGGTGTGGAGAAAGACTGTCGACAGATCATGGGTGGTGACCGAAACTGTTCAATAGGCTAAAGGTTATGTGAAGGTGATAATGGAGATGTCATGTAAATAAATAAATAATAGGAAAATATTTCCCATGTACAAATGTGACATGTAGAATTGTTAAATGTACAATTGTGACATGTACAAATAAAACATTCTAAGCAGCTGTGTGACGTGTACAACTGCCACATGAAGGCCTGCAACAGTGACATGTACACATGTAGCAAAGTGTGGCACTTGGTGTTTTTCATCAAATTATTATTTGCTTTAACATAACAGAAAAAAGTTTCGAAATGAAAAATAACTTACAAGCAATGATAAAAAGAAAGGAAAATAAATTGAATAAAGAACAAGGTTAAAAAGACAGTTTGTGTGGAAACACAAACTCTAAATCGGCCCCCGAAGTGGTCCACCCAGGCAGGCTTCAATATTTTCAGAAAGAACAAATGAAATTATATCAAAGACAAATGAGAGATAAGAATGGAGAAAGAAGGTTAACAGATCTTGTGTAGTGCCCCAACGGTCCCGCAGATCAAAGGATAGGTGAAAGTGAATATAAAGTTAGATGTGAACCTGGCCTAACTAGTTCCCCTTTCAGACCTTGTGGTCTATAGGGCAGATGAGGTAAAGTTCATATGTTTTGTGGCCTACGGTTAACGAGGGTGTCATGTAGCCAGCACAACGACCAACCGCCATTACTTTTCCCCAACTAATGTCAGGTACCCATTACAGCTGAGTGGACTCAGAGGCGCCCAAGGATTCCAAACTTGAAAATCCCAGTCTTCACCAGGACCCCCGCGCATCCCCTGGCCTAACTGATGTCTTATGATTGATCTAGCTGTTTTGAAAAGGCTCAATCTCCAAAAAAATTACCACATTAGAACAAAATATTTAGGAAAATAAAGTTTACAAGATTACTATTCGTTTTAAATTAGGTCTAACTTATAATGCATACTAATTAGCTTTTTCTCTTTAAAAAACTGCTTGCATAACTGATTTAAAAAATTAGATTTTTCGCTTTCAGGGAAAAAAAGTAGCCGTTGCATCAGAACTTTGAATGGTCTAAAATAATGAGATGTCGGATTTTCAATATCTTTTCTAGTTTACGAGATCTAAACGGGACGGACTGACAGACGAACACACGGTCAGACGGACAGACATTTCGCACAAAACTAATAGTGTCTTTCCCCTTTCAGGGGCCGCTAAAAAAAGCAGAATAAAGATCAGTATTGATAAAGATTGAATTTCTCTCTCTCTCTCTCTCTCTCTGTCTGTGTGTAACTCTCTCTCTCTCTCTCTCTCTCTCTCCATTCTCTAGCACTACCTCTATCAATCTTTCCTCATTTATTGCTACCAAACAATACACACACAAAAAGTGCTAACAATTACCTGTAATGGCTTGCACTATGTCCACGTCACAACGGAATAACAACCTCCAATGAATTCAGTTCAATCTAATCTGGCCAACTGAGGAGCAGAAAGTGAGTCTGTTAGTGGACCATCAAACATTGATCAATGGACAAGAACACAACAAGCACTAAGTCTTAGGTTTTAACACACAAAAAACGTGAGCTCGATTTGTCTCTGGCTGCTTTCACCTCACAGTTTGTGTCGATCAGTGCCACAGTTGGGACAACACACAAAACCTATGCTTCAGAAACATTCATTAATTCAACCAACATTGAAACAAAACAAAACAAACTGTGGAAAGTGTCTTTTAGTTAAAGCTTAAGACAACACCATATGTGTAAGTGTAACTGGTAGGGAACCTTGGCTTAGATCTATATTACAATGTTACGTGAATTAATTGTAAAAATAATGAACTGGGGAACCAAACTTGAGAAGAGGCTAGATGGGAACTCAACTAAGTAACAAAGGGTTTGA